>NC_060120.1:116142458-116445488 GCF_021461395.2 Schistocerca americana
TCCGCATCAGGTGGGTCTGACGGATGACATCGAAAAAGTACAAAGAAGGGCAGCTCGTTTTGTATTATCGCGAAATATGGGAAATAGTGCCACAGACACGATATGTGAATTGAAATGGCAATCATTAAAACAAAGGCGTTTTTCGTTGAGACGGGATCTTCTCACGAAATTTCAATCACCAGTTTTCTCCTCCGATTGCAAAAACATTCTGTTGGCACCCACCTACACAGGGAGAAATGATCATCACGATAAAATATGAGAAATCAGGGCTCGCACGGAAAAATTTAAGTGCTCGTCTTTCCCGCGTGCCGTTCGAGAGTGGAACTGTAGAGACAGCATGAAGGTGGTTCATTGAACCCTCTGCCAGGCACTTTATCGTGAATAGCAGAGTAGATGTACATGTAGATGAACCACTTTAACAGAGGACTCCCTAAAAGTATTGATTAGTTTTAAGATGATAATTATTTTTGTTAAAAATGGACATTCACTAAAATCTGCTTACACTTTTCTGTGTTTATTAGGGTTTAACTTCGAGATTTGTTGTTGTGGTCTTCAGTCCTGAGACTGGTTTGATGCAGCTCTCCATGCTATTCTATCCTGTACAAGCTTCTTCATCTCCCAGTAGTACTGCAACCTACATCCTTCTGAATCTGCTTAGTGTATTCATCTCTTGGTCTCCCTCTACGATTTTTACCCTCCACGCTGCCCTCCAATACTTTGTATTTATAACCCTGTATTCACCTGACCAAAAGTCTTGTTCCTCCTGCCACCGAACTTCACTAATTCCCACTATATCTAACTTTAACCTATTCATTTCCCTTTTTAAATTTTCTAACCTACCTGCCCAATTAAGGGATCTGACATTCCACGCTCCGATCCGTAGAACGCCAGTTTTCTTTCTCCTGATAACGACGTCCTCTTGAGTAGTCCCCGCCCGGAGATCCGAATGGGGGGACTATTTTACCATTTATAAAATAAGAAAACATCTGTGTTAAAATAGGCACAATACGCCAATGAATATATCCTGTGACTATGAACAAATTCTAGCTATAGTTGAGTCGGCTTGAAGTCGCTTTCACACGATAGACTTCGTCTCGGTTGAGTACTCGAGACAAGTGACTACTGCAGCGCCCCTGCCGTCTTATTTCTTTACTGAGTCTGGTCTGTTTCGTGTGGTTAGACACCAGCGCAAAAATTGCATTTGTTATGAGAGCTGTCTGCTGTGTGGTTTGGCATCTTAACGGTGAAGGTGAGATTATGAGGGACTATCATTCGTACGAAAAAATAGAAATATAGTAGCAAAATATTGGAACAAGCAATGACAAGAGTTTATCACTGTCAGCAGCAGAATTCGTACTGGAAGTTCTTATCAAAGGTCGGGAAATAAATTCTTTACACTCCTAAGAACTGAAAGAATAGGAAAAGTGTCAACCAAACATTTCAGAACATACCTGTATATATTTGATTGCTCTAGAAAATATATATTTGCAAAGTTCACACACATCAAGCGATATCCACAACGCAGTAAATAGCGTCTTTTTACTTCAACCTTTATATCTTGTTTTCTTGCCGAGTGCCAGGTAACACAGAAAATTATTTTTCTCGTCAGATAACACTAATCTTTTCACGGTTGAAATAATTTTCATTAAAACACTTCATCTACTTACGTTCTATTTTCTGCATAGTGTAGGCTTTTTCTCTGTAGTACGTAAATATATCTTTGGTGTTAGATGTTACGTCTTACTTCTAAGAGAACACCACTAGGAAAAAACATCAGTACCTTTTGTAACTTTTTAAAGTGCCACGAGAACTAAGCGAACAACGCAGTAGATATTAAGGAAATACCAAAGAACATTTCATATAATAGGGTTGAGCTCGACCAGAATATAATTGCAGGTTTTAGCAGACACCGCGAAAGTCCCTTGTTTGTGCACATGCGCTGTGCGCAGCGTACAATCAGAAATTGAGAAGTCCCTACTAGGCACAATCTCTATATCATTGATGTCGTAGACACACGTCGTAGTTGGTTTCTGATGTACATGCAGGCACGAAAAGTACACGTAATTTTGAGTTGCCGATTTTGACCAGAAAGTCGCTCGTGTTAAACGGGCGTAAGTTGATCTCACCGATGCAGCGGGCTGGTCGCGGGCCTGCTTCAACCAGTAACGTAAAGCGGTGTATAGCAACGTCTCAGGATTGTCACAACTCCGTAGACGGCTACTGTTTCTGCCTGCAGCCGTTGGCGCTTCCTAGTTAAAAGCTGGCCACAGCGCTGCTAGCTGGTTTCGGGACTATAATAGAAGCTAAGAGAAAGTACGCTTTATTCTTAATAAGTAAAACTTATGGGAAACAGCCATTCAAGTTGTCAGTGCATCCCAGTTACATAAGATGGGTTGTCTGCATCCTTAGCCATCTCATTCTGCAATGTCTCTTTTCCTGCTTATCTGCGTTGTCTTGCCCTTGATTCAAGGTCTCTAGTAGCTATCTCTGATACCGTAAGTCTTCCTTTCTTTATCTAAATTTAACAATGGTTTTGCTCTGAAATGACAACAGTTTGAAGCAGTCTTTTCAGGGCTTCACACCTTGCAACATACTCCTCACTGACCGTTGCCACTGCATCACACACACCAAAAGGCCTGTGCTGTTTGCCACAAACACTATCTTGGGAATTCTCACCCAGATTACACCGTTGATGGGGTCGTCAGGATTTGTGGTGCGGCCATGAAGACATTTCTTCAGTAGATTTACGTCTAACAAATCTGTGAAAGTTTCTTTCAGTATCTCCACTTGCGAAATGAATAGCCGGTTTGTTAATTTCTCACCATTTTGCAGTGCTCTGATGTATTTTAATCATGAATCACACTCTGGAGGGCATAGACACTGAATGGGTTTATTGTCCGCCGCAGAGAGATGTTCATATAGCTTTTCTCACATCTTCTACGCTACTATCGTTTTGCCTGATGGCGACTCCATAATTATTTTAAATTCTTTCTATGAAAGATTCTGGGAGTCTGTTCTTCCCATTTGATCGCCTGCCACCTCCCAATTCCTTTCCCTGTTACGCAGTTTTCAGTCGTCTCAACCTCGCACACATTTGATTGTGTACATATTCTATGCACTCGTGCTTAGTGATAGTTACATTTTCTCCATATGGCTTCTCTTCATCAACTGCTTTGAAAGCTTTTGAGTCCCTATCTCCTAAATAATTGCCCTCAGAGGGGAGGGGTATTCAAAAAATCAACTTTCATTCTGAGAATTGTCAGTTGTACATGGTCACACCCACACGGTGTTTTGTTTAAATGTATGAACAAACCAGAAAAACAGGGCAATCATGTATATTGTTTAATTCATAGCTGTAGTTTTCAGCAAATGTAGTATATATCTTTCAGAATGGAATTCAAAGTAATTTGCCGAAACCGGTAAGGTATAATTGAAATATATTAGCAACTGACGACTGAATTTAATTCTGAAAAATAATTTGTACGTATTGTATATCATTGGAAAGGGAAAATTCCATAGATTATGATCAGTGGAAAAACAGAAGATTTCGAGTTGTCCAGAGCCTCTTACGCTGCCTTGCTACCGAAAGAGCAGCAATTTTCCAGAGCATTGTGGCAGGTCTAGAAACCAAGCTAGCCACCCGACGGTGAAGCAGAGTACCAAACGAGTCGCTGTTAAGTAATAAATTTACTACATATATACTCTGCAAGTCGCTATACAGTGCATAATGCAGAACACATCGTACCCAATGGAAAAATGACCGTCTATACGCCTGTACATGCGCCCTGATCTCTCATCTGATTCTCGTGATCGCTCCGCGAAGTATACGACGATAGTGGCAATATAGTGGTCGAACAGTTTTCTTTGAATACAGGTTCGCTGAATTAACCTAACAACGTTTCGCGAGAACTACGCCATCATTCGTACCAACTATTCCCATTGAAGGTCCCCCAACGTTACTGTTACACTTTCGTATGGACCATACCAGCAGCTAGCCTTTGAATTCGTGCCATGTCTGTCAGGAACACTGAAACAATACTCTAAAATTGGTCACGCTATCGACTTGCATGACCTTTCCTTTACAGATGCGTTGCATGTTCCTAGGACCCTTTCAACAAATCTAAGTTTTCAATTCGTCTACCCTAATAATATTTTGTGTGATACTCCCCAGCGCTTGTGATAGGCATTATCCTACGCTTATCCTCACTTAATGAGAGGTGCCATACATTTCACCAAGTGGAAATTTTGTCCAAAGTTTTCTGCTGTTTGCTAGTATGGTGACTTTCGGATATAGGTTAAACATGTAGTGACGTATACAACCATTATAACAGGTTTTTGTATTATAGCAGCATTAGGTTTAATACTTGCATCCATTAGACTAGGGCACTCTTAGTTTAGACGGCATTAGTGAAATCACCCGAGTTCGAGATCTTGTTGAAAGCTTTTAACTGTTTCGTCTTATCTAACGGAAGGTAGATTCCTTCGCAGTTAGGTCACTCTCCCTTCCTCATTCTATTTCCCGACGGGCATGACTGAAATGAAGTTGCGGAAAACAGTGGCAATAGAACCCCTTGTATATGCTGTTATAGTACTGAAATCTAATCACGGCCTGGGTCGTTATTTGAATAAACCAGATGTTTAATTCTCATATCTCAAACGATAAGCTTTCACGCGAACGTTTAAGTAAATTTGAAGGAGAGGAGCGTACATTATACAAGTGCGGTATTTCTGTTTTTAATGCTACAGTATTAACGAAGGAATGAGACGTGAAAAATTGTTCGCCTCTTTACCATATTAAGGAGGTACGGATTGCCCGAAAAACTACTGTAGCAATCGCCTGAACTCCCTTTCACATTTCATCTTCATTTTGAGTGTCATTTCTGAATCAATGGTACGTGAATAGCAATTTGACAAAGACTATTTGCAATTCCGTCATCGAACGTACGCGAGGAAATAAATTCACCTTTTGTGCTAGCTAGGGCGCTACGATATCTCGATGCACCTGCTGGCTCTTGTGTCATTTGAGCTTAGTCTACGGAAGAGCCATATAGTGTGTTTTATATGGTCGTAAAATGGCGCTAAAGTGGCTATAGTTCACTTGTGGTTGTTAGAGTAAAAGTTGTTCCACCGCTGGGAAAATTCCAGAGAAGACTGTGTGGTTTATGATGAAAGCACTTTTTTTTAATACTATCCTGTACTATTGTCCAACATTGCCACGTGTCGTATACTTGCTCTGATAAGTAAGCGCAGTCTGTCCTGTCACCATTATATCCTTTTAACACGCAATTCTACACGAAGGGCTAGGGTCTACGATGACCCGCTAAAGAGAATTTGTTTTGCTCATATCCCATTGCAATCTTGGGTTATTCACAAGTATTTTGTAGTTTGTGACTCAAAGTAAACAAATTTATATTAACCGCAACTGTGTTATTATAATAGCTTTTGACAGCGTGAATAATTTCAGTTTCACAATAATACATATTTTTCTAGTCCGTGGAAAATGGAAAAAGTCTCTTGACTCCTCCAAAATGTTCACTCGTTTTTCCAGTGTAATAATTAGTCCAAAATAAATATTAAGTAAAAAGTTTACGATAGTCGTGGTGAAGATTTTTTCCAAAATTACATAATATGAACTATTGCACCACAAAGTTACGTTTTGGTATTAGTGAAATAATAAACATAATTTTTAGAACAGAGAGAACTTCTTCACCCATGCTTACTGAAAACATCAGGTTTTTGATTGACTGCTCATATAATTATTATCTTAATATAATTGTTAATATGGAACAGTAAAGCTTCACAGTGCATATACAGTCAGATGCTTACTTGCGTTAATTTTAGTACAACACGCAGGTTTCTCCAAATCAATTGCCTGCAGTTACTCCAACAATTTTATTGAATTCCTAGCAATGGTCGTTTTTGTTAATTGTGACTGCAGAAGTGTGATTATTACGTAGTATACTTTTGGGTTAGTGACTGGTAGAAAACATTAGGAATGATGGCGCCTGTTGCTGATTTGTTTCGAATTTAGTAGGTGTGCTTAGTGCTGTTTTTGATCATACAGAGAATTAATTAGGTAATTAATAATGTAGGTATTGGCACTCAGTATTTTATAATTTATTGCTACTAAATTACAGAATTTGCAGTATTTTTCCACATACTCATTATGGTTTTCAGCTTAATTAAGCCATCGTTATAAAACAGTTGCAGTCCCTGAGAGAAAAAAGTTTTCTGTTAAGCAACATGCCATGTATGCCCAGCTTCCTCTACCTCTTTCTCGTAGGGGATTCAACGGCCAAGAATCCAACTTGGAAGTGACCCTACAAATGATAACCTGAGGGAGCGAGGGGGAGCCTATATGCGAGATGCTAAAACACCGCGATAAAACAGATTCTGAGAACTATGAACAGTCAAGTAGGTGATGGAGAAGCACGTTCACTTGCAAAAGAACAACTGTCGTACAACCAACCAACTTGCTACGAAGCATATCAAAATTAATGAAATGCACACTTTTTACCCTTGACCCTTGAAATGTATCTGCCCATTTCGTTGATCAATAGACGGTACGTAATGTTTCTGAGGTCGCATATGTCGTGAAATAATTACGATTTAGACTTGCTAATTAGTTCGGAATAACGATGCTTTTGTTCTTCTTAGCGGACTTCTTTTTCTTTGCAGTGTTTCCAGTGCTAAAGACTCAAACAGCTGTAATCCTAGCCAAATATACGTACTCACCAGGAAAATTTCCTCTTTTAATACCAATTAAATCTTCATACATCGACAGGTAATAACTCCCATCAGATATCTATAACACAATCGTATTACAATTGCGTGATTGCTTTCAAGTGCCTTGGCTCATTCGAATGTGCAACGTGAATACATTTTGACCTATCAAACGTCAGAGAATGAATGTCAGAATGATAGTTTAAAAACTTTTTTTGTTTCGGTTCGGTCTCGTCTCCGCTGTTGAGAGCGCTGTTCTTCCATGGCGACAATACACCTCCAAGCGGCGTCGTCGGGAGCCTAGAGCAAATAGAACGCTAAACTCTTCGCTTCTTGCAAATATGCTGTGTCCATGTACCTTGTATCACCTGGACATAATAGACCATTTCTTTTACAGCCAAGTGTCCCAAACTTCACTATTAATAAAAGAAATTTAATAAATGTCACGATTGTCTTCTATCGTTTTGGAGGATAGAGTGTAACCTATCACTTTTCCTAAAATGACATGTTACACCTCAATTTTTGTCCAGCTAATTTTCTATAACGAGCCCTTGCGAATCTCGAAAACTGTTTTAACGTAACTTCCTGCGGTGTTGACTGAATTTCTTGGTGGCTGGAGTTTTAGGGTGTTTCCAATCCGTGCTCTGACGTTTATTTTCTTTATTTGTAGTGTTGGCTCGATGTCTCATCGCCATTGATGATTCATTTCAGAAAAATTCCACTGTCGTGAGCTTGAGGGTCCAGTACCAGCGTCCAGATTCTAAATCTGTTTCTATTATTCTTGTGCTCTTTGTTGAGGTGTTTTGGGATCCATCTCGCACACAATTTATGGAAGTTGAACATATTTATGCATCATTTCATGTTTAGGAAATGACGAATAAGCATGTCTTCCCCCCCCCCCCCCCCCCCCCCCCCCCCTCATAAATAACCGCTCACCTTGTGTTCAGCATGGGGACACGAGATTGCTCATATTGGCAGGAGTGGATGTTGGTTGAGTCCTATTCTTTCCTCCTCATTCACTGCTCTCCGACTTATTTTTGGTCATTGTACAATGTGCTGCGTGTTTCGCGGACAGTCTGCTGATATCCGCTCCAGGTACATCTTTCAGAAACACCAAAGCGGATTACAAACGTTGTTCTTCAGTGGTGCAAATTGCGTGTGGGGCAGCCATGTTTAATTCGCAACTGCGTAAAGCGACTTGATGTGATAATTCTCCAACTTGCCATATGAGAGGATGACGGAGCCACATAACGGCTGGCGGTTGTACAAAACCATACATCCGACGTACGGACGATTACAGCGAAAGTGAACTGTTTATCCTTGGTATAATTTTCTTTCCTTTCTCAGTTCATTCATTTATTTAATGAACAGTAAGTTTTAATTCCATCCGAAAAAGCAAAGTGTGAATTTTTTTTTTAAACTTGAGTGCTGAGCTTCAACGTACAACTTCGATGTTCATTGCAGTAACGTTTAAGGCAGCATTAGATTACCCGTGCCATCAATAAAACAGTGAACGAAGTTTTGTCCGTTCAAGTTTTCAGTGTCGTCTAACATCATAATGACCGTATTTTTTTCTTCTCTCTCTCTCTCTCTCTCTCTCTCTCTCTCTCTCTCTCTCTCTCTCTCTCTCTCTCTCTCGTAATCTCCGAACGAGAATCATCTAAACGAAAAATTTCATTACAGAACTGAAATGCCTTTCAGAATCGACGTGAAACGCAGAGACGAAATGATACCCGCTACCTGTTGCTGCAAAGGCGTCAGATAAATACGTCTCCATGGTGACTGGTAGCCAAGTGTTGCCCTGACAACCTGTAGCTGTCTGTTTCTCGCTAGATGTCGGTGTATTTGCGCTGTTTTTTGCTCTTAAATGGTCTTGCTTTTTGCTTCGTCTCGCGTACGTTTTTATTTGTAGCTTACTTTCTGAAACCACCAATAACGGCTTCAACAACAACAACAACAACAACCACCTATTGCTACTAATTAAAGACGATACTGTTTTCCTGTAGAAACATGGAACTATTAATTCAGGTATACCACATTTTCCCCACTTTATTAAGTAGTGTGCAACTGAAAATTGTAACTGTCAAATTCTTACTATCTACTCCTTATGAGTAGATGAAAGCTAATAATTCAACTGTTCCCTAAGCATTTCACACGGTTGATGGCTCTGTCTTTCTCGGTGGTAAAGATATATGTCAACGGCGTCTGTTGAATGGGGTTCGAGGGAGACACAATGGCAGAGATTATCCTAGTCGCGCTTAGAACAAGGATGAATCAGTTCCATTTGGTTGGGAGTAGCGTAGAATATCGCCAGTGCTTTGTACTAAACACCAAGCAAAGTCTGTGTAGTCTGGTTCTTTTGCATTCCAAGAGGTGGCCTTTTTGCTTTTATCACACGACCATTTCTAGCGCATTGATCATTGTTTTCCCCACGTGTATGGCAAAAACACCTGTGCTGGCCTTCTGTAGTCTGATTTAGTTACTTAAAGGAAGCCTTGTTGTGCTGTGATTATTAGAAGTGTGAAACGACAGGAACCAAAAAAACTGTTTCGCAGTTGAGTTGTGATATATATTACACCGTGTGTAGTGATGAAAGGTGGCGGATTCAGGTGACGACTCAGTATCTTTACGCTTTTGAGGTTGGTATGGCAGCTCGTCAGCATTGCGTTTTCTACGGGGTGTGATCGCGTAGTTAAGTTAGATAATTTTTAAAATATATGCAATCAAAATCAATGTTGGTTTCGGTGCTTACGGAAAACGGTAACGTACTTACGTATGTCTATCTGTGGACATACAAAGAATTAACTCGTGTAGATAATTGACAGGCGAAAAGTTCTGAGTGAAAGCGTGCCACGATTACGGCGGTCAGAGCGCGTCCACCTGTGCAAACAGCGCTTGTGTCGTACATGATACCCAGAGTTCGTTTTTTTTTCCCCCCGTACGTGGCAGGGATGAGAATTTCTGGAAAACTTTGAAGCGGACACTTCATACTTTTTCTCAAGGTAATATATTGCGTCACAAAACACAATAAACAGTGCCCAAGAGGTGCAAAATATTTCTTCGCATTTTAAAGTATTTCACTGGTGGCTGAAACGTGAACTAGTAGGTTAAGTAGTTAAATTCACAAGTCTCCATACGTGATTTATTTACTGTTTACCTTTCAATGTGGTGTTTATCCAAATATCATAATGTATGGCTTCCTCCCACCTATTTCTCGCCCAGATACATTTGAAATTCGTAACCTGAATTTTGTCTGAGAGCATGTTAAGCCGGTATCATAATTCCTCATTCCTTGTTTTGCTGTAGACTTTCATTACCAAAAGTTCATGTCGTTGTCTGTAACACCTTATCTGTTGGCACACAGTCATAAAATCTGGTCCAGGTTGATTATTTCTCCACATTCATAAATATCCGTGAAGTGACGGCGAAAAGTATATCGTTGCTTTGTATTGAGGAGGAACTCGTTAAGCCAGCCTTAATCATAACAAAAAACGTGGATTTACTAACGAATTTAATCAGCTGTATAACAAATATGCTCCCCCAAAGTCCGGAAAAGCGAGAAGAAAACCTGTACCTTGGCTAACTGAAGAATTAAAACAGTCATGAACCTGGGACACTGTACATCGCGCATACAAACTATGGAACCACCCACCCCCTTGAAAATCAAATTTCTTTCAAGCAGAAGCGCAATAGTCATTCGAGCTGTGAGAAAGGCAAAACTCAGGTATGCCCACGCATTAACCAACAAATGAAATAGACCAGCTATCCTATTGAAAAACCTGCGTTGTCTTGGTATACCCAAAGTAAAAGCTGCAGCTGGTCACTACATCCAAACCAGTACTTTACATTACCTGTAACCACAAAGGAACGACAGACGAAACAGATACTCACTGATTACTTCACAAGGGATAAGACTGTGGCCACGAAGAATTCTATTTATATCATTTTAATTGCAATACCGTCAAAAAGAACGAGCCATCATGCTTATCACATCACAATGGCATTACTATCCAAGCGATGAAACTTATTGACTCACTACGGCCCATGTTTTCCCTGGAAACGGGGACTAGTTAAACTACTACCTAAAAAGGACGTTGCCACAGCTCTATTTGAATGCTGACCTGTCAGAATTCTTCCTGCAATGCCCAAAGCTTTAGAATATACAGTCCACGACCAGCTAACAGACCAACTACAAACAACTTATTTGACTAATACCAACCAGTTTACTGTAAACATCACAGCGCAACATCTGCCACAATATGGATAACAGATGAGCTGAAGCTTGCCATGGATGCACAAGAGGCAACTATCATGTGCTACGTAAACTTCAGCACAACCTTTGACATTTTACTTGCCAGGCTTAAGCAGCCTAAATTTCTCCCGAAGTGCAGTGCAGTGCAGTGGTTTCTTTCATACCTGAAGTCACACCAGTAATGCCTCTTGCCCGGCACTATAATAATGGAGACAGGTAGTATCAGGCGTCCCCTAGGTTTCGGTATTAGGTCCTATACCCTTTTCATTGTACATAAATGACGTGTCACCACATGTATGCTGACTTACAGTTGTATCTAAGTGCAAATACAGTAAACCTCAAGAGAGCTATCTAGAATCGCAGTACCGACTTGTGTGCACTATCAAAATAGGAGCAGTATATACCGTTAATGCGAAAATCCTTGTTATGGTGGCCATGGACGCG
This sequence comes from Schistocerca americana, assembly GCF_021461395.2. NCBI lineage: Eukaryota > Metazoa > Arthropoda > Insecta > Orthoptera > Acrididae > Schistocerca > Schistocerca americana. The sequence goes on from NC_060120.1 coordinate 116,153,878, forward strand.
CTAATTCCTCTCGTTTATTTTTCCTGAAAATTGTGACAGTTTAGAGTACTACATTTTTATTTTATATTCAAAAATAAAACGAAACATCCTACTGTCAAACGACATATTTATTGAACAAAAAAAAAAGTAGAAACAATATTCAGAAACAAACACAAGATCTTGAAGAAACTTCTGAAATACAATGTATGTCAAATCTCAAAAAAGATACAATCAAGAAATTTACCGATTACACTCAAACAAATAAAATAAATACAAAGTTCAGGAATAGTACCCACACATAACAGTAGAAAAATGAAAGAACTACGAAAGTGCTATCTGCCTTTAGAGGTGGTGAATAACACAACGATTCAAACTATACCCTTCTTTATTTGGGCAATCTAGGCACTCGTAAATCGTGTCTGTTCGTTGTCCTCGGTTGGCGCATGATCTGCACTTTTTTCTTGGTGTTTTTGATTTTCCAGTTGATTCTGGTTTCACCACAACATGTTGGGGATTTCTGACGGGCCGTTCTACCTGCTTTTGTGGCAACAGTGCTCTTGTAACACTGAGTCTGAATTCTTGGAGGGACATTTTTGATCCAGAATATTTATTGTGCAGGGCATGTGCGTTTGTCAGCATCATTTCCATATAGTGGATAAAAAGTTTCTTGTGCCAGCGTATGGATTTTCGTTCCGAGAGGTAATATGATAATATCTGATCGTGCCGATCAACTCCCGACATAAATTTATTGTAGTTTACAATTGCCAAGGGCTTAGATTTCGTCTTCTTTCTTTTGTTTTCAACGTCAACCATTTCATTTGTAAATGCATTAGAAATGTAGCAAACCTCCCTCTTATCACGCCACTTACCTATCGTAACTACTTCCGCAAATCTGGCAACGGCTTCACCTTTTCGTAATTTTGCCTTGGGCGTATCCTTCCTATTCGTCCTCAGAGTTCCTGTGCAGTGAGTTTTCTCATCCACGAGCAACTTAGGCATTGCGAAGCTATTACGGTAATTGTCCATGTACACGTGGTGACAGCATTCAACTTTTCATCCAGTAAATGAACAATTTTTTGCGCATGGCCTCTTCTTCTTAAATCTTACATCATGCCAGTGTATACCGCGAATTTTAGGACCATTCCAGTGGGAGTTGTAAAAAAAATAGCTTTATGCCATATTTGTGCTTTTTTTATGTATTGGCGGAAAGGTAATCTTCCACGCCAAAGGATCATTGATTCGTCCAGTGACAGCTCCCGTCCAGGGTAGTACACTTGACACATCCTTCCATTGAAAAATATGATGACTGGACGTATTTTATACAACCTGTCGGATGGTTTTGGTTCGCCCTGTATTGGATTTTCAGAAAAATGCACTGCACGTAGTATTAGAAGAAAACGATTTCGTGAAATACTATCGGCAATTCCTTTCACGTGAAATAAAGGGTCCTTTGTCCAATAATCCTGGAACTTCCTCATCTTTACATTTCCAATGTGCAGGAAAACTTCCAAGAACACTAACAATTCGCCAACCGTCACATTTTTCCAAGAATTTATTCGTGATTGTTCTTTGGTTCCCATAGAAAGGAATCACTCAATTGCGTTTCGATTTGTTCCTTCTACAGCTTTCAATAGAAATTCGTCCGTCAGCAAAAGACGAAAATAATCTAAGGGAGTGTTTCCCGCTGGTTGAATTAGCAGTCCCTCATTTTTTATAAACGGGCAGTTTACCATTGTAACTGGCTCGCTTTTCCATGCAACACTTGTATCAGCTACATTACCACTTGTTACCACTCCTTCTGCCCTTTCCCTGTCGCTTGGATTCACAGCCATTTCTACAGTCTCAACTAAAGCAAACTCAGCTCCGTCAGACTCTTCACTGGATTCCCACCCGTCTTCCCCACTGGGCAATTCCGTTTCCGAATCGCTTTCTTCTAATATTCGTAATAATTCCGCGTCCGTTAGTTTTTGTACGTTTATTGTGTCCCGACTTTACTTTTTTAAGGGCTCGCCTTGTCACGATTGTTTCCATTTTCAGTCCCACAACAGAGAAAAACTGAAGGAAAAAACGCGAACCGCACCTGTAAAAATTGAAGAGAATACGTTCTTAGAGTTCCAGCGCAATAAACCACACCGAATGTCTCTGCCCGACTAAACCGTGGTGCCTCGCAACAGCTGAGTCTCTCGCCGCACCGGCGTGTCCACGGCATGTGCACCAGTATCGGCCGGGCGCGCTGGTGCGCCGATGGCAACCAATTTGTTAACTCTATCAATTCTACATGGGACAAATATCAACTTCTCTCCTTCAGGAAAGAGTCTTGGAGTAATAATAGATGAATATCTAAATTGGACTGAGCACATCACTGCCACGGTGCAAGACGGCATTAGCATCTCTCTTTGCCGTACGGAAATATAAAAACTTCTTCCCTCTTGACCTGGAAAGTAAAACTGTGCAAACACACTACCAATTATTGATTACAGCGAATTTATCCTGCGAGGCCTATCTCAGGAAAGCTTCCGGCGCCTGGAAATCGTTTTGAATGCCTGTGTTCATTATGTTATGTTGTTCGACTCTTGATCATATTTCACCATCATGTGCACAGTTTCCTGGCTGCAAGCAGATAAACGCAGAGATTTCCATGTCCTCTATCTTTGCCTCATAGACGCACATTTTCCCCTTATATCTCTCCTCGCCCTTAACACTGTTGTCTTGAACAACATGGCAGAAATACACGTTCCCATCACAGCAAAATTCCTTCTGTCCCACACCATCGTTCAGCCAATTTGTCGAAGTACTCCTTAGTAGCAGAAACCCAAACTCTGGAATAAACTCTCGCATTATGTTAGAGAACTGAATAACATCACCAGCTTCAGTAGACAGTTAATGACAGATCTACTAAAACAACAATAAGGATTACCATTGTCCCTGTACGCACTCCTTATCCTCGTACATCCTTCTTTCCAAACAGATCTCTCTCACTTCCCAGTATTCTTAGCTGACACTGCCTCGAAATTGTCGTCGTCGTCGTCGTCAGCAGCAGCATTAGTGCAAGCACTCTTAATTTGTCATATTGAAATTTTTATTTCGTAGGTAACTATGATGTATGTGTGAAACCCTGGTCCGTTGTAAGAGAGGGACTGATGGCCCTAATCAAATCAGTTTAATAAATAAGTAAAAACCAATGGCGTCTATGTGCAGTAGGATTTTTAACATGTGCTATTTTCGAACGCCATAAATTACCTCGAAGAAAACTATCGATTGACGTACTGTCAACACGAATTCAGAAAATATCCTTCTTGTGAAACACAACTGGCCCTTTGTTCACGCGAAGCATTAGGTGCTGTCTGCAGGGATCTCAAGTTGATTCCATGTTTCTAGATGTCCAGAAGGCTTTTGACGCAGCCCTTGTCTGGTTACTTAAGGTGTACTCCTGTGAGATACGGGACCCGTACCAGATAGGATTGACGGAGGACATCGAAAAAGTTCAAAGAAGGGCAGTCCGCTTTTATCATGAAATAGGGCGGATAGTGTCACGGATATGATAAATGAGCTGAGGTGGCAATCATTTAAACGTTGTGGCGACATCTTTTCACGAAATTTTAATCACCAACTGTCTCCTCCGAATGCGAAAATATTTTGTTGACGCTTATGTACATAGGGAGAGATGATCATCGTATTAAAATAAGAAATAAAAGCTCTCACGGAGAGATTTGAGATTTCCATGCGCGCCATTCGGGACTGGAGTAGTAGAGAGATTTTCTGATAGTTCTTCAATGAACCTTCTGCCGTGCATTTAATTAAGTTGAATTTCATAGTAGTCATGTAGATGTAGGTGAACCATTTCCCGTCTGACTTTGTATCTTCCAGCAGCCAAGTGAAAGAGCACGCAGTATTTCTGAAGCAAGGTAAAGGTTTCTTGTAAAATAGTACGGTGGAGACTTCATACCTACCTAAAAGTACAGGTGTGGATGGGTAACTGGAATAGATGCCACTAGTTTGAGACTGGATACAGACGAAAAATGGAAGATTCCCTTAAGAACGAAAAATGCAAATTCAGACTGCTTACTGCAAGTAATTTCTTTCAAATATACGAAAGGCTGTCGCGCAGACTCCAGTGCACTGCCATTTGCAAACTCTGATGTGACCATGCATGCGAGAATGCAGGCGAGCCAGACCTCAACGAGGACGATGATGAGGAGGCAACACGTTGACGAAGCAGCACTGACCAACAGTATCATCGCTGAGGAGGGAAAACTGATGCCAAACTCGTTGCCGTGTGGACAAAAGAAGTCAAGCAGTTATCATCTAACTGCACAAAGTCTCATAAAAATGTTTTCTCATTCGTAAAAGTTTGCTCTTAAACGTACGTTTAGTTGGTAAGCAGTGACATTGTTTTGGATATCACACATTTTTTAAATAAAATACACATCGTATAAATATCTGTACCTTTACTGAAGGATGTCCTATTGAAGGCAGGGAAGGGGGCGGATGTTGGTGTTGTTAAAGGTTGGTAATTGGAAGAACCTAAGATTTTTACACGACATTAGCAGAAATGAGCGTCCTCTTGATGGTAGGGGTCTGAGAGGATGTTCTTGATATAAAGCGTTGAGCGTTAGAAGCACCTATCATTATCCTTTTTAAAAAGTTGTATAATTGTAATTGTGACGCTAAAATGTGTTCTTTTTGTTATTTCTTGATAACTTAGGAATTTTGCCGTTTTTAAAGCTCTGTATCTTGGTAAGTAGATAGTGCAAAAACACGTTATATTAGTGCTCCACAAGAAAAAGTCTTAAGTCCTGTTTATCGTTGGATTCAAGGAAAAACCATCATAGAGGAAAAAAACTGAAACCATACCAATTTCGCTGTTTATCGGCTCACTCCATGTTAGTACATTGTCCTCGAGGTCGAAAAGTTGGACTTGCAACATACTAAGTGTGTGTAAAATGTGGACCTTCTGCAAAACCCAATGTTCCTGCCGACTGGACTATTTGTCGTTCTTGTTTGATTTCCAATGTAAGATGTTTCCAACTTCAGACCAGTTGTGTGAAGACCAGAAGGCCATAAAAGAATGAACCTCACAGCATTTTTACCGTTTCGGTCAAACCTGACTTTGTACTAAAAAAAAAAAAAAAAAATCACGTCATAAGTTATCAAGGCTCTCGTGAAGCCCATCAGCTCTAGGTTACCATAACCAAATTTCGTAAAGCTATACAAAAGTTAGTCGTGTGAAGACATACGACTTATATGAGACGCAAAGTTTTGAGAGAGAAAAGCCTGTCGGTGTAGTAGTTTTCGTTGCCTCTGTCTTTATAAGAAGAGAGTGCCTTAATTATTTTAAACTGTCTATGTAAACTATATTTTTTTAAAACTAAACTCCTCCCGAACAGGCCACGAAGGCCCAACGGCATCGGCCGGCCGCCGTGTCATCCTCAGCCCGCTGGTGTCACTGGATGTGGATATCGAGGGGCATGTGGTCAGCACACCGCTCTCCCGGCCGTATGTCAGTTTCGAGACCGGAGCCGCTACTTCTCAATCAAGGAGATCCTCAATTTGCCTCACAAGGGCTGAGTGCACCCCGCTTGCCAACAGCGCTCGGCAGACCGGATGGTAACCCATCCCAGTGCTAGCCCAGCTCGACAGAGCTTAACTTCGGTGATCTGAGGGGAACCGGTGTTACCTCTGCGGCAAGGCCGTTGGCATGTAAACTATATTAGTCAAGTAAATATTGGTTGAACGTACATTGTATTGGCTAAATTGCGTCACACAAAATAAGAAAGAGGCCTTCTTATGGATCAGCATGTTACCATAAAGCATTACCGCTAAAATTGTTAATGAAATTGTTGCACGTTAGATTACACTAATACACGGGGTGATTATAATTAAACTTTCAAACCGCTGTAGAAATAACACCACCGGTCAGAATGACGTCAAATTGCAACGGAATATTATCGGAGTAGGGGGAAAACATGTGGCAGACGAAAAATAGTTACAAAATGTAGCAATAGATGGCACTGTAAGCATCAAATTTAATAGTAATCGACAACAAATGACAAATGAATCGTACAATAATGTCTAAGGTGTACGTTTGAAGTTTAACAAACTGCACTATTCAGTGTGCATGGGTGTACAGGTGTGATACTGTTAGTTACGTAAACCCATCCACCACGGCAAGGTCATATCATATCGGATTAGTAAAATCTGTTTTTAATTTTCCTGAGGCCGAAAACCGCATAAAAAGCATCACTCACATCGGTTTTTAATTGTCCTCAGGCCGAAACCGCTTAAAAAGCATAAATCAAAATCAAATTGGATTATTAATTTCCGTGTGACTGGCGCAAAACATGTTCAGTATGCTGTCCACCGTTTTCTGCAATAAGTTGAAATCGAGAAACAGCACGCTCCACAACTGATCGAAGAGTTTCCAGAGCCACGTTCAGAATGTATTGGGCAATACGTGCCTTCAATGCTGTTAAGTTTGCAATCGGAACACCGAACAAAACATCTTTCAGATAGCCCCACACCACAAGTCACGCGGATTAAGATCAGGTGATCGGGACGGCCAGGCTATAGGGAAATGATGGCTGATAAATCAAGCATTTCCGAGAAGGCGCTTCAGCAGCTGCCTAACTGGATTTGCAATGTTCTTAAGTGCGCCATCTTCCATAAAAATGATCCTGTCCACGCTGTTGTAGAGCTGGAGTGACGTGGTTGCGCAAAAGACACCCATAGAGCTTACAGTGACGGTACAGGTAACATGACCGGAAGCACCTTTCTCTTCCAATAAATATGCCCCTATAGTAAATGATGCCGTAAACCAGCGCTACACAGTGACCTTTTCACGATGAAGTGGTACTGGTTAATTTCCGTGTGGATTTTTCGTTGCCCTTATTAGACAATTCTGTGTATTGACTATCGTGTCATATGGAAGTGGGCTTCGTGCGAGCAACAAAGGTCTCTCTTGCTGGCAGGTCAACAGGAAGCGACCCGTGCATATGGGCAATTTTGAATGGATAGCAAAGAAGGATGTTTCGTAGGATTTTAAGCACCGTGCTCACCGGTATGTCCAATGTTCGGGCAATTCTCCGTGCACTACACGTTTGCACACCACCCCTCGTCTCCTCCTGCATTGCTGTGGCCACTGCTTCCACTGATGTCGAATCAATTTGTTTCCTCCCTCTACCAGGTTGCAAACCAAAAGAACACGTCTTTTCGAATTATTTTCTCCAGACGCACGGCAGTCATTTTCACAGCCCGGAACTTTCGCGGAGTGATGTGTGCTGTCATCATTCTTGTCATACAGCTCTGCAAGCAGAGTGCGATCCTGCATTGAGACAGTCATGACGAATTTCGCAGACGCGAAAGAAGGAAAAGCCGTGTACCCGGCGTGTTTATACCAATCTGAGTGGGTCGTGCGCATGACAGGTATTTTCATTTACGTGTTGTCACATTGATCCATTTTCACACTATTTTTCTTCTTCTGCCATACGTTTTCGCCGTTCTCCGATAATATTCCGTTGCAATTTGACGTCATTCTATCCAGTGGTGTTATTTCTACAGCGTTTTTAAAGTTTAACTTTCATTATAGAGCCAGAGAATAGAAACTTGAAATTTGGAGAGGGTGTTGATGTTATGCTGTAGGCGTCGTTTAAGAAAAGACTTTAAGAAATTCCACCCGTGAGAGTGAAATAACGGATGAAATGGTTTTTTTTTTTTTTGAAATATCGCTATTAAAGCAATTTCGATGCTACACCTACGAAACTTTTTGTTTTCTCGGCCAAAAACAAAGAAATGCGTGTTTCAGTATTTTTGCAAATTTAAGCCCAATGGGAGTGAAATAGGGGATGAAAGTTTTTATGGAAATATTTCATTATACAATCATTTTGAAAATTTGTATTTGGTTTCACTGTTTATGGAAACTTAACCCCTAAGGGGTAATAAGTGTGAAACATTTTATGAAAATATTTAGTTCTGGAAGCATTTTTAAGCTAAATCATCAGAACTTCGAAATTCATTCCCTAAGGTTGTGAAATATGGTCAGAGTGATTCACTGACTCATCCTGGCACACCGCGAACTGCAAAGGATAAAAACTTTGAGGAAGGTGTGTGTCCACTAAGGGGATGAAATATGAGATGAAATTTTAAGAAAATATTTCTTTATAATAATATAAAAAATTTTAAACATAAATATACGAAAATTTGCATTTCATTTTTCGGTGAGATACAAAGATGGGTGTGTTAGGATACAAAGGTTTCAATGGAGAAATCACCACCAAAACTCAGCAGACGTGAAACGATTAGGTGCTTCAGTTTGTGAACAACTAAAAATTTGATTAAAGAAAAGAAAAAGTGCAGACCATACACTCCACGCGAGCGACGTAGCAGGCGTTAAGCTAGTCTTTTCTATAGATAACAATGAAACATACTGTACCTTTCGGGATGTTGATGACAAAGCTGCAGTAAAACTTTAAGACAAGTAACGAAATATTATATAGTCCCCAAACCAAACAATGTACATCATGTAATCAAAAGTATCCGGACACCTGGCTGAAAATGACTTAAAAGTTCGTGGCGCCCTCCATCGGTAATGCTGGAATTCAATATGATGTTGGCTCACACTTAGCCTTGATGACAGCTTCCACTCTGGCAGGCATACGTTCAGGAAGGTTTCTTGGGGAATGGCAGCCCATTCTTCATGGAGTGCTGTACTGGGGAGAGGTATCGATGTCGATCAGTGAGGCCTGGCACGAAGTCGGCGTTCCAAAACATCCGAAAGGTGTACTATAGGATTAAGGTCAGGACCGTGTGCAGGCCAGTCCATTACAGAGATGTTATTGTCGTGTAACCACTCCGCCACAGGTCGTGCATTATGAACAGGTGCTCGATAGAGTTCAGAGATGCAGGCGCCATCAGTGTAGGCCTGTGCTGTGATAGAGCCACGCATAACAACAAGGGGTGCAAACCCCCTCCATGAAAATCATGGCCAAACCATAACACCACCGCCTCCGAATTTTACTGTTGGCACTGCAAACGCTGGCAGATAACGTTCACCGGGCATTCGACATACCCTCACCCCGCCATCGGATCGCCACATTGTGTACCGTGATTCGTCACTCCACACAACGTTTTTCCACTGTTGAATCGTCCAACGTTCACGCCCCCTTACACCAAGCGAGACATCGCTTGGCATTTACCGGAGTGATGTGTGGCTTATGAGCAGCCGCTCGACCATGAAATCCAAGTTTTCTCACCTCCCGCCTAACTTTGATAGTACTTGAAGTGGATCCTGATGCAGTTTGGAATTCCTATGTGATGGTCTGGATACATGTTAGCCTATTACACGTTACGACCTTCAACAGTTGGCGGTCTCTGTCAGTCAACAGACGTATGTTTTGGGGGGTGTCCGGATACTTTTGATCACATAGTGTAACTAATGGAAAATTCATTTCATATTAGTTTTAAGAATCGTTGTAAAAATATTTCTTAAACTGTCCAATATACATCGTCCGTCTGCCGCGCGGGCAGCAGTGCCATCTAAGGCGTATTGCCACGGTTCGCGCGCGCGCGCGCGCGCGCGCGCGCGCGCATATGTGTGTGTGTGTGTGTGTGTGTGTGTGTGTGTGTGTGTGTGTGTGTGTGTGTTGGTTAGTTTAAATTAGATTAAGTAGTGTGTAGGGACCGATGACCTTTCAGTTTGGTCCCATAGAACTTACCACAAATTTCCAAATTTTTCATCGTCCGTCCAAGAAGTTCTGAAGACTGATTTTGTTCCTAGTACACAAGCGACGTCAGCGCGATAACTACGGTGGCAGCGTTGAATTAACAGCTGTTAACGACGAATGTGAATTCGAACAGTCTATTGTGAAAAGGCAGTGTTACTAGTGGAATCTCGCTAGTAACAAACTTTTTACTTGTATATTTTATCGACAAACAAATACTGAATCACACTTTTAAATAAAAGTAACATATTTTTAATCATTATTTGCATGGGAAGTCAAGCATTTACAATAAATGAAAATTTGGTACAAATTCCCCCTTAGGCTGATCCAGAAGTTCGAATTTGAGTTTCTGGAGCGTTTCAGCAATTTGGGCAGCAGTATGCGGACGGGCATTGTCGTACAACACAGCACCTTTTGACAACAATCCTCGACGTTTGCTTCGAATTACAGATTTTAGCCTGGCAGTAAGCATCTTACTGTTTATTGTTGTGCCCCTTTCCCCATAATGTTCCAGTACTGAACCTCGTGCGTCCGAAAAAACCGTATGCAGCAGTTTCCCTGCAGACGGTTGGGTCTTGAAATTTTTCTTGCACGGCGATTTTGGATGTTTTCATTCCATACTCTACTGTTTACTCTCCGGCTCTTAATGATGGATCTATGTTTCGTCACCAGTAATGATCCTGTCTAAGTTGTTGTCCCGTTCTGTACCGTAGCGATCCAAATGTTTTTGGCAGATGTCCAAGCGCGTTTGTTTATGCAACTGTGTGAGTTGTTTTGGGACCCATCTTGCACAGACTTCATGAAGCCCAAGTCTGTTGTGGAAGATTTCGTAGGCAAAACCGTGGCTAATTGGCAGACGATGTGTCACTTTATATAAGTACGAAGAAAAACTGAGGGGCCCACTCCGTAAGGTCCTCTCGTTCGATATGGCAGCGATGATGTCCGGACCGGATGCGCTGTCTGCTTACGGCCTACAGCAGGGAAAGACTCGGCATTGAATTTTGCTGCGGCGGCTGTTGCGGAGACGGTGCGGCGCGCGGCGTGCTGTGACAGGAACCGGCTGGCGGTCAGGCCTGGCTGGCGCTGTCAACGGCCCCGCTCTCGGCTTTGTTCTCACCGCGCACCTGCACGCCGCCTCCGCTGCTGACCTCTGATGCCCGGCTGCCAGAGACGCGTCATCCCTGCTGTATCATGTCATAGCCACATTAATGTCTCTCATTTTCGTTCAGCTTTCTCTACAATTTTTCCATTCCTTTTGGTGAATTTAATATGTAACTACTTTCGCGTTATGCGGTGTCTGTGTGTGTGTGTGTGTGTGTGTGTGTGTGTGTGTGTGTGTGTGTGTGTGTGTACCGCGGCTTTGTCTCCCCCGCCCCAACCTTCACCATACCTTACTATCTTATGATGATGCGTTATGTCTTTCAGTCGTAAATGTCGTAAGTAGTTTTGTAATTTGTAACTGTCGTGATTTAGAAATTCGTCGCACTTCCAGAACGACGAGAAAAAAAAGTTAATGTGTAACTAGCCCATTGCACATATAATTGAAGAATTATTCTAATGAAAGAAAACACCACCCATTTGATAGTGTAACACCAACAGACATAACATAAACTATTAACAAGTTAGGAGGCAGTCTGAGCAGACTTCTCACAAGGAAAGTTTTTAGATTCGAGCGAACATACCTATATTAAATTTTGTTTACGGGACCATTACATGCCTCTCAGTGTGCTGGTGATCGTCACTTTCCTGCACGACTCTGCAAATGTCTCCAGACGTCAAAGCAGATAACTTAATTATAAATGCAAGTGAGAATTCAAAGCAATATCAGTGACTACGAAAGACGCAGTGAAGAAAAGCAAGTTGATCATGTCATAACTGCACGTTCTGTATCATCAGTGCTGAACGCCATGTCAGTGACACTTCAGAGGTTGTCCACAGGTTTTCCAGTATCATAACCAGAGTTCTGCCATGCAGAATGAAATATTGGTCTGTATACTTCCGCAGATAATTGAATTTAAATGGCAATGCATTTTCTTGAAGAAGAATCTGCCACGTAATTTTGGCTGCATGTTCATGTAACTTAAGTAAGTCTGTCTCCCCCCCCCCCCCCCTCCACCCCCCCCCCCCCCACACACACACTGATTATCCAGGACATTATGACCACCTACCTAATTGCCGGTATGTCCACCTGTGGCATGGATAACTGCAGCGAAGCGTTGTGGCATGGAAGCGATGAGGCCTTCGTCGGTTGCTGGCGGTAGTTGGCACCATATTCCCCACTCCCCGATACACACACGTGTCACCTAATTCAGGGGAGGGAGCCATGAGCTTCATTTTTTTTATTAATGAAAAAAAGTGAAAATAAATAAAAGGGTCACATTATCATCAAATATATCAATTTGCTTAGGGCTAGTTTTTTCAAGTAGGCTGCTTGCCTTACTTATTATCATTGTGTTGCTCTTTAGTTTCTTTTGGGTGTACAATTCACAGAAGTAACGAGCTTACAAGTGTTTCCATTTTGTGTGATCTGGAAGATGTGAGACTAGGCACAAAAAATCCACTGCTTTGATTCCAAGAGGTAATCATTTTCATAACCATTCCAAAGAGACTTGAATGGTAAGAACGACATCAGTTTTTGTACAGTTGAAGGAGCTATTAAATTTTCAACTGAGCCGGTTTTAGTCATTAACAAAAATTTTCACACAGTGCTTATATATGATGGCTTAACTGATCAATCAGCAGAGTGTGCTCACAATTGAAGTTTGTATTTTATAGGTTTTAACACCGCATTGCCTCCAGTGACATTTGTGCTTATGAAGGACCCTGTTGAACAGATAGAAAGCAAGCAATTTGTTGTTAAGTATTTCGTTATACAGCTTACACTGAACTTCACAAACATATTCTGTTTTAATATGTCATAATTGTATTTTTATGTAATTCTTTTCATTAATTCAGCCTGTCTTTGTTCACATTGCAGATCATGCAGTTTCCCAACCCATCACTATGGTACCTAGGAGATCAGGAAGCTTTCCTGGTAGTGAAGCAGCAAATATTCTCTCCCCCCGCTCCTCAGAAACTGGTGGTTTAGGGGTCAAAATGGTAGAATACGTCCTCGGTTCTTCACCAACTGGCAAAGACCTTGAACCTCGTATGAGAGGGCTTGTGCTGGTATGTTTATGGCATTACATAAACTAGATTTCAGACACAATCCTATTATATACATATATTATGTACAGTGTGGTTGTAACTAGTTATTTCGTGAAATTGTTTAACATAACTAGCTTTTAGTAATAATATGTCTGATGTAAGCATGCTTGCTAATCCAGTTGCCAACAGGGGCAACATTAAATTTTGTTTCATAATTGTTGCTTGTTAGATATTGTATTCAGAACACAAGGACAAAAGTAATTAACTAACTGAGTAGATATATACATTTATTAGCAGCTTGCACGAAAATGGAAATGATCATTTTGGTTTCAGTGTTGTATGTAAGAATCACAATTGTGCAATTTCATAAGTGCAGTTATTTCTTTTACAGACTGATTATAAATATTCTGAGCAAAGGGGTAAATAGTGTTGAGGAGAAAATTTCACTAGTTCCATTATGAAACCTGTTAAGTGCACACATACCGAAACATTGTAAGAAGAGAATTTGGTGAGGTATATGATATGGGTGTAGATTGAGAGACAGTCCAGGTGTTAAGCGAGTAACAGCAGCTCACAAGTTTATGCATTTAGTGGAAAATGGTTGTTGTTAAAAGCATGCTGACTGCATGATTTTTTCCACTGAGTCATAACGTCATGCAATGCCCAAGTATTGTGTATGGGACATACTGTTCATAATACATATACACAGTCGACCCTTCCAACTTAGTGTAAACACCTTAACATAGGATGATCAAATTGTTTTTACGTTCTGTGAATTGTTATATACTCATTTGAGGAACTTGACTATTTCTGTAAATCAACTATGAAAGTTATTCTGTCGACATTATCCTTGAGAATATTGAGACTAGAGTTACATAATGAGGAACATAAGCCTAACTCATGTGTGGTGACTCAGTATGAACAGGTCAGTTGGGTCTGGAGGCCTCTGACAATCGGACAAAAATTAATTTACGTTAGCTGAATACCCAACTTCAGAATCCATTTGAGAAGAAAGTCATCTTATGGTTCAGTACTGCTGGCCTTCTAAGTGCAAATGTGGTCATTCCAGTGCCTTGTTATTAAACGTGGAGAAAGGTGTAAAAACTGGATTTGCTGCTTAGAATGATGATGAGACATGAACTGTATATATTGTTTTCATTCCTTGTTTACAATCACCACATTTTTTTTGGTTGTGTATTGACAGTGAAGTACCTTTAATTCCAAAATGTACTAAACATCGTATTTTGTTCTTAGTGCACATGTGTTAAATTCTCTACGACATTAGAGCGTTCAAGATACAGTACATCATCATTTTTTACAGGAACGCAAATGGGTTTCAAAGATGTAATGGAACTGCAGAAATACAAATGCTGAAACAGTGCCCACTGCGCCCAGAGATCGCAGTTAATGACGACAACAATACGTCATCCACAACAACTTGTTTCCGTTACAACGTAGAATGCGAAAGATAGTCCAGTGCAGTGTTTCTGTATCAAGTGCCCTCTTCCACTGATCAATGAATGTATAGCCTGCACGTCTATTAAAGTTGAGACAGATCGGTTTAAATTAACTATAAGTCAAGGTATCAGCTGCACACACTCAGCAGTGCATGGAAGTGGGCACTTGTTAATTGAGGTGCTGAAAAAGAGTGTGTTCTGCGTTATACATCATGATGCAAAGCTGCCCATGAGCTGTGGCATTTGGCTGGTTGAGAGGGAAGTGTGCTAACTGCAGTCTTGTCATGCCACTAGTGCATCCACTCTCTGCGGGCTTGTCTGGCTGAGGCGTTTGAGTTCGCAGATTCTCCCAGGTAACTGCGATGTCTGCTCACTGTGGCCCCTCCACATGCCTGCCCTGAACAAAGGCAGTTACATTAGGGAGTGGTTTATATTGGACAGGCTGACCTGTCCAGTTTGCTACACTCTGCACTAGATGCCTCCAGGAGTGGCAAGAGCAAGTGACAGAACTCAACAAACAATGATGGATAATGTTGAAAGCTCAAATTTTTGAAGGGTATTAACACAAGTCCATTGTTGGCGTTTAACCCTAGAGCAGACGTGCTCTTCAATGTTAAATAGCAGGTGCGTGGTGTATTATGTACACGCTGACAAGTAGCTATTTATTGTTATTCCTTCATCATTTATTGCAGTAATTTACATCCCATCATAGAGTGGCTACAAGTAACATTTAAGTTCATGCTTGACAATAGTTTCAACATTGGAATTATTTAGTTGGAGCTTAGTTGTCTTCGACCTCTGTTGAATGCAAACTGCTGTTTGAGAATTGTTTTTGCAAACGAAATCATTATATCTTCTTATTATTGTTGCGGTGTTATTCACTCCCTTTCCACAAATTCCGTGTCTACCTTTTTTCTTCATTGGTTGCTCTTGCATACACATCTGTTGAATTTTGTAATGACACAGATACATACTAACATTATTTGGTTAGCTTGGTGTCCCTTATCTTTTGAAAAGATAGTGTTTCAGGAGTTGAAAATAAAGGTTCTTTAGGTACATTCAATGTGGATGGATGTTTTTGGTTCTTTTCATTTGCTATCAGCTACCAGCCATGTTCAACAATGTATACCATACAGACATCCATTTTCTTGTCATTTGGTGCTGTTGTTGTTGTTGCGGTTGTGGTCTTCAGTCCAAGAGACTGGTTTGCTGCAGCTCTCCATGCTACACTATACTGTGCAAGCCTCTTCATCTCCTAATAACTATTGCAACCTACATTCTTCCGAAGCTGCTTAGTGTATTCATCTCTTGGTCTTCCTCTATGATTCTTACTTTCCATGCTTCCCTCCAGAACTAAATTGGTGATCCCTTGATGCCTCATAACGTGTCTTACCAACCGATCCCTTCTTGTAGTCAAATTGTGCCACAGAGTCCTCTTCCCCCCAATCCTATTCAGTACCTCTTCATTAGTTATGTGATCTACCCATTTAATCTTCAGCATTCTTCTGTAGCACCACATTTCGAAAGCATTTTTTCTCTTCTTGTCTAAACTATTTATCGTCCATGTTTCACTTCCATATATGGCTACACTCCATATAAATACTTTCAGATAAGATTTCCTGACACTTAAATCTGTATTCAGTGTAAACAAATTTCTCTTCTTCAGAAACGCTTTCCTTGCCGTACTCAGTCTACATTTTATATCCTTTCAACTTTTTACGATCATCAGTTATTTTGCTTCCCAAATAGCAAAACTCATCTGCTACTTTAAGTGTATCATTTTCTAATCTAATTCACTGAGCATCACCTCATTTAATTCGACTACATTTCATTATCCTCATTTCACTTCTGTTGATGTTCATCTTGTATCCTCCTTTCAAGATACTGTTCATTCCATTCAGCTGCTTTTCCAGGCCCTTTGCTGTCTCTGACAGAATTACAGTGTTGTCGCCAAACCTCAGTTCTTGTTTCTTCTCTGTGGATTCTAATTTCTACTCCAAATTTTTCTTTAGTTTCCTTTACTGCTTGCTCAGTATTCAGATTGAATAACATCGGGGATAAACTACAACCCTGTCTCACTCCTTTCTCAACCTCTGCTTTCCTGTCATGCCTCTAGACTCTGCATGACTGCCAACTGGTTTCTGTACAAATTGTAAATAGCTTTTTGCTCTCTGTATTATAGCCCTGCCTTCTTCAGAATTTCAAAGAGGGTATTCCAGTCAGCATTGTCAAAAGATTTCTCTAAGTCTACAAATGCTAGAAACATAGGTTTGCCTTTCCTTAACCCATCATCTAAGATAAGCCATAGGGTCAGTATTTCCTCGCGTCTTCCAACGTTTCTATGGAATCCAAACTGATCCTTCCCAAGGTCGGCCGCTACCAGTTTTCCATGTGTCTGTAAAGAATTTGTGTTAGTTTTTGCAACCGTGATTTATTAAACTGATAGTTCAATAATTTTCACACTTACCAATGCCTGCTTTCTTTGGCATTGGAATCATTATATTCTTCTTGAAGTCTGAGGGTATTTTGCCTGGCTCACACATATTGCTCACCAGCTGGAAGAGTTTTGCCATGGTTGGCTCTCCCAAGGCTATCAGTAGTTCTAATGGATTGTTGTCTCCTCCTGGTTCCTTGTTTCGACTTAACGTCTTTCAGTGCTGTGTCAGATTCTTCTTGCAGTATCATTTCTCCCATTTCCTCTTCATCTATGTCCTCTTTCATTTCCATAATATTGCCCTCAAGTACATAGCTCTTGTATAGACCCTCCGTATATTCCTTCCACCTTTCTGCTTTCCCTTCTTTGATTAGGATGGGTCTCCATCTGAGCTCTTGATATTCATACAGGTGGTTCTCTTTTCTCCAAAGGGGTCTTTAGTTTTCCTGTAGGCAGTATCGATCTTACCCTAGTGGTATATGCTTCTACACCCTTACATTTGTTCTCTAGCAATCCCTGCTTAGCCATTTTGCACTTGTCGATCTCATTTTTGAGAAGTTTGTATTCCTTTTTGGGTGCTTCATTTACTGCATTTTTGTATTTTCTCCTTCGTTGCCTAAGGATTTCTACTAGACCTTGTCTTATTACCTATTTGTTTCTCTGCTGCCTTCACTATGCCATCTCTCAAAGCTACCCATTCTTTTTCTACTGTGTTTCATTTCCCCATTTTTATCAGTCGATCCCAAATGCTGTCTCTGAAACTCTCTACAACCTCTGGTTCTTCCAGTTTATCCAGGTCCCATCTCCTTAATATCCTGCCTTTCTTCAGTTTTAATCTACCATTCATAACCAATAAATTGTGGTCACAGTCCACAACTACCCATGGAAATGTCATACAGTTTAAAACCTCGTTCCTAAATATGTCCTACCATTATATAATCTGTCTGAAACCTTCCAGTGTCTCCAGGCCTCTTCAAAGTGTACAATCTTCTTTCATGATTCTTAAACCAAGTGTTAGCTATGATAAAGTTACGCCCTGTGCAAAATTCTACCAGTCAGCTTCCCCTTTCATTCCTTACCCCCCGGTCCACATTCACCTACTACTTTTACTTCTCTTCCTCTTTCTCTTCCTTTTCCTCTTCCTTCTCTTTCTCTTCCTTTTCCTACAGTCATGTTCCAGTCCCCCATGACTATTAAATTTTTATCTTTCTTAACTATCTGAATAATTTATTTTATCGCATCATACATTTGTTCAATCTCTTCATCATCTGCATAGTTAGTTGTCATATAAACTTGTACTACTGTGGTAGGTGTGGGCTTAGTGTCTATCTTGGCTGCAATAATGCGTTCACTATGCTGTTTGTAGTAGCTTATCCGCATTCCTATTTTTTTTTATGC
This sequence comes from Schistocerca americana, assembly GCF_021461395.2. Lineage (NCBI taxonomy): Eukaryota > Metazoa > Arthropoda > Insecta > Orthoptera > Acrididae > Schistocerca > Schistocerca americana. Next base: position 116,172,009 of record NC_060120.1, read on the forward strand.
ATTATTAAACCCACTCCTGCATTACCCTGTATTCACCTGACCAGAAGCCTTGTTCCTCCTGCAACCGTACTTCACTAATTCCCACTATATCTAACCAACCTATCCATTTCCCTTTTTAAATTTTCTAACCTACCTGCCTGATTAAGGGATCTGACATTCTACGCTTAGATTTGTAGAATGCCAGTTTTGTTTCTCTTGATAATGATGTCCTCCAGAGTAGTCCCCACCCGGAGATCTGAATGGGGGACTATTTTACCTCTGGAATACTTTACCCAAGAGGGTACAGTAAAGCTGCATGCCCATGGGATACATTTCAGCTGTAGTTTCCTCTTGCTTTCAGCCGTTCACAGTACTAGCACAACAAGGCTGTTTTGGTTGATGTTACAAGACCAGATCAGTCACTCATAAAGTCCGTTGCCCCTGCAGCTACTGAAAATGCTGCTGCCCCTCTTTAGGATTCAGACATTTGTCTGGTCTCATCAGATTCCTCTCCATCATGGTTTCACCTACGGTACGGCTATCTGTGTCGCTGAGGCATACACAGAGAGAGAGAGAGAGAGAGAGAGAGAGCGCTAGTATACCAGTTATCTGTTGTCACATTCGTATTTATGCCTGTTAATCAGCTCTGTTAGTCTACACACAATGTCAAATGGTTCATTAGAAACACAAAGTAGTTCTTTTGGCTCTTTGCCACAATACACTTCCAACTGACCAGTGTTTAACATCACTCAGAGCAAATATTCTGATGACATATTCAGCTGATTTGTTGCCAGTGTATTGTATGGAGCTGCAACCACCTCAGAATGCTTCTAGTTTCTTGTCAGTAGTAACATATTCTCAAAGATTTTAACTGATCATGCAGTTTTTCACAAATGCATTCAGAATGCTCCCAATAGCTACTAACCTATGTTTTGCATCTCATATCCTTAGTTTCTTTAGCACCAAACCTACTACTCTCAGAAGCAACAAAAATATCTTGTAACTAATGCAGGATCTCTAAACAATCATTCCTGTTCCATCATTTCACCAAAATTACGATGAATTTATGTGGTTTTCAGCCTTGAGGCCAGTCAAATAAAGTATGACTAATACTCCTGAAGCATCAATTTGATCTGTCATCTTAGCATCCCTATCTTCTTGCCTATTTCTATGAATGAATACATTCATAAAATGCTAAAGTTCGTCTTTCATATCTATACTTACAATTAAATTGTTTTTACAATATAGTATGCTACAATTTTAGGGCCTGGAAAGATATTGAATTTTTTTTCCCTCACTGGTACACAAGATGTCTTTCTATGCATATCTATTTTATTTGTTGTCCCCTACCAAAAAATATACAATCTTTAGTATCAAAGAAAGATAATTTCTCGTCGCACTCAATTTCAATCAGTATTGTGATCACATGGTAATATCATTTGATCCTCTCTACTAGAAAACAAATCATCAATATCTCCTCAGTCATCGTCTTCCCTAAGCATCTCTAAAAGAATCCGTTCTAATTCCTCCTCTGTCAAGTATTTTGTGGCACGAAAATTAGAAACAGAACTACTGTTATCATATAATGCAGTATAAGTCTGTAGAATATACTGCTCTTCTTCTTCTTCCCCATGTGGCTTCATGTAAATGTAAAAGACATAATTCTGACAATTCGAAATTTTAAGTTGCAGGAATAACTTACCGTTATCCTTGACTTGTTGATGCTGTTGCGTGTGACCTGTTGATTCATTTGCCTTGCTTAACTAAACATAGGCTAAACAATGACCAGAAAAGTGTCAGCAATTACAAGGCTTGGCATTTTTCCAGTAGAGGACAGATGATTACTGTGGTTTATAAAATACACCAGTGTGCCCCCACTATGGTTAATACAACAAACCAATAGTGAAAAACTCAAATGATCATGCTGTTTTGTTTGGAAAAGTTCTGGTTAGGTTTCAGGTGTAGGCTTATTTTAGTGTACGGTAGTTAACACAGAACCCGTTTCAGCTGCAATAGGCACAACATAAACTGTCTTACACACACACACACACACACACACACACACACACACACACACACACGCACGCACGGTGTGTATATGCCAGTTTGTGTTTAGCAGAGAATAGATGTGGCTGTAATGCTGATGTCGGTGTACCCTTTCATTGTTTCATTAGTGAATCTTGAAATGGTTCATGACCCTTCTACGAACACTACTGCTCCTATGCCTGCGTTGAATGATTGAATTACATAACAGAGCAAGATGGCTATTTTATTAAGGCATTAGGATCTTCACGAGTTGTCGGCTTAAGTGGACTTGTTTTGATGGAAGTAGTGTCATTTTTGACCTTGTTTTAAGTTTCTAATTCTAGAAATTAACTTTTATTGCTAGATTGATAAAGATTGTTTAGTTTGGTCACAAGGATATTCAATTTCTTTTTAGAATCCAAATGACAGTGAAAAGAAAGAAAAAGATAAAGCCCCGTCTCCTTTTGAAGCAGGCAAGAAGGACGTTGAAAATGGGAACAACCCACAGCCTAATGGAATCGTACAGAATGGACTTGGAGACGATGACAAAGGATTTAAGTAAGTATCATAATATTGGCTGGGGAAGATGAGTATGTGTAAAAAGGCATTTTTCTATTGTCACACACATAGGATTGTGTCCTCTTATGTTTTTACTATTTCTTTGTTCAGTTTTGTTTTTTTGGTCCTCATATTAATGATATCAGTTTTTTAATAATTTTGTGATCTTCAAGTTCTTATGGAACAGACAATTTTTCTCAAAAGCTTCATTCATATCTGGTTCAGATTGCAAAATTGTAGGATGGATTAACTGCAAAGATGTATGTAAGTAAAAAATGTTTTGCAGGTACATAGAATAATTTTTGGTAACTCTTTTCTTGATTAGTATATGCAGTACAATCTCTGTGTATTCTTCTTTCTTCTAGTGTTACCATGAAAATTTCGTTTGTATTTGAAATTTCTGCTGCTTTCATACGAGCTTATTTTTACTGGTTGGTGCATAATGTTAACTCGAGGCCACACAGTGTACATCTGCATGTTATAAAGAATGCTTTGTATAAAAACAAGATTTCCATAATGGCAAATGTTTTCTGCTTCAAACACAGTCTAAAGTGAAATACTCTGCTGTGTTCACAGCTTCCATATTACGTCACTACACATGTATTACTGTAGATATGCTTTCATCTGCTGGATTCAGAACACATTAATCCATATTATATTGAAGACCTCACATTGTCTCCATTAAGTTTCTTCTTTTTGCTGTTGTTTTTTCTGTGATGATCATCTTTCTGGCTGTAACGCGAAAATGGCGAGCCATCCAGTATTTTAGTGAATTTTGAAATGTGTATTTTGAAAAATGTAAGCATAAACATCAGATTCAGTAACAAAACAGCTTTACTGCAGGACTCTACATCAGTCCTAATAGAGCTTGGAGTCGATCAAAAGGCTCCCAATATGAACTTTGATCAGCCAACTACAGCTTTTTTGTTCCCCATTCAGTTGCACTTAGTTCCATATGCCATTGTTCCATTTGCAATAAAGTATGTGCATTATATCCAAGAAACGATTTTTGATTAATTTGTAAATGCTATAAACTTTTTCATGTGTTGTGTGAAGTGAAAAACATGTTGCATTGACAAGCTAATATGGTACGGAATGTAACTCTTGCTACAGATATTGCCTGCCAGCTTTTTTTGTATGTACTATGACATTTATTAGATTCGATAGCTCTTACTAAACTGAATGTACAGATTGAAAGAGAGAATCCTGAGTCCATCAGATATCTATACATGTATCAACCACTCAATACTCTTCGTTTCTGCCTTCTTCATTACGACTTTCATTCCACAATTTGTTTTATTGTTATTCTTCTTCCTTATCAGTGAGATAATCTTTGCCATTAACAGGGTTAAATACATTGTATTACTAATTTCTTTGTGTAATCATGATAGCAATCAACATAATATAATTCAGACTAAGGCCGGTATTACACTACGAAATTTCTTTGTCAAGGATTTGATCAAAGATGTGATTAAATATTTGTCAAATATATTTGACAAAGATCTTTGATGTGGCGCTACAAAGGGGGTATTTTACACTGTCGTCATATTTTTTGTCAAAGTTCAAGATGGCTGACAACAACAACTCGTCACTAAACAACAACAACAACAACTTGTTATTAAACAACAACAACTTGTTATTAACTGCAGCAGTTGCATGTACCACAATTGCACTATTTGCACATGCGGAAGAGAAGAAGAGGGGGGAAGGGGGGGGGAGGAAACGTGCCTGTGTGAAGCCGTGGGTTTTACGACGATACGATAAAAGCATTCAACAAAATTTGTTTTGTGAGCTTATAGTGGAGGAAGTCAAGTTGTACATCAATTACTTAAGAATGGATGAGCATACATTTCTGTATGTTCTCAGTGAAGTGTATCCTCATATCACAAAGCACAATATTCACTTAAGAACTGCTATATCTGTAGAAGACAGGCTCACTTTAACACTTAGGTTAGGTCAGTTCAGTTCTCCAAACTTCTTAATCTGTTTTTGTATTCAAGTTGTAAAGCGCCTTATCAACTTCACACATCTCTATTAATTTTGTAGTTGTTGGTACACACCAATTGTATTTACTGGCAATGTTTATAAAAACACTACAGATGACAGAACGCTGCAGCAATGCTAGCACTCCACATGGTAACATGTCACATTGCAGTGAACAGAAGACAAGTGACTACTTTGATTAAATGTACAGCGAGGCCCCAGATTTGATCAAATATTTGACGACATTTGACAAAGTTCCCTATTAAGCCATCAAATTTCTTTGACAAAAATATTGGACAAAGAAATTTGATAGTGTAATACCGGCCTAAGAAACACTCGTCTACTTTCTTATGTTAATGGACTGATGAGGCGAAGCATTACGACCACAGCCAGCTAGTGTGAAATTGAATGGCACCTGGTGGCTTTGCAGGCATATGGTACAGTAAGGAAAATACTGGCATATAAACACAGCAGATGTATGGGGAATCTTTCTAATCATCATGGGCCACAAATAGTGGAAATCATTGACATGCAAAGAGTAGACTGTTATGGACTGGTACTTGCGAACAAGCGTCCCAGATATGGCTAAACTATTTGACTGTTTGCGGGCTACTGTCATGAGAATCTGTGGAAAGTAATTGAAGGATCGTGAAATGACAAATAGGTAACAAAGTGTTGGACATTCACACCACATCATAAATGTGGAGGTCAGAGGTTTGCTTAATCTGTAAATTAGGATAGACAGGCATCTAATAACAGAGTATTACGCTGAGTGTCAGATCACACCATTTAGCTCATATTATTGAATTTGGAGCTGTGCAGCTTCCCTACATGTTCCAATGTTAACCCAATGATGTCAATTAAGACTGAAATGGGTATGGCGTAATTGAAATTAAACTGTGAATTGGTGGAAATTTTTCATGTAGTCACATTTCTTGATATACCTGGGCTATCATGGTGTCCAGATAAGTCATCATCCAGGTGTGCCTGATTGAAACGTGCACCATACCACAAGTATAGGCCAATGGGAACAGAAATACGTAGTATTCACCCAGGTTTGAATAAGACCTGTGGGGGCAACAGAAGGCACCATGATGACAGTGGAATATGTGAACACTATTGCAGATGTGCATTACTTCATGCTTGATGTCAGTACTGCGTATGACAGCATGTTTCAGCACGATAACTGCTGTGTCTAAGGCCCAGAATTGTGAGTGTTAAGAGGAGCACGATAGTGGAATCAGTTTGATGTCGTGGCCACCGTGTTCACCTGATCTGAATCTAGCAGCACACATCTGGGATGACAAGGGTTATTAGCTTGGTACACACAAACTCCTAGCCTGTAATTTATGGAAATTATGTGACCTCTGCGTAGATGTCCAATGCTACTTACCTTCGGGAGCCTACCAAGGACTTGTTGAATCAATGCCATGCAGGGTCACTGTGGTTTTGTGTTCTACAGTTGAATCAATGTCTATTAAGCAGCAAGTGATAATGTTTTGGCTCATCAGTGTGTGTATGTAGTAAGTATGTACTTTTCCTTAACTTTTGCTCTTTCTTTTACAGGTACAACAAGGACCAGTACTCATTAGCAAGGTGAGATGAAATTTCCAAAATGGAAAATACAATGAAAATACTGTGGTATGAAGATAATCTTAATTTTTATTGAAAATATCAGTAATATTTATGTATTGATTTATGTAGGTCTCACTTGAGAGTGTAGTTACATGAACTATGTTGCATTTTCTTGTTGGAGACTATCAGTTCTCTTTTGTTCCAAGCATAAGGCTTGTAAGAAAATGTCATTTTCTCTAGATGTAAACTGCATTGCAGCGTTGTCCAGAAACAGCCATAATTAGCTCCTTTTTCTTTTTAATTATGCATGCACCTGTTTTCTTTCAAAGAAAATTCTGTAGTGCAAGATTCACTACAGTGTAATGATTAAGCAGGTGATACTTGTAAGATTTTCTTCACAGTAGGCACCACAGTAAAAAATTTATTAAAAGAAATGGAGAAATGTCACCACCTTACTACTTGTGATGGTGTAACTTGCCAGCTAGAAGATCCAGCATGCCTATTTAATTGGAGCACATTACTAATGTTGTTCTAAACCACTGGTTGTCCACAACAGTTGGTAATCTTCTTTTTGTATTACCCATCCAGCCAGTTTCTTTCTTTAACAGTATTCATCCAGTATTCTAATTAATCTTGCACACTTAAAATTAATTCAATTGCATAGATAAATAGTTGAGTCTGGGACATCGGCCAGGAAGTTTCACACATAAAAGACATAGAATTTTGCAGGTTTTTATAGCCAGCAGCTCGTTCTTGTGGCAGCAATTTTTAAGCATGAGGAAGAGGGACGAAGGAAAAGGACTGCCGAGGTTTGGGAAATGGAAAGAATTCCATTACCCTCCCTATCTCCTAAACCTCGGTATTCCTTTTCCTTCATTCCTCTCCCTTTCTTTTCATACCTTTCTGTCAGGAGTAGAAGCCACTGGCTCCAAAAACTTGTGCATTTCCATATCTGTTGTGTGTTTTCTCCTGCCATTGCAAGGCAAATAGTCCTCTTTCCTTTTCTCTCTCTCTTTTTTTTCCGCCAATTACATTACATTTTCAGACATTGATTATTTTTGTCTGGGCATGCTGGAAAGTAATGCCTCCGAATCATATATGTAAAAACTCAAAAGTATTTTAAATGAAACAAATGTTATTAACATTAGACATCTGTCTTCTTCATGTCTACATAATTATTTTCAGTGAACACAGCAGCTGCTCCTTCATTTATTCAAAAGTAAAAGTTTTGTCAAATTACAGTCTTTCTGTGGCTGACTGTGCGTTTGTTTATATCATTATGGTAGAAAGTTTGCCTTTGTTCATGGAGCCACAATCACACCTCTGCTTATACCACTTCATCGCAAACAAAGTGAAGTCTCTGAAAGTGTTCTTTAAGTTTCGGGAATGGGTGAATATTGGATGGAGCCAAGTCAGGAGGATGATCGAAGTCAGTGAACCCAAGGTGTCAGATTGTTTCAGATGCCACAGCACTCGTTTGTAGTGTGGTATTGTCATGCTGAAGGAGAGGGTACTCCATGTGTGGATGAACTCTTTGAATTTGAAACACTATTGCAGCATGCCCTCATATTAAAATTAATTCAGTTAGTTAATAAACTTTTTATGTAACAATCTATGCAATATATCTAAAAACAAAGATGATGTGACTTACCAAATTAAAGTGCTGGCAGGTCGACAGACACACAAACAAACACAAACATACACACAAAATTCAAGCTTTCGCAACAAACTGTTGCCTCGTCAGGAAAGAAGGAAGGAGAGGGAAAGACGAAAGGATGTGGGTTTTAAGGGAGAGGGTAAGGAGTCATTCCAATCCCGGGAGCGGAAAGACTTACCTTAGGGGGGAAAAAGGACGGGTATACACTCGCGCGCGCGCGCACACACACACACATATCCATCCACACATATACAGACACAAGCAGACATATTTAAAGACAAAGAGTTTGGGCAGAGATGTCAGTCGAGGCAGAAGTGCAGGGGCAAAGATGTTGTTGAATGTCAGGTGAGGTATGAGTGGCGGCAACTTGAAATTAGCGGAGATTGAGGCCTGGTGGATAACGGGAAGAGAGGATATATTGAAGAGCAAGCTCCCATCTCCGGAGTTCGGATAGGTTGGTGTTAGTGGGAAGTATCCAGATAACCCGGACGGCGTAACACTGTGCCAAGATGTGCTGGCCGTGCACCAAGGCATGTTTAGCCACAGGGTGATCCTCATTACCAACAAACACTGTCTGCCTGTGTCCATTCATGCAAATGGACAGTTTGTTGCTGGTCATTCCCACATAGAATGCGTCACAGTGTAGGCAGGTCAGTTGGTAGATCACGTGGGTGCTTTCACACGTGGCTCTGCCTTTGATCGTGTACACCCTCCGGGCTACAGGACTGGAGTAGGTTGTGGTGGTGGGAGGGTGCATGGGACAGGTTTTACACTGGGGGCGGTTACAAGGGTAGGAGCCAGAGGGTAGGGAAGGTGGTTTGGGGATTTCATAGGGATGAGCTAAGAGGTTACAAAGGTTAGGTGGACGGCGGAAAGACACTCTTGGTGGAGTGGGGAGGATTTCATGAAGGATGGATCTCATTTCAGGGCTGGATTTGAGGCAGTCGTATCCCTGCTGGAGAGCCACATTCAGAATCTGATACAGTCCCGGAAAGTATCCTGTCACAAGGGGGGCACTTCTGTGGTTCTTCTGTGGGAGGTTCTGGGTTTGAGAGGATGAGGAAGTGGCTCTGGTTATTTGCTTCTGTACCAGGTCGGGAGGGTAGTTGCGGGATGTGAAAGCTGTTGTCAGGTTGTTGGTGTAATGCTTCAGGGATTCCGGACTGGAGCAGATTCGTTTGCCACGAAGACCTAGGCTGTAGGGAAGGGACCGTTTGATGTGGAATGGGTGGCAGTTGTCGTAATGGAGGTACTGTTGCTTGTTGGTGGGTTTGATGTGGACGGACGTGCGAAGCTGGTCATTGGACAGGTGGAGGTCAACATCAAGGAAAGTGGCATGGGATTTGGAGTAGGACCAGGTGTATCTGATGGAACCAAAGGAGTTGAGGTTGGAGAGGAAATTCTGGAGTTCTTCTTCACTGTGAGTCCAGATCATGAAGATGTCATCAATAAATCTGTACCAAACTTTGGGTTGGCAGGCCTGGGTAACCAAGAAGGCTTCCTCTAAGCGACCCATGAATAGGTTGGCGTACGAAGGGGCCATCCTGGTACCCATGGCTGTTCCCTTTAATGGTTGGTATGTCTGGCCTTCAAAAGTGAAGAAGTTGTGGGTCAGGATGAAGCTGGCTAAGGTGATGAGGAAAGAGGTTTTAGGTAGGGTGGCAGGTGATCGGCGTGAAAGGAAATGCTCCATCGCAGCGAGGCCCTGGACGTGCGGAATATTTGTGTATAAGGAAGTGGCATCAATGGTTACAAGGATGGTTTCCGGGGGTAACAGATTGGGTAAGGATTCCAGGCGTTCGAGAAAGTGGTTGTTGTCTTTGATGAAGGATGGGAGACTGCATGTAATGGGTTGAAGGTGTTGATCTATGTAGGCAGAGATACGTTCTGTGGGGGCTTGGTAACCAGCTACAATGGGGCGGCCCGGATGATTGGGTTTGTGGATTTTAGGAAGAAGGTAGAAGGTAGGGGTGCGGGGTGTCTGTGGGGTCAGGAGGTTGATGGAGTCAGGTGTAAGGTTTTGCAGGGGGCCTAAGGTTCTGAGGATTCCTTGAAGCTCCGCCTGGACATCGGAAATGGGGTTACTTGGCAAACTTTGTATGTGGTGTTGTCTGAAAGCTGACGCAGTCCCTCAGCCACATACTCCCGATGATCAAGTACCACGGTCGTGGAACCCTTGTCCGCCGGAAGAATGACGATGGATCGGTCAGCCTTCAGATCACGGATAGCCTGGGCTTCAGCAGTGGTGATGTTGGGAGTAGGATTAAGGTTTTTTAAGAAGGATTGAGAGGCAAGGCTGGAAGTCAGAAATTCCTGGAAGGTTTGGAGAGGGTGATTTAGAGGAAGAGGAGGTGGGTCCCGCTGTGACGGAGGACGGAACTGTTCCAGGCAGGGTTCAATTTGGATAGTGTGGATACGACTTCCTCAAATCCTGCCCTGAAATGACATCCATCCTTCATGAAATCCTCCCCACTCCACCAAGAGTGTCTTTCCGCCGTCCACCTAACCTTCGTAACCTCTTAGTTCATCCCTATGAAATCCCCAAACCACCTTCCCTACCCTCTGGCTCCTATCCTTGTAACTGCCCCCGGTGTAAAACCTGTCCCATGCACCCTCCCACCACCACCTACTCCAGTCCTGTAACCCGGAGGGTGTACACGATCAAAGGCAGAGCCACGTGTGAAAGCACCCATGTGATCTACCAACTGACCTGCCTACACTGTGACGCATTCTATGTGGGAATGACCAGCAACAAACTGTCCATTCGCATGAATGGACACAGGCAGACAGTGTTTGTTGGTAATGAGGATCACCCTGTGGCTAAACATGCCTTGGTGCACGGCCAGCACATCTTGGCACAGTGTTACACCGTCCGGGTTATCTGGATACTTCCCACTAACACCAACCTATCCGAACTCCGGAGATGGGAACTTGCTCTTCAATATATCCTCTCTTCCCGTTATCCACCAGGCCTCAATCTCCGCTAATTTCAAGTTGCCGCCACTCATACCTCACCTGTCATTGAACAACATCTTTGCCCCTGCACTTCTGCCTCGACTGACATCTCTGCCCAAACTCTTTGTCTTTAAATATGTCTGCTTGTGTCTGTATAGGTGTGGATGGATATGTGTGTGTGCGCGAGTGTATACCCGTCCTTTTTCCCCCCTAAGGTAAGTCTTTCCGCTCCCGGGATTGGAATGACTCCTTACCCTCTCCCTTAAAACCCACATCCTTTCGTCTTTCCCTCTCCTTCCTTCTTTCCTGATGAGGCAACAGTTTGTTGCGAAAGCTTGAATTTTGTGTGTATGTTTGTGTTTGTTTGTGTGTCTGTCGACCTGCCAGCACTTTAATTTGGTAAGTCACATCATCTTTGTTTTTAGATATATTTTTCCTACGTGGAATGTTTCCCTCTATTATAATCTATACAGTATCTCATATAACATTTTATTGTGCATTTTATGACAGCAGTTGCTTCTTCATTTGTTCTAATGTACAAGATTTTTCAAATTACGGTCTTTCTGTGGTTGACAGTGTGATATTTACACATTACTTTGTACTTCGGTTCAGGGCTACGAGTGGTTAAACTTCCTTCACCCTATTTTAATGGAGTATTGTAGCCTTGTGATTGGACTTCAGCCGTTTGTATTAATTATCCATTGTGCATTTTTTATTACTGTACACCAGTGAGTGTCTGCGCTTAAACAGGTGTTAAAGTATATTGATGTGCCAGAGCATTAATGTTTACACCCATCCCCTATTATGTTGCAACACATAAGTAGAAATTGTTTACTTTCTTTATGTTTGGTTCATCTGGATTACCATTGCAAAATGTAATGTTGCTGTAGAAGGATAACCATTTGCTCCTAAGTTTGTCATCAAATGACAGTTTTGGTAGAGGAGCTGTCATTACTGTAATCAAACTACTTTGTGAATTTTTTCACCTCCAAGGACATTTTGTTGTTGATTATGTATTGAATAGATTTCTGCATTGGTGCTTTAAATGATCGTAAACCGTGTCATTTAAACAGAATGCAGTTAGTGCATTTTGATCTTTGTGTGTATTACTAGCATTCACCTGTGTTGGTGTGTGACAGAATACATAATGTACTAAGATTTAGTTAATGCGAGGGAAACATACACGCTTAGGTTCTACTCCACTGGGATATTTTGCAATAAAATGATTGTGCAGTAATGAAATGGTTACTCTGGCAAGGTAATGAACTTGCCTCTCGAGAATGTACTATTAACACACAACTTACCTTCCTCCATGCTTCCTCTACATTTTGTACAGGGGTTGTAATGATAATTAGAGAAATTATATCATGCTCAGTAGTATAGGGATAACAGTTTCCTTCTAGCATCTGTAGACTGAAATGTTATGTTGGTGCACCAAGTGTAGTATAAAGTATTCTCCATTCACAATTCTGTGACTTCCAGATATCTGTCTGCATTTGGATGACATATCCACTCCAAAGTCTTTGACACAGATGAAATCTAGTCATTACTTCAATTTACATTGGTCAAAAATTGGAAATAGCCATTCTCACTTCAGCATTTAATGACTGTTTACAAAGAAATCTTTGAGCATTTGAAGAAGAATCCAGTTAGTGATAAAGAGGATCAGGCAGTGATTAAACTGCTGGCCTCATGTTTGGGAAACTAAGATTGAAATTTCTGCCACACTTCAGATTTGTTGTGTTTCACCTATATTGCTTAATGCTATAGTTGATATCCTGTTTGTCCTTTTCAGTATGCGTTCATGCTCCATTTCGAGTGACCTCAATGGTGTTGGGTAGTGTTATAGTTTTCCTTACTTCTTCCAAATAGTAATTAAAGAAGAAGGAAAGAAGGGTAGCAAGCATTTCTACGTTTAATTAATTCTTTAACTTCTTCCTTAACAGTGTATGCCACAGTTAGGAGGAACTAGAGAAAAGATGAGCTCATTGTGCTGCATAGTGAAGCACTTTCAAATTCTCTTTATCAGTTTAGCTTAGAGGCATTATTTGCCTGACACCTTATTTCATCATCAAATGCAAACCGTGTTTTATACGCAGCTGACACTTCGCACCCCCTCAGATTTAGTTATAAGTTGGCACAGTGGATAGGCTTTGAAAAACTGAACACAGATCAATCGAGAAAACAGGAAGAAGTTGTGTGGAACTATGAAAAAAATAAGCAAAATTACGTCGGTACGGTAGCTCAGCGTGTTCGGTCAGAGGGTTACGTGCCCTCTGTAATTAAAAAAAAAAAAAAAAAAAAAAAAGACTGAGTTCATCGATCAACAACGAACTTGAACGGATGTCTTACGACGTCCGCCCCGAGCAGATGCAACGAACAAAGGCGAACAGAATGAGATTAAAAAAAATGGTCAGCGTGAGCAGCTGCGGAATAAGAGGTCCTTGATTAAAATCTTCCCTCGAGTGAAAAATTTTAATTTTTTTTATTTTCAGACAATTATTACCTGTCCGTACGATGCGAGGTAACTGCGCCGTAGTATGGGGACGCTACACCTAAACAAACATCGAAAGACACGTCAGTCGACAACAGCGCACGGAAGAGGGAGTATTCCTGCTAACGAGGCTCCCTGACTGGCAGTTAACTGTTCGCTACTTTGGACGAGAGTGCGTTAAATACGTGAGATGTATTCCGTGGGCAATATGAATCCAGCAAATATAGCGGACGGACGGACAGATAATAATTGTCTGAAAATAAAAAATTAAAATTTTTCACTCGAGGGAGGATTTGATCCAAGGACCTCTTGTTCCACAGCTCCTCACGCTGACCACGGGACCACAGAGCTCTTCGTCTCAAAATACACTTAATGTAGCATATCTTCCGCATAGACTACTCAGTTTGTATATTTTGCTTATTTTTTTCATAGCTCCACACAATTTCTTCCTGTTTTCTCGATAGATCTGTGTTCAGGTTTTCAAGGCCTATCAACTGTGCCAATTTATAACTAAAACTGAGGGGGGTGCGATGGGGAGGTTCCCTTGTTAGCATCACCAACTTGTTGTTGTTGTTGTTGTTGTTGTCTTCAGTCCTGAGACTGGTTTGATGCAGCTCTCCATGCTACTCTATCCTGTGCAAGCTTCTTCATCTTCCAGTACCTACTGCAACCTACATCCTTCTGAATCTGCTTAGTGTATTGATCTCTTGGTCTCCCTCTACGATTTTTACCCTCCACGCTGCCCTCCAATGCTAAATTTGTGATCCCTTGATGCCTTAAAACATGTCCTAGCAACCGATCCCTTCTTCTAGTCAAGTTGTGCCACAAACTTCTCTTCTCCCCAATCCTATTCAATACCTCCTCATTAGTTACGTGATCTACCCACCTTATCTTCAGCATTCTTCTGTAGCACCACATTTCGAAAGCTTCTATTCTCTTCTTGTCCATACTAGTTATCGTCCATGTTTCACTTCCATACATGGCTACACTCCATACAAATACTTTCAGAAACGACTTCCTGACACTTAAATCTATACTCGATGTTAACAAATTTCTCTTCTTCAGAAAAGATTTCCTTGCCATTGCCAGTCTACATTTTATATCCTCTCTACTTCGACCATCATCAGTTATTTTGCTCCCGAAATAACAAAACTCCTTTACTACTTTAAGTGTCTCATTTCCTAATCTAATTCCGTCAGCATCACCCGATTTAATTTGACTACATTCCATTATCCTCGTTTTGCTTTTGTTGATGTTCATCTTATATCCTCCTTTCAAGACACTGTCCATTCCGTTCAACTGCTCTTCCAAGTCCTTTGCTGTCTCTGACAGAATTACAATGTCATCGGCGAACCTCAAAGTTTTTACTTCTTCTCCGTGAATTTTAATACCTACTCCGAATTTTTCTTTTGTTTCCTTTACTGCTTGCTCAGTATACAGATTGAATAACATCGGGGAGAGGCTACAACCCTGTCTCACTCCTTTCCCAACCACTGCTTCCCTTTCATGCCCCTCGACTCTTATAACTGCGATCTGGTTTCTGTATAAATTGTAAATAGCCTTTCACTCCCTGTATTTTACCCCTGCCACCTTCAGAATTTGAAAGAGAGTATTCCAACTTGATATCATAAATATAAGGCAACAGAAACACACATGCTAGGTACCAGCCCCACCAATCAATCCCGCATGAAACTTTGAAGCATAATTCTAATAGTATGCAGTTATGGGCTTCTGAAAGTGCAGCTTTTAAACTCTTGTGTGCAGAGTTTGTCACTTGCTCTACCCCAGTACAGCCTCCTAATGCCTAAGTGCAATGTATTGTAGATTGGCATGATAATGAGAGCTCTGTTCTTTGAGGAATGTTGGAAGCTGTGGAAGAGGTGGGGAAAGATGGACATACTTGTCCAGTGTGTTTTGAAATTTTGTTCAAGAACACATTACTTCATGTGAAGAATAGTAAGTAATGTGAATAAATGGTGTGTAAACCTCACTCGTACATTCATTCAATGTGAAACCTTAAATAGTAACCTCTATTTTTTAGTGTATATTTGGATTTCCCGTGAAAAAGTATGTAACTTTTGTATGAAACATTTCTTTGTTTCATTATAGACAATGCTGTAATATGCACATGTTGATATGGGGTGACACTTGTTGCAAAACAGTAATATATCTCACAGAAATACACATCTGATTAGGAAAATCAAAGTACATTATTTGATATTTGGGAAAATGCTATCATGTGACACCATCTACCCTCCTGAAATGTATTCTTAGACTACATTTAGCGTTATTATCTAGGTACAACGAGTAGTAACGTGTTCCCTTCGGGTTGCTTAATTTTGGTGAGTCCCCCTTTCACTATCTCGCGGTGCTAGTTTACTGAGTCCCCCCTTGCCTCTCACTGTCTCGCGGTGCTTAATTACTGAGTGTCTCCTTGCCTGTCACAAGTGTTTCAGTGCACAAATGTTCGAAATGTTGTCCGTTGTTTCTAATGCACATTGCAACTCTGTGTCTGAATGACAATCCAACATGTATTAGTGCCGCTGTGCTGTTGTTTGCACATTCATTGCGAATTTGCTGCTGCCTATCTTCAAGGGTTGTTGGTACATCGATGTAAACTCTCTCTTTTAGCCAGCCCCACAGGAAAAAATTGGCAGAAGTCAAATCGGGTGAACATGGCGATCTTGTTTGAGGACCTCCTTGTCCATTCTATTGACCCGGATAATTCAGATTCAGAACTTATCAAGCTAGTCGTTAATAATGTGCTGGGCCTCCATCATGTGGAAACCGTACATCCAGTCTCATTTGAAGTAGAACATCATCGATTACTGTGTGTAAAACATTATCCACAACTTAGCTGTACATTTGACCAGTCGGACTACTTCCTATGAAGTGTGGGTCAGTTTCCGATGTACATAAAATACCGCACCAAACGTTAACACGTCATGGACGTTGATGTTCAACTTGTCATACCAAATGGGGATTCTCCACTGACCAATAATGCATATTATGTCAATTCACTTCAACACAATTTGTAAAATTTGATTCATTGGAAAAAAGTATATGTGAAATGAAGTTGTCATTGACTGCCAGTTGTTCCTGTATTCAGCTACCAAAGTTGAGGCGATTGTGCAGTTCTCGATGCAGTGCTAAATGAAATAGATGTCATTTGTGTGTATGCAATATGCGTAGAACACTTCTTTGGAAAACTCCTGAACCTCGCGCAATTTGCAAAGACCTAGTATGACGATTTGCAGCAACCGCAGCTAAAACATTCACTGTGTTCTTTCGTTTGTCGCAGGCCGCGCTCAGACTTTTTCTCTAGGTTTAACACTTTCCATTTCAACAAACAGGTGGACAATTCTGCCAAACTTCGTTGCAGACAGAACATGCCTGCCGGGGAACAGAGTCGGATACCTTTGACGATCTTCGCAATGATATAAACCTTCTCCGCAATTGTTAAAATCGCGGAACAATTGCGACAAGATGTTTACAGTCCGTATCATTGACATAACATGCACAGCCTGCCCGCTGACTGAGCGCATGATCGTAGTGTGTGCTTCATGTGATTGTGGGAGGTGTGTCACATGATAGCATTATCAAAAATATCAAAGAAGTGCTTTGAATGTCTTAATTGGATGTGTATGTGAGAGTGTACCGTTTTGCAACAATTGTCATATCATTTCCATGTTTGCCAACTACAGCGCCATCTATCATGAAAAGATAGAAATTTTTCATACAGAAGCTACGTATTTTTTTCTGGAGAATTGAAATCTGCAATAAAAAATAGGGGTTCCTATTTAAGTTTTCAAAGTCAGCCCCACTCTGGCCTCTAGGGTGGTGCAGGCGATCGAGCGTTATGTTAATGGACGTCTCTCTTCAAGGTGAACGTTTATTACCACTTTTATTTTTTAATCTGATGGGTGTTTTGCTAAATATTCCAACAAATAGTTTCAAACGCCTCACCCTGTGTGTGTGTGTGTGTGTGTGTGTCTTTCTTTGAGGTGAACAATGTTTATTACCACTTTTTTAAATCTGATGTTTATTTTACCAAATATTCCAACAAGCAGTTTTAAATGCCTCACCCTTTGTGTGCGTGTAATCTCTCCCTCAAAATCAAAATGAATAAACTGAAGCAACTGAAGAATAATTATGAAATTAAATTAATGATTTTTATTTATAATTTAATCATGCCAGTCACTTTGTAAGAATAGCACATCTCTGGCAAATTTACCTCACTTTAACAGTGTCAGTTTTGAAATCCAGAGAAGATAAGGCACAACTGTGTTGTTTGTTTAATAGTACTATGCTACCTCTTTAAACCCACTCTTTCATTTGATTCATTTAAACTGCAATTTTGAATAACAAGATTAAGTTGGAAACTAAGAAATTTCTGGTACTAACTACAGCGAGAAACCACAGAATTCAACACTATGAACAAAGCATGGTACCAATCTCAAAATAGTATTTCACATACCTCTTATGCACTCCGCTGTACAGCACTTCGCGCTCGAGCGTTAAGTGGCTGCAAAGGTGTGAAACGAGTGACAAACAATGCGTGTGAAATTTTAATAGCTAGATTCCTACTTACTCGAAACCTAACACATTAAGTTGAAGACAGGCACAATTAAAACACTTTCACATTGGCTTTTGGCCATAACTTTCGTCAGAAAGAGAAAGATAAGCCATTTATTCAAACACGCGAGCATAATTTGTTCACCCATGACCACCAACTTTTGCTGCTTGGATGAGAAATTTAGGATCATCATCCGAACTGCCAGAGTTGGCAGTCGTATGCGTGCTTGTGTGAATGAGTGGTGTGCTTCTCTTACTTTTTCCGGCAAAGCATGTGGCTGAAAGGTAACGTGTAAGTGTCTTTTAATTGTACCTGTCCGGAACTTAATGTGTCCTCTTTATGGTATGTAGCACTCTACATACATTGTTGATATTCCAACCTGGAGTTTCCATTGTTTGAAAGCTGTATTTTCAGAACATACCTGTGTACTATCAGAATTATGGCCCAAATTTTCGTGCATTGTAGATTGCTGGGGCTGTTGCCTTTCTAGTGTGCTTTTGTCTACTTAAATTATGAGGTCAAGTTCATAATGTTGCCGTGTCAGTGCAGGCATTAGAAGCTGGTACGTCAGATCCTCATCATACGAGGGTTGTTCAAATCTCAAATTTAATTTTATGATATTCTGTTAGCTTAATGTGCAACAAACCTGATGTAGTAGTTTCATTCTGGGGACCCTTGGTTCCTGCCTGGGAGAGGCAGGCAAGGTCAGACATCTTCAGTATCGCCTACCGCTGCAATGGATGTAACACCCAAGGAACAATATTTGGGTTTGAAATTCTGCTTTCGTCTCAACAAATCTTCAGCTGATGCGTATACAATGTTACAGGAGGCCTATGGAGAGTCTTTTCTTCCCTAAAGCACACCTTGAAGGTGTTTAAAATTTCAAAGGAAAGTAGGCCCGGTGCTCCAGTTTTTGCTCTTACAGAAGAAAACATAAACACTACTGCAGTCATTGTGAGAGAGAATCGATGAATGACCTTAAGATCATTTTGTGAAATCCTGAACACTTCATTTGGTGCCACCCACATGTTGGCGAAAGGAAAAAGACACATGACACGAGTTTGTGCGTGATGGGTTCCAAGACTGTTGATTCCCAAACAGGAGGACATTTGCATGCAGGTCTACATGCAGTTAAAGTTGATGTTGGAGGAAGATCCGGAGTTTCTTTCAAATGTAATCACTGCTGATGAAACTTGGCTACATCATTTTGATCCTGAGAACAAACAACAAAGCTCAGTGTGGAAATCTCCTTCATCACAAACCCCCAAAAAAGCAAAAATGGTTGCTTCTGCTGGGAAAGTTATGGTCATTTAATTCTTTCATATTCATGGAATGGTTTGTCAGCATATTGTACCTGTGCGCGCGCGCACGCACTCACACACACACACACACACACACACACACACACACACACACACACACACATACATTAGTAACTGGACAATACTGCAGGGGTGTCCTGAAAACATTGCAAGTCCATATCAGGCGCAAAAGACCACATTTCCTTGAAGCAGGCTGGATGCTGCACCACGATAAAGCGCGGCTGTATATTGCCAATGTCGTTGCTGAATATCTTGCAGAAATCAATATGAAGTGCATCCCTCACTCACCCTATAGTCCAGATTTAGCCCCATGTGATGTTTTTCTATTCCTTAACATGAAGAAACGCGTTCATGGGAGGCATTATCAATCATCAGAAACAATGGTGAAGGCTGCTGAGGCAATTTTGAAGGTCCTCTCATGGTTTCCAGCATGTATTTGAAGACTGGCAGAAACATTATGACAAGTGCATCAGATTCATGGGAGACTTCTTTGAGAAGGACCATCAAAATTATGAGGTCCAGTGTTATTTAAATTCATATGCTTAAATTATGTAGTGGCAGGTGACTGGTGATAATCTTGTCTCTTTTTATAGTATTTGGTCATAAATGTTGGGATGAATTTGAGTGTGCCAAGCATTTATCATATTGTTACACAGGCAGTGTTATTTTAAGCAGCAGTGTGTGTTGCAGTCCGCTATTCTTGCGCAGTCTGTTTCACAAATCTGTTTCTGGAAGTGAGAAATGCAAATTATACTGAGTAAATGTGACAGAAGTGCAGTAACATTCTCCCTCTCTACATCTCATTTGGCAACATCCAGTTGTCTGGTTAACATTTTGGAACTATGGTTTGTGAAGGTTGTGTGAATTCAAGGAATGGCATTTTATTTAAAAGAACACCTCTCACCTGTTTTAGGATAAGTGCTGGTGAGAAGTTTTCCTTGAAACAAGAGTTCATTCCTTTCACTGTCCATTGCTTTTCTATTTTGCTATCTTTTATGATGTTTATTCCGTGTGCTGCGTGTAGATTACCTTGTGTATTGCATTTACACACACTTTTACTATGTTGCTAATGCTAATGTACAGATGATTGGTCAAATCCTTCCTTTTTAACATTGAATTTTGACCATTCAACTGTTTGGCATTGTTACTGTGTCTCTTATAAAATTACCTCTCTCATTTTATCATTTGACATGACTTACAGTTATTGATGCAAGATTTTCAACATGCCTTGCTGGATTTGGAACAAGTTCTTAACTTTTTTTTAATGAAATATGCCACAGTTTTCTTCACTGTTTACATATTTCTAGATTTTGGTTGTAATGAACTTCCTTCTCTTCTGATAGAAATGTAAACTGTACACTTCTAGGTCTGTAAGATGGGATATTTATTATAACAAATTAGTGTGGTAAAACATCCTAGAATGTGGACTAAATAGGTCATGCTGACTTCTATTGGTGTATAAAGGCATTGTTATTATGAATATCTGATGGAATATTACACGGTGTCAATTATTGAAGTATATGAAAAAAAAAAAATCATAACTTCTGAACAGTTTGTGTTAGGATGTTCCAACTGCATCATTGGGCTCGGGGCATGATGGGAATTGGTACGTGCACGCGCAGATGCCTTGTGGTTGTCGGCCTTTTGCTCATGAAAATGTCACGGTACTGCATGCCTGAGCATACCCAGCCTCTGTGCTGAGTCTGGCGAACCGCCACTTACCATCCGGCGGCAGCTCCTGCTGGTGCGCCAGGCTTGTAAGTTTCTTGCAGCTCCCAGCTCGCCTGCTCAACGTCTTGTTGCCCATCCACCTCTGGACCGCCTTTTTTCCCGCCGTCCCCGGGCTACGTTGCCATTTGGGATCCGTGTGCAACGTGTACTAGAGTCCCTCGGTGTGGAGTCTGTACAACCCCAAATCCAAGGTTTTAACCGCCTGCCACCCTGGTTATTGAAGAGGCCCGGAGTGATTTTAGATTTATTGCAGTACAAGAGAGATTGCACTTCTGCCACCGTTTTTAATGCAGCATTTTCTGCCATTTTATCTGAGCACCACGACTATGTAGTTGTTTTTACGGATGGGTCGAAACAAGGGGATTCTGTTGGTTGCTCAGTTGTTTTCCCATATCGTGTCCTCAAGGTCCAACTGCCTCAGACTTTTACTGTCTTTGATGCAGAATTGTTTGCGATCTTGCGGGCACTGGAGCACATGAGACATTCTTCCTCTCCTAAATTTCTTGTCTGTTCCGATTCACTCAGTGCCCTTTACTCATTGCAACGTTTGTATCTGGCAGACAAAATTGTCCAGACCATCCAGGATGCCCTCCTCTGACTACAGCGACTGGGGAAGGTTGTAACTTTCTGCTGGGTTCCGAGGCATGTTGGCACTGCTGGGAATGAAAGGGCAGATCTCGCAGCCAAGGAGGCGTGTCTCGCCCCACAAGTATCTCGGTGTGCTATCCCCTTGGACGCACTCACCTCGCTGTTGAGCTCACGGGTCATGCGTCGGTGGGAGGATGAGTGGCTGGAAGTGACTGACAATAAGCTCTGTATAGTCAAGCCCACAACACGTGTGTGGTGTACTTCCTTTCAGCCCCATCGACGGGACGAGATTCTCCTCACTCGGCTTCGAATAGGCCACAGCCCTATGACGCATGGCTTCCTACTCCGGCGAGAGGACCCTCCAATGTGTGGTGCTTGCGTCGTCCAGGTCACTGTGCGCCACGTTTTATTGGATTGCGTTTTATTTTCTGACCAGCGGGTCGCGGCTGACTTGCCAGCGGACCTGCCGTCTCTTTTAGGCAACACTCGGGCGAATGTGGTTAAAGTTTTAAAGTTCTGTGCCCTGTCAAATGTTTTTACAAAGATTTTAGGGAGAGGATTTTAATTTACTCACTGTGTGACAAGCTCACCCATATTTTATGTAAGTGGCCAGCCAATAACAATTTCCTGTGACATTCTTGTTGCTATATTTCCCCTTTCCTTAGGTTTTACTTTGTTATGTAGCATTTTCCTTCTTTTCCTGATTTCTTTGAGTGTGTGCTTTAGTTTTCTTAGGTCTGTCCCCATTCATTGCTTTTAATGTGTGTCAGGGCGCTGATGACCTCAATGTTGAGCTCCCATAAGCCCCAACACACCACCACCACCACAGCTTGCGAAGGCCTACCATGTGAGCAATAACAGCCCAATTGCGGATCAAAGGAATTTGCAACCAAGTTCAAGGTGAAGACAAGTGGTCCAAGTGTCCTAACAATCAAGAATTTTATTCGCAAGTTTGAGAGAACGGGTAGTGTTCATGATGGCAGTGTTGGCAATGTCAGTTGTCCATAAAAGGATGAAAAATGCCTGTAAACATTGACAAGACATGCGCTGTGTTTCAATCCGGGCCCAGGAAACCGATCACACGAGCTGCTCGTCATTTGGGAATCAACCGGTAGAACTGCGACAAATTATTGTTGAAGACCTGCATCTCTTTTATACAAAATTCAAACCCATCTGCTATTATAAGCCCCAGGGCTATAGAATAGCAGTTTTATTCTGCCAGCACAGTTGTCCACAGAATTGACAAACAGGACTTTGATGTGTGTGTGTGTTTTGGTTTAGCAATGGAGCCCACTTTTATTTGGATGGGTTCATCAGTAAGCAAAACTGGCACACTTGGGGACTGAGAATCTACATTTCATGATTGAAAAGTCTCTTCACCATCAACAGGTGACTGTGGTGTGCAGTGTCCGGTCACAGAGTAATCGGTGAAATATTCCTTGATGGCGTGGTGACTACTGAACGGTATATTAAGGTTTTGGTAAATGATTTCATCCCCATTATCCAAAGTGACCCTGATTTCGCCAAGATGTAGCTCCTGCAAGACGGAGCTCAACCCCACCGAAGTAGGAAAGTGATTTCATGGAGGAGCACTTTGGGGACTGCATTCTGTCTGTGGGGTACCCAGAGGCCACTGGCACGGGCTTCGATTGGCTGCTGTATTCTGAGGCTCTGAACACATGGGACTCGTTTTTGTGGGGCTATATTAAAGACATGGTGTACAGCAATAACCCCAAAACCATTGCGTTCAGGCAGTCATCGACAGCATCGACGTTCTGGGACTTCAGGGGCTCGCGCAGGATTTCGCTATTCGTCTGTGCCACATTATTGCCAATGATGACAGGCATATCGAACATTTCATAACCTAAATCCAAATATCTGTAGTGATATTTACATGTTAAATATAGTGCACACATGCCGTAGTTTTTAACTATTTTATGTTTTTTCATATGGTTCAATAATTGCCACCCTATTCTAGTTAGTACACAGTTTACAACTTGGAACTGTCATCAGAGCTGTGTGCCATGTGTACGGCTCTCCTTTGCCGAAGTGTCAGTATTGGTTATCAGTTCACCAGCAGTTAATATACATTGGAAAAACATCATTGACAACTGGAAAACCAACTCACAGTGGGAACTGCATGTTTTGCCTGGGCTAGTAGCCTGGTCCCTATTTGACTAACCTTAACCAATGGATAGCCAACACAGTAGCAGCACATGACAGGCCTCAACTAGCTACCAACTTAAGTTAAAATATAGCCTTGCATGGTTCAATATGTCTTTAATTTCCCTGATGATGCTGCAAAAATTGTGTGTTGTCTTTGTTCTTATAGTTACTGGAGGTTTTATTCTTTTGTTGAGTATAACCATCAAGCATCAGACGTAGTTAACTTGTGTGTTGGTTCATTCACTGGACATTTTACACAATCTTATAGTTAATCACTGTGTAGCATTTGAAAATGTATATAGTCAGTTGTGGAGTTTACAGTGTGTTACTGTCATCTTAAGAAAACACTAATAATTATCAAGTAAGTAACATGAGAGTCATTGAATATATCTGTCATTGTATTTGGTCTGGAATTTCATGAAATTACAATCACCTACTTTCTCCTCAGAGTGTGAAAATATTTTATTGGTAGCAGTCTGCATTGGGAGGAATGATCATTGACGTAAAATAAGAGAAATCACAGCTCACATAGGAAAATTTCAGTGTTCTTTTCCCAGCACACTGTTCTCTGTTCTTGGTACATTTAAAATATACAATCATTTTTGTTGTTTGGTATATTTTTGTAATTTTACAGTTAGTTATTTTGTTATAATAATGACAGAAGTATATTGTTGGGACTAAAGTTAATGTGAAACATGAAGATTACAAAAAGTTGAAATTTAAGCTCTTCTGTTGCTTGTTAAAACTATTACATTTCCGTGAACACAATGCTGAACATACCCCTTATCAAATTTTTAATATATTTTTTTCTTGTGTCCATTGTTCTGTTACATTACCGAACACCTGTGATGCAGTTATTTATTTCTCGGTTACAGATGTGGAGAGAGAGAGAGAGAGAGAGAGAGAGAGAGAGAGAGAGAGAGAGAGAGAGAGAGAGAGAGAGAGAGAGTGAGTGTGTGTGTGTGTGTGTGTGTGTGTGTGTGTGTGTGGGGGGGGGGGGGGATTAATTGTATAAGCTTCGTGTGTTTGGTGGCCTGGAAAGATACTTGGTAACGGTAGTTGCTGTGCTGTGCAGGTGGTGTACCTGTATATCATACATCAATTACCTACAACACATTGTTTGGCAACAGCACTGAATTAACAGTCTGTCATAGATTACTGTCTATAAACAGTTGCTTTATGAATTCATTGAATTAACACTATGCCGTCCGGCAACACCACAGTGGTGTCGTCTGCATAGTATCGCGTAGTGGCTGGCGACAGCACGTTAGTATCTTTTGCATTCTGTTGGTGTTTTGTTTAGGTAACAATAAATTAGACACTACAACAAGTTTCTTGTTTTTATAAGTACTTGTGCCCTTTCATCATGGTGGAGGAAAGAGACAATAGGATTATTTACGATGAATGTGCGGACGTCTTGTCTGACGTTCCGGACGACTTAGTCTATTGGGAAGAAGACATTGGATATCAAAACAACAAAAGTGAAGCAGAATTGTAGGAAGATAGTGAAATAAGACCAAGATGAATTCAGCGAACGCTACGGTTGCTAACTGATTTGGCTGAATCAGATGAAGAAGGCAGTGTACAGTGGTCAGACTTTGATTTACCGAGAACGAGTAATAAATTTGAAGGATCTTCGGGTCCAAACATACACAGATACACAGAGCCTCGAGGACATCGTAGAATTCTATATTGGGAATGATCTAATTGAATATATTGGCAACGAAACCAACAAGTACGACAGTCAAAATTGCAATAGAAGGAAACTGGATTTAAAAAATGCCAAATTTGTTGGTGTTAGGGCACCCAAACTTAGAAAATGGTTTGGTCTTGCCATCCTTATGGGAATTGTAAAAAAAGCATGGATCGATGATTTTGTTCAACGAATCCGTTGATACACACACCGATATTTCTCAAAACGATGTCCTGCAATCGATTCAGACAAATATTATCATTTTTACATTTTTCCGACGGCTTGTCAAAGTGCAATTCGTAATTGATTATTTTTCCAAAAAGTTTAAAGAAACGTTCAATCCTAGTCAAAACATCTCAAATTGAACGAACGATACCGTGGCGTGGACCGTTAAATTTTAAAGTTTACAATCCGTCGAAAATTACAAAATATAGCATACTCATTCGGATATAGTGTGGTTTGAGTACGGGATACATTTTTTCATTCAAGATATATTCCGGCACTGGACAGCCTTTAGCAGAAACAATGATAGAACTATTCACACCTTGTGATGGAATGTGGCATCAGCTCTGCATGGATGATTATTATAACAGTGTAGAACTTGCAGAGAAGTTACTTGAAAAGAAACTTCAAGTCTGTGGAACGATGCGGCAAAATAGAGGATTTCAAGAAAATTAAAGCATGCAAAAGTCAATGTGTTTGAAGCTTTCATCAACAGAAAAATGACAAGCGGCCGGTGACAAGCAGAGTAGTCCGAACTAGTGCTGCCAGCGCCAAACGAATAATTTGTACAAGACGTGCGGACGGCAAAGTGTTAACAGCCCTAATAGATTACTGTCTCTAAACAGTTCCTTTACAAATTCATAACTTATAATTATAGCAATTACACATTATTCATAATGTATGATGCTATCAAGCCTTACAGCTTTGTTTTCTCAATCACATTAATTAAAACAAGTATCTTGCGTTTAATGCCATTGTCATATAATAGCTTACCGGGAAGAAACTAACATCCATCAACAAATAGAGAAGAACTGCATTTTAAACTCTCAATAGGAGACTTGAAGAGTCGAGTTACTGTGGCTCCTCAAAAGTTACACTGAAAATATAATAAAAACCACATTTTATCATAAATATTTCCTTCTACATAACTTTCTTTTAAGGGAAACTGTATTGTTCATACATGAAATCGGGCAAAACAGCCCCATAATTCTGTTGAAGTGCAGTTCACAGGTTCTTATCATGGAATGGAGCCATAAGAGGACCTCGAATTGATGGGTTAGTAATTATGAATGGGACAAGAAGTCCAAAATCATGATTTTTCACATATAGTTCCATTGTTACTCGACAATAGTGGGAAAAACAATGGAGAGAAAGTATCTGCAATAAACATACTAGACAATATCTATTCAGTAGAGCCCTTTTAATAGTTACCTTGATACCCAACACACGTCCTCATCAAATGTACCTTGAGTAATGTTTGTTTACTGTTGCTCAGTACAAAAACAATACTTCAAATCGACTGCAATGAGACACCTCACATCAGTGTTACAATCTTCACATTAGGCAAAACCAATACAGCACATTTTCAGCTGTCAAAACGTCTGCTCGCTACCTCCTTTGGTGTTACGTCTAGACTCTCCCAACAACTGTTGCAAGTAAATTTACATTATTTGCTCAAAATGGCTAGCTATGCAAATGTGTAAATACAGGTGAGCAGTATATTACTCACTAAATGAAACTAGTAACCTGGCCGTGGTGGCATCACCTTCACCAAGAAGAGGGGAGGGGAGGTAGCAATAGCATATACTCCAGTACTCTTATAAGTGAAGCGCTGCAACTTACATTTCTTTAAGAGTCACTGAATGAAATGCCCATTTTGGACCAGAACAGAAATACAATGTACAATATTTCTCTCATTGGATGATTTCAACACTTCGCTGGCAGTATCAGTAAAGCTACCATCCCTGGTGATGTTGCTGTTTTCCAGAGCCGAGAGCATTGATTCACTGTCTGCGGTTTTGATTACACTTGATAATACCACACTCGGACTGATTGTGTTATATTCTCAGTTCCCTTGTCCACTATAGTATCTCACCTCCGAATTCTCGTCACACAAATGTTTGGTATGTTACAGGATGTTTTGCATTTTCTAATGCCACAACACTAAAAGCTAATATTTTGACTCCAAAGCTAATGATCACATACGATAATGTCTACTGCTTACAGCCAATAACGCCGAGTCCCAACTTCTATTCCCGGTGACTACTTAAAATTCTTTCTGGTAGAAAGTTCTCGAAGGAAGTCGACTTGGCCTTGATGCCAACTGAAAAGCTACTTCAGTCTAAAAGAAGCCAAATTTTCGTGCAATTCACTGAAGTAGTGTTGCATGGAAAGCTTGAATCAGGCAAGATTGCACATGTTTATTTTTAGCAGCAAAAGCACCAGCCGTTATTTTTTCGGGTTAGAGTGTTAGGTGCTGGATGTAATACAGCCATGAATCTTACTCTTCACAGTATTCCTGGCCAGTTCTGTAGGATTTAGGTCTTCATGGTTCGGCATCCGTAGGTAGGGAAAATTTTGTTGTTCATGGAAAAAAGAGGAAAGGCGTTGGTACTGTTTAATTAAAGAAACAGTTTGACTTTCCTTGTTTCTACGTATTTTTAATTTTTTTCTGTCCATTTCTACGTGTTAGTTGAAAGTATTTTTTTGTAATAGAAGAAATAACCAAAAAATGAAACTCTTCATTCACAATAATGAACTGTTGCCAGGCCCTGTTGTTTGTCAAGGTGGATAGTATCACTTTCCAGTATATATTCATCGTGTAGCATGTATGAAAAATAAGTGATGACTTATGTACTCAGGCACCTTGTAAAATCACATCCCATAGACAAAAAGTTTTTCCTCAGAATTGCATTGCTAGCCTTATGTCCAATTCCCTGTGATAAAATTTGTAAATTTTTTGCAGGGACAGTTGTATTTGTATTTTATGTGGTATCACAGAAATAACTGTGTAATAATACGTGTATCTATGTCCTTAGTGAAAAATTTATTGCGTACTTTTTACTTGTCCTGCTTCAGGGCAGATACTTGAATCCTCTTCCATTCGGCGAACACTTTTGCTGCTAATAAATGTGTGTTGTGTGTCACCTTGTCACGTGCAAGCCTTTAGATGTAACACTACTTCGGTGACTTGCCCATCTATTTCACTGTTTTTATATATAAGTGGCTTTTCATTTGCCTTCACAGAGCTGAGTGAGTGGAGTTCATTCCATACTTTTCCACCAGAAAAATGTTTGAAGTGGTCACTAGGAGTTGAATTGGAGACCTCGTCATTACTAGCCAAACACGCTAAAAACTAAATAACACGGTTTCCTTGCTTTCTCTACAGTTTATTAGTTTTTATTGTTGTGACATTAGAAGACTCGAAAGACCGTGTATCACAGCAATAATGTGTGCACTGACTATTGTAGAGCATATACTTGGGCAGACAAGGGAACTGGAAATATAATAAAATCTGTGAGTGTTAATGTCCCTCCTTTGCTAATATGCACACAATTGACTTGCTTAACTTTTGCTTGCCAACATTTGCTTGCACTTTCCGCTGACTGTTGCGCCTTTCTCGTTCTTGTCATCAGTTAAAATTAATGACTTCAACAGTAAGATGTTGCAGCTTTCCATGAAGGTATTTTCAGCTATAAGTTTTCACATGCACACTGAGAGATAAGGAATCGTAGCAATTCGAATTGGAATGTGACTACCTAGCCATCTGACCAAGCTAGTTCCTGTTACAGCTAGGTTTCCAATTCAATTTGCTCAGTAATACATTGTCGGTGTGAGGGGAAAAGAAAAGAATACATTGCTCAGAACTGAAGTGGAGGAAGGGGGTTGAGAGAGAGAGAGAGAGAGAGAGAGAGAGAGAGAGAGAGAGACGTTCCTCTTTCGCTGCTTAGGCAGTAGCAGTCACCAGTGATACACTAATTGGTGATTCACTCTAATTTTGGAATAAGTTCCCATGACAATCATGGATTTTGCTGAAATTTTCACACATTCCCAATAAACATTGGTAAAGTTTACTTTCACCAATTTAGTTCTCAGCCTTGTGATGCCAATTGAGGAGCTCCTCAACCGAATAGTAGCAGCTTTGGTCAAGAATACCATCTTATGTCGGGGAGAGCGGTGTGCTGACTGTCCCACGCCCTTGCTATCCGCATTCTCCTCAGAGGATGAGGACACTCGTGGCCTGAAGACGGAGTGAGTGAGTGAAATATAGTCATTTGATGACCCCATAGTGCAGCTATCAACTGTGCAACTCTGAATTTTCATCAAATTTGGGAGATAATATCTCCGGAAATATTGTCTTGAAAAAGCAAAACTGGGTCTTTGTGTGCAACATTTTGCAGTCTCTGGAGTGAAATAATAAAATAGGATTTCCTGACCAATTTTCGGATGGATAATTTGAAAATAAAGTTGGCTGAAAATAAGACACTCGGAAAAAATGTGAAGTTCAGATTTTTATATCTCCGAAAGTAAGTGCAGGATAAATCTGAAACTTTGCACATAGCAACTTACCAATACAAGGCTTTAGGACTAAAATTTCATTCTCCTACTGCTCTCCAATAGTTTACAGATTGATGACAAAGTTCATGACTTCTCTAGAAACGCCAAAAAATGGCTCTTTTTAGCCCACTGTTACAAATATATATATATATTTTCCACGTGGGAAAAATATATCTAAAAACAAAGATGATGTAACTTACCAAACGAAAGCATTGGTAGATGTCTAAAACATTCAGCTATACAAAATAATTTATTTAAAAAAGAATCCAATTAAAAGAATAGTTTTCTTTTTTGTGGCTCTAATAATTTGCGATAATCACATTTTCAAAATGTAATTTTTGGGTTCTGAAAAATTGCCATCGGTGACATCTGACTGGCAGATAGTTTTCTTTATGACTTTCTGTGTGACAGTGGTGTAAAGTATGAAGGCTGATAATAAGATGTATGCTACAACTGTTATGAAACCATAATCTCCACTGCATTGATAATGCACAATTAAACTGCGAAGTTTATAATCAGTTTGATTCTGTAGTTTCAGCAGAAAAACAGACTGAAATACGTCGCCCAAGGGGTACCCATTTAATGAGGCTTCTCTGAGTTATTCGTACTTTATCTCACTTCCTAGTCTTCAAAACTTTGATATTGCCTTCCCTAAAGAGTAGTAAACAACTGTAGAACATAATAAAACATGTCATATTTGGGTACCAGTGTAAGATGGATCCATTTTCAATGCACCTCCACAGAGGTTTTTTTGGGGGGGGGGGGGGGGGGGCATTATATACTTCCATTGCAAAACCAAATCCAGTTTTTAGGTGGCTTGGAACATGATTTTTCAAATTAAAATGGTTTAAAAGAGTTTGCAGAAGTCTTTTTGTAAAAGAGGCCCAAAAAGAGCTATTTTTGGCAGTTTTTATTTGGAAAAAAATGTCAACTTTACTCTCACTTAATAAATTACTGGAAACAGGTAGAAGAAAGAAATTTAATAGTATAAGACTTTGTATTGGTAAGTTGTTACGTGCAAAATTTCAAGTATATCTCGTAATTACTTTCAGATATATAAAAAGCTAAATGTCATATTTTTTCAAGGGTCTATTTTTTCAGCCTACTTCACTTCAAATTACCCATATGAAAATTGGACAGGAAATTCTATTTTATTATTTTACTTAAGAGACTGCAAAATGTTGTACAAGATGGCCTAGATTTGTTTCTTCCAAGAAAATATTGCTGGAGATATAATCTCCCAAATTTGCCAAAAATTCACAGGTGGACTGTTGATAGCTGCAGTATTGGGTCAAACAAATGACTATATCACCAAAAAGTACTGAAACTTTTCCAATTTTTATTGGGAACATGTGTGAATGTTCATACAAAATTTGTGTGTGTGTGTGTGTGTGTGTGTGTGTGTGTGTTTGTTTTGAGGAGGGAGGAGGGCCTGTAGACTACTTACAATGGAATTACCCTAATATTTATGCAACATGTCAGTGAGCATGCCAACAGTACTGGATTTTTAATAGACACCAGCTAAAGGCCATTAGTGCAAGCCTTTCTCCTGCAGAAATGTGGTAACTATAGATTTATAAGATTGTTTGTAGTACGTGTTAATAGTGAATTTCATTAATATTTCTAACCTGTTGAGGAACTTCATTGGTTGAAATGAATTACATGACAGGCTGTTTTTGACTTCAGGAAGTCTGTCTTCAGACAAGTAGATTTGCTTGTTGGATGTAATAACTTTATATTCTCTAAGAGAGTAGTTTTTCCTGCTTTTCAAGTATTAGGTACTCTTGCGGACAGTACAGACAGTAAGGCAAGGAGATTATAGTCTTGAAAAAGAAAGGCAATGAATTTAGAAATTCAGTTGCCCATGATGAGCAGATAATCAACATGTGAGGAAGTATCCACTACAGGTAGTATACTGGGAAGTTAAATGTAGTAAATTCAGAAACTACTGTTTAATGAAAAGTGCTTTGATGCTGATTAATGGTAAGAAATAACAAATACTCAAGGGATTAGCAGTGCTCAACTTTTGAATTGGCAACTCCCAGTGAAGTTGTGCTAGGCATAAGAATCTTAATTTACAATGTCTCATCTGGAAACTATTGAATCCCTAAACTGCGATTGTCTTCCCTTTAGTGCTTATTATTCCTTT
This sequence comes from Schistocerca americana, assembly GCF_021461395.2. Taxonomy (NCBI): domain Eukaryota; kingdom Metazoa; phylum Arthropoda; class Insecta; order Orthoptera; family Acrididae; genus Schistocerca; species Schistocerca americana. Next base: position 116,204,020 of record NC_060120.1, read on the forward strand.
GTAGTGGTTTTCTCTGGGAACCTTCCTAATAATCTGCTCGTCTGCCTTCTTTCACTGAACCGTTTTGGCAACACTTGAGCTTGCCTGCGCAGACTAGCTGAAAAAGTCTGTCACTACAAAATGTGAAGCAATTGTCAATTTCTTCAAAACATCTTGCACCAGCATAAATAGCATAATGACTTTTCATTACTGTGATAGTGGTTAGGTGTTATATCTCAATATACAGGGTGTATCAAAAAAATCATCAGATTTTTAAAAAATCGTAAATATTATGTTATGTGAGATATGTGCATAAACAACGTACTGGTTCCTGCTAGGTAGCAGCAGTGTGCGCCAACTTCCATTCTAGTAAAAATGGTATCAGGACAATAGAAAGTGTTTTGTAGTCTGTTTTGCGCAGTGCGGGTCAGTAATAACTGTTCAGCGTGACTTTTGTACTAGGTATGGTGTGGATCCTCCTACAAAACAGAGGATTAGATGACAGTATAAAAAATTCAAAGAAACAGGTTGTTTGTGTAAAGCCAAATCGTTGGCCCATCCCTGAGTGTTTGACACAGACATAGAACATATCCGCCTTCGTTTTACAAAGAGTCCACAAAAATCCATTTGCCATTCAGCTCGACACCTCAACATGCCCCCAATGTCCGTATGGTGTGTGTTGTGTTGACATTTACACGTGAAACTGTACCAAATTCAGCTACTGCAAGCTCTTTGTGAAGGTGACAAACGTCATGTGGAGATCTGTAATTTCGTTCCGGGGAAGATGGAGGATGACAGTTTTCTTCCACACTTCGTGTTTAGTGATGAGGCAACATTCCATTTAAATGGAAGGGTGAACTGTCATAATGTTAGAATATGGGGTACCTGAACAACCACGTGAAGTTGTACAACATGAGAGGGACTCTCCAAAATTTAATGTGTTTCGTGCTGTTTCATGGGGAAAGGTGTATGGTCCATTTTTCTTTGCTGAGAACACTGTTACAGGAAGCACAAATCTTGAGGTGCTTGAGAACTTTATTTATCCACAGTTGGAGACAGATTCGAATAACTTCGTTTACCAACAGGATAGGGCACCACCACACTGGCTTCTGGAAGTGCGGGAATTTTTAAAACGAAGGATTACTGAACGATGGATCGGTTACACTCAACCAAATGATTCACCCTTACATTACTGGCCTCCAAGGTCACCAGACCTGACTATATGATTATTTCTTGTGTGTGTGGGGGGGGGGGGGGGTTATGAAATGTGCTCCATTACCAACAACAATGAATGAACTGAGGCATCGCATAACAGCAGCTGTGGAAGCTGTAACACAAGACATGCTTGCTGCAGTGTGGGAACAATTTGAATATCATATTGACATATGTCATGCATCTTAAGAGGGCCATGTTGAACACCTGTGAAAAGGCATTAAAAAAACTTTTTTAGTTTCCTGTTTATCAAAAAACAAAATTCATTGCATATTTTTATTGGTTTTAGAAACATAGACGTGCCAAATCAGATGGCTCTTTTTGATACACCCTGATATATAGCTGACAGTATTTGTGATGTAGCACTGACGACTCACATCTTTCCTAAGTTATCTGGAACAGGGCATCGAACATGTCACTGAGTAAACTGATTAGTAGTTACGACATTAAACTCGGACATAAATGTCTTCACCTTCATTTAGTTTCCCTAAACGTGTGTAGTAAATGTGAAACGTGACACATGGGTTGGCGGGTCTCCACCCCACCCCACCTGTTTGCATCTTCATTATACCACCAACAAGCAGATGTGGCAGGCACGAGTGGAATGCCAATTCTCCCATTCCTCAAGTTCTTCAATTGCTGACAGAAAGGTTTTATCTTGGCCATTGACTGTAAATAAACATGGCTTTCACATTTTCATTGCTACTGCAGTGATCTAAAGAGCATCATAAAGACACACTAATGACCAAAAGACACATTTGTCACTGGCATCATTTGGTTATTTCACCCAATGCTCAACCCACTTGTTAGTACATCCACTTTTTGCCATAGCACTTCGATTTTCTTTACGTAGTTTCCTATTTAAGAGCGTGCAGTTTTTTTAGCTTGGGACACATGTCAAACAAAGGAAATGATACACAAGGGTTACAAATTACTTTACAACCTTAAAGAGATTTGCAGAAGAGAAGAAGAAGAAGAAAAGGACTGATTCAGAGGGTGTGCATCAGTGAAGGTGTGTGGTATTTATCTTGAAACAGCCCACAGAATATGTGCAGAAGCATGTGAGGAAGAAAAATGTGTTTGAGGTAAAACTGTTACTGTCTTTGAAAATTTCAGGTAGAATGAGGATTCATGCATTGCTTTAGAATTCTGCTATCATTTTTCTCACTGCTGAAAATTGAAATATGTCTCAAATGTGCAGATGACCTTTCAAGGTTGAAAATGCTCAGAAACAAATCTTGTCGACAATTGTCTTGGTAAAAATAATGCTATTAAGCCATCTGGCAGGATTCGAAGTAGAACAGCAGTCAAAAGCGCCCACAGATCCAAAAAAGAAATTTACTGTAACATAGGATCATAGAAGTAAGACTTAAACCAAAAGGACAGTGTTAATTTTCCTAGTTGCCAAACAATCACAAAGATTGTCACTCCAATAATAATACCTAATGTCAATAGTTATCCCCCCTCGCAAAAGAGAGAGAGAGAGAGAGAGAATTCAGTGTCATGGAAGAACAGAGTATTTTTTAATCATGGTGCTGCTGCACAAAATCAAACATTTCAGGGGAAATAAAGGGCTGTAAATGTCTTAGCAATCTACTGAAGCTGACTTCTTAATAGGAGAAATAGTTCATTGTTGGTGAGGATCGCCTTTCATCACTGTCAAACAACCCTTTTGAGTAGAAACATATGAAAGTGAGAGCAGATCAAATTGAGAAATTATGCATTCAGATTCAAATATTTGCAAATTTACTTACGGAAGCTATTTATCATGTCACTGTAGGAGGCTGGTTTAAGTAGCTACATCAAACTGAAAATGTGCGAGATATTGTGGTCAAAAGTAAGTCATTGGAGAGAAATCCTCAGGTAGCAGTATTATTACTTTGAATGACTGCTCAGATACCTTTTTTTTTTAATATAAATTTTACTGTTTTTTAGTAAAGGATATCAAAAACTTGCAGGCGTGATTGTTTATTATAGGTATGGAAAGGAGCAACAGCTGAATATAGAGTATCTTCAGCAGGAGTCGTGCTAGAAAATAATGTCTGCTTTACTGCAGTGAAATAACTGTACTTCAAACCAATGTGAAAAATGACATGCACAGCAAACGGTTCACTTAATCAGTTTTAATTATCTTAAGTATGAAATTGTAAATATCCAACAATGAAACTTAAGAGTGACAAATAATGGTATGTGCTGATGCAAAATTCCTGCGAACCTTTCCGATTTCTTCACATTTAGTATCAAGGCACGGTGTGGCAGTAGGAGAAGATTCAAGAAAGATAGTGGATTCCCTTCCGTAGTTTCATCCTCCACTTTCACTGTTACTAAGAACATGGTAATCATGAAGTCTATAAAACAGTTTAAGAAACTGGTGTAGGTAAATGACTAATCATAACATATTTGAAAAGACAAGCACTTAAAGAGTGTGTGTTACTTATGGGGTAGCATGTTACATTTCATTTCTACCACAGAACCTTGAAGGCTTATGATGCCATTACAGCAGCTGTTCACACCCTCAGTCCTGACAGTTACATGGAGTACGAACAGAATTGGACTACTGATCAGATATGTGCCATGTGATGAGACATTAAACTCTAACTTACATTCACGTCTTCAGTTCTATAAAAATCAATAATCGTGTTTCTTCCAAGCTGTTTAAGGCTTTCTTTCAGTTGATTCACATGAAAATGGTGTTCTATGTAGCTGAAAATGGTGTCCTATGTAGCATACTGCTTAGATTAAATAAAATAACAGTGAAAAGCAACAGAACAAAAAGGTTCTTGGGTAAGATACTGAGTTATTTTTGTCCTTGCCTGACAATCATATTTTAGGTTTTCTTTTGTTTCACGGAGTCCTGTATGTGAGAGTTGCATTTGCGTGAATGCGTGTATGTGTGCTGTCTATTTTGGAAGAAGGCCTGGCCGAATGCTTATCCATTTAGCAGTCTGTTTGTTGTGCCTGTCTGTGACTCAACATCTGTGCTAAATGGTTAGTGGCACTCCATCCTTTTCATAATGCTGTCATTATTCCGTCCTGGATTTTCCATTGTTAAATCAGAAAATCAATAATTTAATAAGAATTTTGTGAGTGCCAAATTTTGCTCAAAGTGCCATTAATACAGAGGCACTACATTTTGTGATAATGTAAGTACAGAAATACAGCAGTAGTGTTTTAATTAGTAGTCAACAAAGCCATTTCTCTTTTCTTTTACATATTTTCTTACAAGAGAATAATAAAATTAGTTGGAAAAAATATACTTCAGAGTTGACTTCCGTTTCTTGTAAAAATCCATTCTTTGGATCAGATGTTCCAAAGTTAACTGTAAAACTCCCTTTGCTGTTGAGGAAGGAATTGACAACATTGTCAACAGGTTTTTCTATTTTGCAACTGATAAACACAACTAGTTTTTCAGATGTAGTATGGCCTGACACACATTTGCCGTGGTCCTTCCTCTTTTGAATACATTGACGTTTTTTCAGTCTGTTGTTTCAGAGCAAGAATTTTTAATAGCTGTTTGAGATGGATGAGTACGAGACACTTTGATCCTACTGTATTTGGAGATCTTCGCGCCATCATTGACAACAACGTTTCAGCGGTATCTTTAAAATCAAAGAAGTCAGTTATATGTGTTGGAATTGCACGGAATGAGTTCATAGCTATAGCTCGCGGATTTCCTAAAGGAAGCAGAGCTTGGCATAAAGACCATGCACCATCTTGTAATGCAATGAATGCCAAACATTGTGTCCTCGATTTGATTCGTGTAAAACGCAATAGAGTTCCGACAACACAATAGCGCTGAACATGCATTTTTGAAAGAAAATGGAACTTAAAATGTTCCCAGTTCGCTTTGCATAACAAGTAGAAATTAATATTATCAAAGCAGTGATAGAGATGAGTTAAGATACCTTAATCTAACCACACTCAGCGAGGATGTTTTCAATAGTGATGCTGGTTCAAACTGGCATCATTGATGGCCAGAGATGGCTTCAGTTAACTTTAATATCTCTGTCTAGCATTGCTGAGATGTTGCAATTACATTCTCTTTGCAGTTTTAATTGTAATAGGGATTTTTGTAATTTATTTCTCTAGATTACTTACTCACTGATTTACGGTCATCAGAAACTTTTTGAAGCTTGTATATGCTGTTATTGAAAAAATGAAGGTATCATTACTGACAGAATTTTGTTGCTTTAATTCAAAGCCAGCATTTTTCTTTTTCTTCCCCCCCCCCCTCCCCCCCTCCCCCTCCAGTGTAGACTTGGTGGTGGTGGTGGTGGTGGTTCCAAGAGTACCATTTAGATGTGCAGTTGTTCCAAGTTATGGGTGCAAAATGCTACACACTGAATTTGAGATTTTCCATTGCAGATTGGTAATAGCTGCATTTTAACTAGCCAAAGCAGTGTTATACACTCCTTGCTTGTATCACACGCCTTCAAACAATGGTAGTCAATGTTCAACTACTTCTATTGATGTAGTATCTTTAATGTTTGATGAGGGCCTGTACTTTAATTTGAGACTACTGTTACTTCTGCAAAGAAATATGTAAGTTAAGTTCAGACTAAATAATAATGATGGTAATAATCACCATGAAATACGCAGTTTTCTTTAATGTAGTTGGATGGATAAAATTCTTCTTACCGTGCGGTAGAAACACTGATGGTTGGGGTCTTTCCTTTTCGTCCTGTCCGGTAAGTCTCCCTAGACCTTCTGTTCTGGGTGTACCCCTTTTCCTAGACCTTTCCAGTCCTTTTCCTTCACCCCTCATCATTGCCCTTCAACCCTTCTGCTAGAAGGAGGAGCCAGTGGCTCTGAAAGCTTGCATGATTATAACCTTCTTTTGTGTGTGTGTGTGTGTGTGTGTGTGTGTGTGTGTGTGTGTGTGCGTGTGTGTGTTTTGTGCTGCCACTTGGTGTGTAGATTTTTTATCTGTGCAATTTTCTTTTAGCTATATGTGGGGCCCTTGAGTAGGCATGGCCTTGAAAATTCTTTAAGAAAAATTTCTGGCGTGCAGGTTATGCTTTTGACTCGAGATGCATTTTTCGATGTTTTCAGCCGGACACCAGGCAGTAGGCAACCATCACCAGCAGAAGAGGACATCAACAAAAATAGTGGTAGTGGAGCAGGTGGGAAACCTCCCTCAGAAGGTGTTGAAGGACCTCACCATCATCACCATATGAATCATATGCCACATCCTCCTCACGCTTTGCATTTGGACAGTGTAAATCAACAGTTTGAACATGTCATGACAATGGACCCAAGCACTGCCAGTGCCATGGCACCTTTTGACCAAGGTGGCTATGTACCACCACAGCAACAGCAAGCTGATTCTCCAGGCGTGTTACCTCCAAGCTTCGATGTCCAGGTATTGTAATGATTATACTGTGAATTTCTTGAGTAATAAATAATTTAACTTTGCTTTAGTAAGTGTTCAGAATTATGTCAGTAATTAAGTTGCAAAGAAATATACAGTTGAAATAAAGGTAACAGATTTTAATAACTATTATTGATTATTGTAATTACTCTGTAGTTAGAAGTCGTGTGGATACGGATATCTGCAGATATACTCTCGAATATCTGCAGTTCATTGTGGATAAAAGCTTGTGAATATCTGTGGGTATATCTGAGAGTATTCACAGTGATAACTACTTCGTGGTTAAAATGTTAAAGAACAATGCCAGTATTATTATACAATTTTTGTCAAATGGTCTTCCTTGTGTTAACTGAACACTGTTGTGTGAAGGAATCCCATATGTTTGTTGTAAGGGTAGATGAAAGTTTCGAGCCTGCAGACATCCTTTAAATGTTTTCAAGGCCCGAGGTCAGTGGCAGTCTGTTTCCATCCTTACTTTCTGGCTATGAGTTCTTTATGTGCACCTGTTGACTCTGTGTTGCTACTGTCTTACTTTCTGAGCAATCTTTGTAGCTCAGTTTCAAGATGTTATGACATGACACTTTGCAGTCCTCAAGTGACCAACTAAAGAAAGCATCAGAGTAGAATCACTCACTGAGTGTGTGTTCATCAAATTATGGCTACAGACCTAATTCTATCTCGGATACAGCAAGCTGGCTGCACTTTAATGCAGAAAACCAAATTGAAAATGTGGATTTGTTAGAAATTTTGTTACGGTTTTGATGGCAAGGAAAAATTCAAAGATACAGTGGCTTGTTGAGTGTCAAAGTGTATTCTTACTCCAAGACAAAACTGTAACACCAAATTTGTTAAAACATTAAAGTGAGGTTGGAAATAATAGTGTAATTAGTTTTTCTTAATATCAGGTTGGATTCCATTGAAGCCGTTGTGTACAGTGACTGTGATTTAATTAAGACAGAAACGAAGTCTACATTCGGTTACAATTCAATCTGTTCTTCACTGCAGATCTAGGTTTCAGCTACAGTACAGCTGTCATCTGTACGTTTCTATTGTGTCACATACACTGAACAGGCTTGCTTATGAACTTTATTATGCGACCTTAATATGTACATAGCTTAAATCAAACTGAGGCACCTGTTTTAAAGTCTGTATGAACTCAGCTGTCTGATTTTTATCAAATTTTGTTATAGTACACAGCAAGAGAATGAAAAATGCCAAATTACAGAATTGTAAATCAAATACAAGAAAAGTAATGGCCGCTTGAAATTCTCAAAAGGTGCATGAAATTCAACAGACACTGCTCGTGGAAACAGCTGTAACTGCAGTTACAGGGGAGATAGAACATTGAAACAGATAATTTTGGAGTTGACTCTCTAAACATGTTATCTTCAAAACTGATGTAAAAAATAAATCTGCCTTTTCATAATTTGCTTAGTAAAAAATCAAGTTGGGGGATGACATTTCAGTTAAGAGATAAGTTAATATGTATGGCTATGTAATGCAACATACTGATGCAAATTGTATGCAGACTACAGCGAAAATGTGAAAAACCTTTTATGTTAAAAAGGGGATGTAACCAATGCACAATAATGTAGTAGTGTGAACAGACTGTGACCATTCCAAATAACGCAGCTGTGGAAGGCATTACAAATGGGTTCAGATTTACACCGACAGGAATGGTGTTTAAGGAATGGCTGAATGAGAACTGCCTCGAGACATCAACTTGTAAATCTGCTGTTTGTGTATATACGAGGCATAGACTTAAAGAAATAAGAAGTATAGAATTATGACCCTTTGTATTCCGGGTCAAAAAAGTGATCAAATACCTAAGGCTTTATAGCGATTAAATGCCCTATTCTAACACCTTAGTAGAACTGAATATCAAAATGCATCTTCAGTTCATCCAAGGTATGCTCAATTTTAGCTGACAACCTAGCAGCATGGCCCTCCTGAAGACAGATCTACACAGATGGACCTACACAGGGCAGGAAGTGCATTTGTAGGTGACAAAACTAAAGAGGGAGGCAAATTTAAGCTTCCTGAAGGTTGCGTCCATGCCTACTGTAGAATTTAGTGTTTTTAGAGGGACTGAAATACACAGAAGAAATGCAGGAAGAAACAGTCATAGATTCATGCTCAACATTAATGCTGTTAAAGTGCTAGTGTGTCAACAGTACCAATAATTATGTAGTATATTGCATTATAAAAGCAGTACCAAAAATTATATAGTATACTGCATTATAGAAGCAGTATATTGCATTGTAGTATACTGCATTATGTTATGAGTGAAGGTATGTAATGGAATAAAGGGAAACTGAAAAAAAGAGATACTCTGGCCAAGGAATTTGATACACTGATTGAGTGAAATAGAATAGTGCCACTAGCAAATCTTCTTCATACCATAAGGGCTATAATCACAGCCTGATGGAATGAAAACCTTCAACAGCTTTACAAAAATAAAGGGAGAAACTGTGCTGTAATGTTGACAAACTTCCAACAAGTCCTTGGTGCCAGAATTGTGGATGCAACAGAAACATTATAGTGAAAGTGGCATGACTTGGATTGAATCGTAGGAGGTTCTGGTAACACATCTACTGCTTCTACATGATCACATCTTCATATGAATGCAACAGTGAGGAAGATGTTAATCACATTATCTTCAGCTGCTGTAGAAGAATCAAAAATCTCCTCAAACTGCCGATTTTTTTCATAAAACTATTTGTGTAAAGGTTGGTAATCATTTCCAAGATGTAGAAGGGTCACTAACGGTAATCTTTTATGTAATTCATACGATAAAACACACTTAATGGGAGTGGCTGTGCATTATGTTAACAAAGAAAATGGAAAACTTGAGGGTCAAGTGTCGTATATCAAAGTGTTTGATAATAATATTAAAAAAAAACTTTAAGAAAATATTAAATTTGAACTGCACTGATGAAGTTATTACAGTCATTAGATTTCTTCAGTACTGTGCAGAACATAATGTTTGTTTCCAACAATGGTTCAAATATTGCAGCAGTTCATCTTAATTTTGTCTCATGTGGTATGCATATTCTCAAGTATGCAGTTACGGAGACCATGTAGATATGAGAAGATAGTGACTAATAAATTACTGTCAAGCTGTTACAGTTCACTTAGAAGAGAGAGCCTTTCTTAACTGCCTTCAGAAGTCATTGAAAGAAGATGTGGACAGATGGTGGAACAACAAAGTCAACATGCCCATAAACTCACCAGCAACACAGTATCTGTTTCTTGTGGAAGTTGAGACTGCCCTCCTTTTCTTAGAAAATAACGAGGGCAAAACCACATTTGTAATTGATTTACAGATTAAAGCAAAACCAGTTGTGATTAATAAATTGGAAATAACACCGCCACACAAACTCTCAAAGTTGTTAAATCCTAAATCCAAAAGAATGAAATTTTTGGTAGCATCAAGAAAAATTGACACAATGGAGCTAGAAATTATATAGCAAGTTACCATCCACCATTTGAAGACAATATCTGAAGTTCTCACAAAGAAACAAAAACCTGATGAATTTTTCAACAAATTTTAGGATTTATCAGAGGGTGACTCTGTGTTGCTGCAGATGAAATTATGAAGTATATCAACAAAAAACTTAGTTCTTGTAAGGAAGTGACCGTGTGGTGTGGTGACGTGCATTTGAAAACATATATTCACATCTACCCAATCTGGCATACTTGATATGCTGCATTCTAGAAATGAGGACACCATCTGAGAAGAGCTTTTTTTATTGATAGATGCATAATGCAAGACTAGCACACACCTATGAAGTCATGGATAATTGTCAGTTTATTTTCCTGAATGGATATCACATTTTAATTTTTAAAATCTAATTTCCAATCATTTTTGACAACATTGAAGCAGCATTAAATGGAAGAAGGAAAGAATTAATCTAAAATAAGTGATTTTTTTTTTCCTTATAATTTTTATATTAAATATTTCTTTCAAGATTTTGTAGTATTTTCCCCCATTCCTAACATCATTCAATTTCAAAGTCAGGCTTGACAACGTGTAATACGCCTACATAAACTTTTAACATTTGTGGCAGTAATGTTACCGTAGAGCATCTAACACTTCGAAACTTGAGTTTCTCCTAGATTATATAAAATGATTAAACAACTTATGGGAGTGTAGCTGGGTGACATCTGAAAAATTGGCCAATGTTTCAACAGTTGAATACCCCATTATATTCAAGGCACGGACACAATGAAAGCTTCTGTAGGCACACTTCACCAGTTAATAACCATAATATGTTTTTCTGCACAAGAACACACTTCACAAATATTTAGCACCACAACACAACTGAAGATGACAAGCATCAAAATTTTTATCAACCAATGTGCATGCAGTTTTTGTTTGATTAGGAAGAGAGCAGAATTCCAAGCATAATTTGAGCAGAAACCTTTGTCTCTCAATATGAGATCACTTGCTAATTTAATCTCAATTTCTTTATTAACAATACTACCCCAATAGCTGGAAGTGCATGCTAAAATCCCACCTTGTTATTTTCACCACTCGTACAATTCGTATTAGGTTGATAGTGCAATATACATCTAATCTTTCACTATAATAATTCTGTTGTGTTGTTTTTGTATGAACAAATTAAACAGTGGAAATTGCAGGTTGGGATATCAAGGGTGTAAGGAAAGGATAGATTGCTACGTACCATCAAGATGTCATGTTAAGTTGTAAACAGGCACAATTAAGACACTTATACATTAGTTTCTGGCCACAGCCTTCACCAGAAAAAGAAACCTAAATATGTACTACACATTCATTCACACAACATAGAGAAGGAGGCTGTCTTATCAACTTGTAAGAGACTTAACAATAGTGATCATTATTGTTATAAATTCTGTTGTCTGCTGCTTTCCACAGAACTGAATTCATTTCTTTAATACGCATCATACTGTGGGCCAGTTGTTTTGATATTATACAAATTTGCCTTTAGTGTTCGTAAAAATTTTGTGTTATATGGCCTGCGGAGTTTTTGGAAAAAGGAATGGATGCTACCTCCATTCAGTTATTCTGTATCAACCTTTAGACACATTTCTTCACCCCATACATTGTCACTGTACTTTGTTCTTTGTTGGGGACATTATTATACTGGGATTTAGGTATTCAAGCTCACATCCAAGTGACTGAGTTGCTTATTGCCTCATTCCCATAACTTTTGCATGTATGATAAATGACAATTGCTCTCGTTTGCCCCGCATTAAAACCATATTTAAAAAATCGGAGCCAGAATATCAGATTTGATTGTAAATCCAATTTTTGCGTAAGCTCTACCCATGTTTAAAATCTATCCAAGGCCCCACAGTCATGTAAGTGGTCTACTGTGAACAGTGGGCAGATGAAATAGGGCCTCGGCAGCCATTGTGGTGTAAAACTTACATGCAAATTCTGAATGTATTTACAACACCTTTATTTATAACACATCTTTCTTGGAATTAAGTAACAAACATAATATGAATTTTGTAAGATGCAGCACATTTCAATCTGTATCTGACTGTATGATGTTTTCATCAATATTTGAGCTTTTTACAGCATGTTTGGAGCATGGTGTCCACCAGCTCTTGTTTAAAAAATGTGAAGTCACTGATGCATCCCTTCTGAAACATGCAATTGCTATGGCTTTGGCCCTAATATAGTCTTGACTTCAGCATGTTAAGCAATCTGCACTTTCCATTATCCCTAAACACAGGGACTATTTGTCTCCATGTGAAAGCTGTAAAACTTCAGCTGTTGATCAATATTTTAATTCTTAACTTCAGGATTATATCACACACACCTAGGTGAAAGAAAGGTCGTCTACAATGGCAGTTAAGCAGCAGTTAATTGTATTGAAAATGGTGACAATTCTTTGATAATGTATAAAAAGGCATTTTTATTTGCCATCAGCTGTATAAATTATATTTACTTGTGGCCGGTTTTGATCATTTCAACCATTGTCATCTGGAAGACTGAACAAGCAGAAAAAACCATATTTAATATACACAGGAAAAAAAGAACAAAATATATTGGGTCCATTGTGCTTAACTTTTCATCATTTCTGTTTGCACATAGTTTTATTCTTGAGGTGTGTTTTGTTTTTGTAATGAATGATGTTCAAGTGATATTTCTTCATGTATTATCAATTAGATGATTTTTGTTTTATCACTAATGTCATGTGAATATTGCAGTTGTGATTTATAATTGGTTACACCCAATGTATATTACAGCCATAGCCTGATGTTTAACTTCCATTGTTTTTACCTAAAAGCTCATTTTTCTACTTAATATATGAGTTGCCAGAAATTCACTGTTGTTATCTGGTTGTTGACCAGTCATTTTATTGGTTATAAAAATGGAACTTTGACAATGTAATGAAAATTTGTGATGTTGATTCTTCTCCATTGAATGATTAGCTCAGTTATCACAATTACTATTTACAGGTTTCATTTATTAATGCTGTTAATTACTATTTACAGGTTTTATTTATTAATGCTGTCATATGGCTCATGTATTTTCTACTTGATTGATATGTTTGACAAGTTAGCGTCGTTTAGCCTTCGTTTTCCTAGTGCTACACTTGTAGATGTTGTTTGTTGACAGTAATCACTTGGTGCCAACTTTGAAATTGTTCTTGTTAACTAGTGTTCCCTCCAACTTCATGAACAGTTGTATTATAGATCTTGCTTTTGCTCTGGGACATTAGACTCATTAGTTCTCTGAAGTTACGTAGGTTTGAGACGGTAGTCACATGTTACCTGTCGGGAGTGTACGTGCAACTTAAGCTTTTCAAGGTGTGTCAGAATCTGGTTATGTTCCATTCCACATTCTGTCACTGTTACATTTGGTACATGGAAATGTCTACCGTGAGAAATTTGCATTTTAAAACCAACATATGATATAATTTTGTAAATAATCTGTGTTTTATTGATCAGAGGTATAATTTTTATATATCAATTTTTTGGTCTGTGTACATTTACATAGTTTTTTCTGCTTGTTCAACCTTCCAATTGATGGTTGAAATAACTGAAACTAGTCAAGAATTAATACAATTTATTGAACTTATGGAAAATAAAAATGCTTTTGCATAAATATCTCACATGTGTAGCAATTATATACACATATACTTGATAATGATTCAGGATTTATGTACTTCAAAGTTAAATCGAATGTTAGTATTAATCTGCAAATAAGTTGTACTAGAGAAGTTTTATACAGGTTTGCAATCAGAAATAGGTAATCAAATCAAGTGAAATGATGCAGAAGATTTGGTTCGACATATGGACTTACAGGTGAACATTTTATCCTTTTTTTAATATTATGTTTAGAAACAAAACAAATTCTCTTCTAAACCAAATTATAATTGATTAACGAACTGATTTATGAATGGTGAAATTGTAATTAGTTGCTATGTGATGTAATCTAATCTTCATGTAAAGTGAAACTATAGCTCTTATAAGTAACACTGTGTGGCTTTCTCAGAGGAAATTGTCTCCAGCATGAACATTCAATTCCTCAAATAAATTTAGGTGCTGTAGTTTCTCCATAACTTCAATTTCCACTACAAGTTTAACGTTGCCTCTTGGTGGCCTTTCCTCAATTTACAGCTTGAATTCCCTTAAAATAACATACTATTGTAATACTTTGTGAAGGTACTGCCAAATTTCCATTATTCTTTTCTTAGAAATGTTATCGTCTTCATCATCTCCGTCATCATCATCATCATCATCATCATCATCATCATCAGTCCAATGCCTGGCTTGGTGCTGATGTTCATGCTAGTTTTTTGTGTGTGAGCCTCTTCATCTCTTGGTTTCCCTGTACAGTTTCAACACCTCTCTCCATACTGCCATACACCCCACTTCCTCCAGTTTCTTGATGTCTCAGAATGTGTCCTGTCAACCGATTCATTCTTTTAGTGAAGTTCTGCCACAAATTTCTTCTCTCCTCAATTTCGTTCAGTATCTCCTAATTAGTTTCACTCAATCTACCCATATAATCTTCAGCACTCTTCTGTAGCACCACATCTCAAAAGCTTCTATTTTCTTCTTGTCTGAACTGCTTGTCATCCCTGTTTCACATCCATTGAAGTATACACTCCAAACAAATACCTTCAGAGAAGACTTTGTAATACTTAAATTTATATTACACAGTCTTCTTTTTCAGAAACGACTTTTTTTGCTGTAGCCAGTGTACATTCTGTACCCTATCTACTAAGACAATCATTAGTTTATTTTGCTGCCTCAGTTGCAAAACTAATCTACTACTTCTATTGTCTCATTTCCTAACAACAATTCCACACCACCACCTGACTTAAGTCAACTACATTTCATTAGCCTTCTTTCGCTTTTGTTGATGTTCTTCTTATCTCCTTTATTCAGGACTTTATCCATTCTGTGCAACTGCACTTCAAAAGACCTTTGCTGTCCCTGCCAGAATTATAGTGTTATCTGCAGATCTCAGTGTTTTTACTACTTCTCCATGAACTTTGATTCTTTCTCCAAATTTTTCTGTGGTCTCCTTTATAGCATTCTCAGTGTACAGGTTGAACAATGATGATACCAGGCTGCAACCCTGTCTCACTCCCTTCTCAATTACTGCTTCCGTTTTATGCCCTTCAACTCTTATAACTGCCATCTGTTTTCTGTACAAGTTGTATATAACCATTCAATCTCCGTACCGAGCGAGGTGGTGCAGTGGTTAGCACACTGGACTCGCATTCGGGAGGACGACGGTTCAATCCCGTCTCCGGCCATCCTGATTTAGGTTTTCCGTGATTTCCCTAAATCACTTCAGGCAAATGCCGGGATGGTTCCTTTGAAAGGGCACGGCCGATTTCCTTCCCCATCCTTCCCTCACCCGAGCTTGCGCTCCGTCTCTAATGACCTCATTGTCGACGGGACGTTAAACAATAATCTCCTCCTCCTCCTTCAATCTCTGTGTTTTACCCTTGTTACGCTCAGAATTTTGAAAAATGTATTTCAGTTTGCATCGTCAAAAGTTTTCTCTTAAGTATACAAATGCTATAACTTACGTTTAACTTCCTGTAACCCATCTTCTATAAAAAGTCATAGAATAAGTATTTTTTGTGTGCACCTACATTTGTCTGGAACCTAAACTGATTTTTAAGAAACCAGCTTCAAAATTTGAATTATTACATTCTTCTTGATGTATGAGGGGTATTTTGCTTGTCTCACACATCTTACACAGCAGTTGGAATAGTTTTGTCATCACTGGCTCTCCTAGGTTATTGTTCCTACTTACGTCTTTCAGTGGTCTTGTCAAATTCTCCTCACAGTATCATATCTTCCCTCTCATCTTCATCTGCTTCATCTTCTCTTTCAATAATATTGCCTTAAAGTTTCTGTCCTTTGTATAGCCCATCGATATATTATTTCCACATTTTAACTTTCCTACTTCACTTTACATTGGTTTTCCATTTGTTTTCCATTTGACATATTGATGTTTGTACACAAGCTTCTTTTTTCTCCAAAGATTTCTCTATTCCTAATGGCAATTTAATCTTTGCCCTAGCTGTATATCCTTACATTTGTCCTTAGCCGTTTTACCCTTCATGCCAAACTAATGTTTTAGACATTTGTATTCCCTTTCACCTGCTGCTTAACTGCATTTTTATGATTTTTTTCCTTTCATCAATTAAATTTAATATTTCCTGTGATATCCGAAGATTTGTACTAGACCTTATCTTGTCACCTATTTGCTCATCTACTGCCTACACTATATCGTCTGTCAGATCTACCCATTCACTTCCTGATTTATTTCTTTTCCTTGTTGCAGTCAATTGTTGTCTAATGATCCCTGTGAAACATTTGACAATCTTTGCTTCTTTCAAATTATTTGGATCTCATATTCTTAGTTTCATACTTCTTTGCAATTTCTTCTAGTTTATCTACAATTAATAATCAATAAAACAATGGAAAATCCATAATAATAAATTATGATGTATACACCTGCTCCTGGAAATGTCTGTTAAAAATCTTGCTCTCCCTTAACTGTCTGACTAATTTCTTATGTTCCATAGGACCTGCAATGTGATGTAAGTCAGCTTATCACATATTTATAATGAGTATGCAGACTTGTTGCTGTGCAATATTAATTTGTATTTCTTTCACTTTCACTACAGATTTGTTTTGGCTAACATTGGCATTATAGAGTGATCTGCAGTACAATTTGGGCGACATTATTTTCATTATACCTTTCGCAGGAGAGCTTCTGTAAAGTTTGGAAGGTAGGAGACGAGATACTGGCAGAAGTAAAGCTGTGAGGACCGGGCGTGAGTCGTGCTTCGATAGCTCAGATGGTAGAGCACTTGCCCGCGAAAGGCAAAGGTCCCGAGTTCGAGTCTCGGTCGGGCACACAGTTTTAATCTGCCAGGAAGTTTTATATCAGCGCACACTCCGCTGCAGAGTGAAAATATCATTCTGGAAGCTAACCGTTCCTTTTATTAGTACAGTAATTTGACAGTTATGGAGCTATTGTTACATGTTTACAAAGTATAAGCACTGCTATACTGATGATATATACTTCATTTGGTTAAGCGTATGCTAATGGTTGCTGTATATTGTAGTAGCCTATTTGTATAGTTATAATAGGTGTTGTTAATTCTGTAAATGTTTATTGGGTAGCAGTCTTTTATTTGACACATTAGCTTTCATTGAATTCTATTTTCGTTAATTTTTTGTAAATTAGGACTTTTCATATGTATTGTGCCAGCGGCCTTACCAGGGGGATAACACTGGTTCCTGTCAATCACCAAAGTTAAGCACTGTCTGGCTGGGCTAGCAGTTGGATGGGTGGCCATCCTGTCTGCCAAGTGCTATTGGCAAGTGGGGTGTACTCTGTCCTTGTGAGGCAAACTGAGGAGCTACTTGATTGAGAAGTAGTGTCTCCAGTCTCGTAAACTGACATATTGTGAGGACAGTGGTGTGCTGATCACATGCCCCTCCATATCCACATCCAGTGTCACCTGTGGACTGAGGATGACACTGCAGCTGGTCAGTACCTTTGGGCCTTCATGGCATGGCCTGTTGGGGCGGAGTTCTTGTTCCACCCCCCCCCCCCCCATATGTATTGTATTGACACATTGATTCCAGATCTCATATGTGTTCTTTAAACTGTGGGAGGAAATTTCTTCCAGTCTGGCTATGTAGAAGTTATTACAGCTGTTAAATGTTATTTTCTACATAATCGGCCTAGCATAGATTGGTGGTTTTGTTACCTGATCATAATTTCAATTGGAGGTTGTTAGTGGTCTGGAAAGCTAGCTTTATATTTGTAGTTCAGTGCATTAATGTTGTCCAAGATTGGGCCTCTATGAGCAGTTGATATGTATTTTGTTTTCTTTCTAGATATTGTTTCTTTGATTAGTTGTATTTCACTGTGTACTATGTTAGGCTAGGGTGTAATGTATTTGTTGTACAGTGTAGTGACAATGTTTGGGTAGAAATTGTTTTTGTGTTCTATGTATTGGAAAGCTAAGTCCTACCTTGTGCCCTATATCAGAACCTACACAACAAGACCTTGGGCAAATCAAGAAATAAAAGACAAACGGCATCAAAAAGAAATAATCAATCAAGAACTCTATGTAGTCCACTTATGTTTAAGCAAAAATGTAACACCACTTATTTTTTGATTGCATTACCAAATTAATTGGAGGTATGCGATCTGAAGTTTTCCCGGCGTATTTCCAATTCGAACAGTTCTCGGGTATCTGACCGGGTAGCGTCGTAATTCCTCCACAATATTTCGGCAGACGTACGCACTGCCATCTTCAGGTGGTTCCTGACAAATGCTGTGCTGTTCCTCTTGGCGCCCTATATATACTAGCCGTTAGTCCCTCCAAGGCTGACCATTGTATAAAGACTGGCCATACTATGGACTATGAAAAAACAAAAATACTCTTGTCAATCCTCTTACTTCTGGGACTGCGTTACTAAAGAGGCCATCTAAATCCAACTACAGGACGATCTAATTAATAAAGACAGCGGCCTTCAACTTAGTCAGGCTTGGAACCCTGCACTCAGCCTGGAGAGAAAGATGCTGTCCCAGAGATCAAGGACCGCCCCAGATGGCAGCAGCAGGGAGACTGCAGACCCCAGTTCAGACCCAGGCGCCACTTTCCCCACCACCTCCAGTAACCGCCGCGCCGGCCGCACCGAAGACACCAGGAGAGGAACGGTGGAGGGGGTAACGGCTAGTATATATAGGGCGACGAGAGGAACAGCACAACTTTAGTCAGGAACCACCTGAAGATGGCAGCATGTACATCTGCCAAAATATTGTTGAGAAATTACGACGCTACCCATTCGGATACCCTAAAACTGTTCTAATTGGAGGTACTTAAACTTCACAAGTATACAATACACACACTCGCAACAAAAAATTTAATAAGCTCAAACTTCAACTTCAACTTCTATTGAAGTATAAAGAACCTTACTGATATTGTGTTTACAGAACACAAAGCTGACCTGCCTAACAAAGGACTTGGATATTAAATGCAACTTAGCACCGAATTCACATGATTCGGCCATAAAACACTTGGTATCTGTTACGAAAGTTGTGCTGCATGTATCCAGCCTCACATTCAGGAAGAAAAATAGGCTCACAGTGAACTTAGGAACAGAATTGAGAGAGAATTAAATAACTAAAAATACAAATATGTCAGCCTTAGAATGTAGAGCTATCATAAACATAAACCACGAATTATCAACAAGTATTGCTTTAGATGTGAAACCTTCCAAAGGGAACATTATTGTTATGGACAGGGTCATAAATGCAGACTCCTGTCACCCTATGTTACAAAAACTCACATATTTTTGCTCCGTGCTTAACAGACTCCAAAATCTAGCACGTAAATACAATTTTGACCCTAAATTGTAACTATATTATACAATAAATACATGGCACCCGTGCCCAACACAGCACACAACTAAATACGACTAATTAAAGTAGTAGTATCAAAAAAGAAAAAGAAAAATACATAAAAACTTCCCAATCTTGGACAAAATTAACGCATTATTCAGACTTACAAATACACAGCTAGGTTTCCGGACCAGTAACAACCTCAATCTCAAATTGTGCTCAGTTAACACGAAACCACCAATCTACGTATACACAAAATCACATGTAACAGCATTAATTATTTCTAAATAGGCTAGACAGGAAGAAACTTTCTCATGTGGTTTAAAGAACACATTTGAGATAGTAATAATAATGTATCAAAATGTTTTCTCCACCCGCAAGATGGTCAGCAGACGGTAGATAAAATTCAACACACATTGCAGGTGCTTCATAAAATTTCAAAAGCCGTAGCATGAACATTCTAGAGGAAATTGAAATTTACATACACATGAGAAATAAACTGCAAGACTTATTTGAATGAACAGACAGATTTTAAACATCAATAGTATTTAGAGAAAATTTATTGAAATAATCAAAAAAGAACTGATAAATTCAGAGTGCCTACCGGCGAAAGATGATGCACTCTGAAATAAAACCTCAACATTGTTGCTCATAAGCATACTCCAGAAACACACATCTGAGCATCATTACAGAACATATGAGAATGTCACAAGTTAGGAAAAAATATTGAAAATAGAAATTAATGAAAGCATACATTTCAGATAAAAACCCTTATCCAGTAAACACCTACGATTTAATAATAACTTTGATCACTATAAACATAGACTATTACAAATATACAGAAACAATAGATACATGTACAACCAAATATTAAATGTATCACCTGTGTAACAGTGCTTATACTGTACAGAAGTATGATATTGCAGCTCCAAAACTGATGAACTACAAACTTAATTCAGCAAATTTAGAACAACAGTCAAAATGCAGTTGCCAAGAATTTTAAATGTTTGTTGATCCATTTAGAAGGTATACTTATAAGTAGCTATCTGTGCTCAATGTCCTACCTTAACATAAATATGTATAATGAAAATTATGTCACCCACATTGTACCCCAGGTCACTCGAAAATGACATTGTTGGCCGAAATGGACCTGAACTGAAAGTGAGGAAATAAAATCAACCCTACCCAACCCAATGATATGGCAATATCTTTGATGCACTCCAGCCAACCCACCCATTATTTCATGGGAGGCTATGAAACTTATATTTATAAATATAGCAAGGAAAGTTCTGGCAGGAGTAAAGTAGACCAGTGACTGAATAGCAGAAGCTTTTAGTCGATGACGAGCATACAAAAAGACAACATCTTTAAGATGTTTTACAACATAGTTAGCTATGTACATTGCAATATATTCAGAGTGTTTTGTCTGCGTGGAGAGAGAATTTATCTAGTTGTGATCCAATACGTCTAGATTTTCATTACATTCTGGCACTAGGCCTATATCAACATCATTAACTCAACTTCTAGAAAATATCACCAGACCAAACCACATTTCAGTAAACATATCCTTTCTCCATGACAATAATGGGGTCAGATTCTGGTGAACAATTCATGGTGCCTTTAGATTTCACTTCATTCATCATTAATGGCTGCTTGCAAGCAGAATGGAATTGCAAAGCAGGATGATTATTATTCCAGCCAAACTTGCCTTCCACCCTGTAGAAAAACATCTCTGCATGATCTTGACTGAATTTATACATTAACAAATACTTCAGGTAACGAGTCTCAACAAGATCAACAGATAGTCACTTAATACTGTGAATGATGCAAAGGAATCAAATTAGTGGAGTTTTATTCTGTGTCCTTTGGATTTATTTACCAGTAATATTTTTCAAACTCAACAAATAAGATTCTGCCGTTGCTAGAGAAGGGTTTCCAGAAAGCTTTGTCCGAGACCCATAAAACCGATTTGTAATTGAATCAAATGAACTTTAGCCATTGCAAGTGTCAAATAGCTCATCAGACATATCACAAAAATCTGCTGCATGTTTAGCATCTTCACTTCAGTTAAGTGCATTAGACTTGTGCACAGACCAAACAGCAAATATTTTTTAATTTTTTGTCTAGGATGTGTTACACGATTTTTTTTTTTTGTCTAGGATGTGTTACACGATTTTTTTTTAATTTATTTTTTATTTATTTATTTATTTATTTTTTACCAGAATGCAAAACTCTATGCCCTCATAACACAGTAATTTTGCAAATGTGACTGTGTTGCCACTTAATGACACTTCCAAGCAGACCGCACACCACCTTTGCTTCAGAAAGTAAATTTCTCACTAATTTCAACATATGACATGCACCATGTAATATGAAGACTTCATTAGAAATATTAGAATGTAAGAAGTAAGATCGCAAATTTATAAGTTTATAATTGCACCCAGTTTCGTGCCAAGTATTAAGTTAATGTTTAGACCATCAAATGTGAGGCGCATATGCTTTACATTAATTTATGTAGGAGTCAGAGAGTGTTCTGTGCCACACCAAACTTGTCGTCAGAAGACATGCTTTCAATAAACAAAAAGTATGCAGCTGGTATTTTCCAGTATGTTTCTGCCGATGGCAAGAAGCACTAAAGCTTCCTTGGCTTCATCTGACTCTTCATTCTATCCTCCAAAACCTCTATCAACATAAGCAACAAATTCTTTCAGATCCCAGTCCAATCAGCTCTTGATTGTCAACCATTAAAAAGACATGTGTGGTATGTCAGAAAAGTAAGGAGACTGACAATAATGCGAGCTATCTGGCAATGCTGTGTTGTTCTATTTTTGTAGACTGGTGTGTTCATGCCTTTTAGATGCTCAGTCCGAGTTTCAGCTAAATACAGTCATCACGTGATTTTTTAGAGTGCTGTCAGTGAAATTGTGTTTTTGTTGTGTGTTAGAAAAAGGAATAGCGGAATTTAGAACAATGTTATGCTATCACAGTTTGTGCTAAGCTTGGGAAATCCACAAGTGTAAGTTGAAGCAGCCTATGGGAAACATTCTTTACAAAGAGCCCAAGTTTTTTGCTGGCGCAAATCATTCTTAGAAGGCCGAGAACACGTTGTACATGGAGGCCTTCTGCTTCAAAAACTTACAAAAACATATCTGTGCTCTTGTGAGGTCAGACTGATGTTTAACAATAAGAATGATGGATGACGTGTTAAACATTTTCATCTTATATCAAATATTGACTGAAGATTTGCACATGTGAAAGGTTTGGGCCAAAATGGTGCTGAAAAACCACAGAACTTAGCAGAAGACCAGAGGGAATGTGTGCATTGATTTCCTTGAGAGCACTGCCAATGACCACGAATTATTTGGTTGTATATCACAGGTGATGGATCCTGGATTTTTGTGTATGGTCCAGAGACAAGGCTGCAAACTGAGATGTGGCACAGTGAGACACCTTCTAGAATGAAAAAAAGCTCGAATGAACGAATCAGAGATCAAAACAATGCAGATAATATTTTTTGACAGTAGCTGTATCGTTCGTAGAGAATTTGTTCCACCAGGGCAAACTGTCAACCCAAATGTTTTCGAAAGATTTCATTGAAAGGCTCAGGAAAAGATTGATCGCGTGGGACCGGACATCATAGACAAGTGGATGTAGAATCATCACAACATCCCATGCCAAGCGGCCACTTCCATCACAGTATTTTTGTCCTCGGAGGCACTGTTGTTGTTCTACACCCCCCCCCCCCCCCCCCCCTATTCACCCAATCTGAGACCTTGTGACTTTTGGATTGTGGAGATTATCAAAAGCATGTGACCAACATGTTGAAGCCCTATCAGATGGAGACCGATGACCTCACTGTCTGGTCTCCTCCCCCCCCCAAACAACCCAACCCCTATCAGATGAAGCCTTTCAGCACTGTTACCAAGACTGGGAATGATGACTCTACCGGTGTACAACTGTCAAAGGGGAAAATATTGTTGTTTAAAAAAATGAAAACTTTGGTGGTGGTGGTGGTGGTGGTGGTGGTGTTGTTGTTGTTGTTGTTGTTGTGGGCTTCAGTCCTGAGACTGGTTTGATGCAGCTCTCCGTGCTACTCTATCCTGTGCAAGCTTCTTCATCTCCCAGTACCTACTTTGGTAGATAAAAAAAATCAGTCTCATTACTTTCTCACACGCCATGCAAACATCACCATGTACCTGATTTGACCTTGCTGGACTGTTGAAAATGGTTTAGCAGTAAATTCTGGATTTCCATGTACAGATTTGTACTAGCAGTTCATGATATTGGGATGTGACAAATGTGAATCTAACAAATGAAGCACATATTCATAGATATATGGAGAATAAGAATAAAATCTAATGGAAATTATTTCAAGATGTCAGAGTATTCACTGTTCTTGCCAGTCAGATTTCTCTTAAATAATTCTGAAGACAAATCTGCAAAAGGTCTTCTCACTGAAGCCTGTAGTTCTCTCTCTCTCATTAAGTTTTTGGCTTGTAAACCTGTCACAATCTCCTTTAAACATTTCTGTTTCCTCTTCTTGTCTTTGCATGGAATTAGTTTTGCATGCTCCTAGTTGCGCAATCCAATTCTTTAATTCATTACACAATCTTTTACATGCTCTTGGACTTTTTACAATGCATAAATTTGGTCATTAGTAACATTATCACCACAAGCACTTGTTGTGGGTTGTGCTTCCATTTCCTGTTCAGCCACGGTAATGGAACTAGTTACTTCATATGATATTCTTTACAATTCTACAAGGGGGAGTCAAATGAAAACCTTTAAAATGCAATTGAATATTGACATTTCGTGCCATTGTTTTGAAAGTTGGTAATACTGTTAACAATGATGTAAGAAATGCCTTACAGGCGGCAGCATACTACGGACAAGTGAAACACAGTCTCGGTACCAGTTCAGAGTGACTGCCCCACTTGTAACATGCACAAAGGAAGACCAGTGGCCTGTCATAAGTTTAGTGAGTTGAGTAGGAAGTTTGGAAACTGTGTTACTTCAGCGACACACGCTCGGTGTGCAGGCCAGGCAGACAGCATTGTGACAGCAGAGCCTACTGCAGCAGTTGAGGCAATTGTAATGGGAAAATCACCACATGATGGAATAGCTGCAGATCTGAATATTAGTCATGGCTTGCTTACAGCATCATTCTTGAAGTGCTTAAGTTTCACAAAGTGTCTGCAAGATGGGTGCTATGGCAGTCCCATCGAAGATCTGCACTTCAGACCCCTGCCACATCCACCATACTATAAGAACTCGTACTGATGGTCCACTCGGAGAGGGAACAGAAGGAAAGAAATTCCGTTCCTATAAAGAGGTGCAGCAGGCGATGCACGAGTGGCTGCGCACATGACCAAAAGGATGTTTTGTCAGTGGAATCTGTGCACTTTCTACACTGGTGAGGAAGTGTTTTGAACATCATGTGTATCATATGTTCTGCTGTTATTCAATAAAAATTAAGATAATCCAGGTTACCGTTTGACTCCCTCTCGTACATTAATAAAAGTAGACATGCACTGACAATTATACCTAAGTAATGTGTACATTATTTTGGAATGCGAATAATATACTTAAACCGTAGTTAATGTATACATCAATTAAAAATGAAACTTGTGATAGATCTGTGATTCCGATCTTTACTGATTTCTCCTATCATTGTTATAGTGTTTTAATGATAAAGTTACTTGAGATTAGATCTAGCAGATGTATAGACATTAAAGGCGTGATGAAATTGGTGTTGCTTTTCATTTGAATGCACATACATCCAGTATATCTCGTAGTAAAACTTAAAAGAAATTCATTCATAAAATGTGAAACCTGACACGTAATTACAGCCTGTAAAAGCAAAGCAGCAATGCACAAAGTAAGAAATATGCCTACTTTGATATTATTGTATTGTCAGGTAAGTGTTGCATATATGTTTACAGATCATAAATATGATAAGGGAAGTTCTGTTAAAATGTAAATAGTCCAGGAGCAAAGAAGACAACTCACTGAATAGAAGTAGTGTTGTCATTGACAGGATTAGTCTGAAGTTAGCAAGTCGTCTTTCTTCCTTGTGTGCCCTCTGATGACTTGACACTTCTGCTACTCAGGGAGTGGTCTCCTTTACTCCTATGTTAATCAAGTGAACTTCACACCAACTGAGTTTGTAACATATCATTGTTTTACAAGTCAACGTTCCTGGTGAACTTTTTTCTCTCTGTGTTTAATTAAAATGAAAGTAGTTTCAAAATCTGCCGGGCATTAAATGTGGCAATGTAGAAGGTAAATATTAAAACTCCTGTCATATGAAGAAAGTATTGGAACCGGTTTTCTTAAGTGACTATTTTCTCCGCTGTCTGATTACTTCAGGTAAATGCTGTTGGCACATCCTATTAATGAAGGGTTACTTCTGTACGTCTTTGACTGTCGGTATTTTGTTAAATGATGGAGTGTATTCAAAGAACACTAAAAGACACTTCAATAAACCTTAATGTTACCTAGTTTTGTATAAACGTATGAAAGCAAATTTCTACATTAGGGCAGATTGTTTTATTATAATGGAGACCTCAGACAGTTGTAAGCCACTTTTGATTCCTCCTCCTGTAAGAAGTAATACAAATATGCTTTTATACAAAATGATTTCAGAAAGTATAGAAAGAAGTATATCCAGTAGTATAATTTAAATTAAATTAAATTTGTGCAGTTAAATACAAATTGCTGTTTTCTGAAGCACAGACTTTTCCATTTGATTACCCCTACAGTTAACATAAGATGATTTAACGTTACATCCAACAGACTTACCTAGAAATCAGACTAATCTTTTCGAGGATTTTATGAAGAAACATACTCTGGTCCACATTCCATCTCTGCTTCGTTTTCAACATTTTATCTTCTATGTCATTATTATTATCATCTCTTCTATGTCATATCATCATCATCATCAGAAACAATGTGTTGATGCCTTACAATCTTCATGGCCACTATCTTTTAATATTAACATTTACCTCGCTGTATGTTTACCGTAATACCAGAGTTTATGCAGTAACTGAAATACACTACAAAAACAATTATCCATAAATTCCCAAAAACTGGTAAAACTTGCTACAAAACCTGTACCCTTCCAGAAACTATTTGTTAATCCAGGTACTGAAGTGTGCTAGTCATATTGAGAAGGAGGAAATATGCTGAACATTTTGCAATTTAGAGTGGGTAGTGCAGTTACATACAAGAATCAAAATCCTTTGGCTTTTCTCTGATAATTTCGCGATTAAATAGTTTTAGCCATATGACATTTCTACTCCTGCCATCCAGGATAATCAGATACTAGTTTACTTGCATAAGAGTTAACACAAGTTTTTGAAGGAACAGCGATGAGTAGTTTTATCAGTGATTAACGACTTCAGTTACTCCTTCCCATCAGCATTGGCACGAGGACTATTACTTTCTTGGCTGAGCTTCATTACATGGCATTACATTAATACTTGTTATGTAAATCATTAATACGACATTTCATAATGACATGGAACATATCAGTTTAACATAATGTGTGGGTCCCCCCCACCCCATTACTCCTTCATCTAAAAATTCATCTTTTTAGTAGGAGTAGTTGCCCTAAAATTTGCAATTGTTAATTGCTGTGGCAGTTTCAATTTGTGTGGTTCCAAGACTTGCCAGACTCAAATTGGAGATACAGTCCAATTTGATCTGCACAGTTAAGTGTGCTTCTAGGTCTTCTGCTGAGATGTTGTTTTTCATTTAATGAACACTATTAATTTGTCGCACTGAGAGAATCTGAGACATGTGTCCTGCTTATCATACCATGGTATCAGGCATGCTATGACACCATTTTATGCTTTGCAATATATTGACATCTTTGGAAGTTCTTGCATTACTGAAGCACGGAGTGCCTTCCACAGGAAATTGTGTTCAATTTGAGTTTTTTTATGAGGTTTTACTATAGTATTTTCTATATTCTTAGAGAAACAGTAAAAGGTTCATTGCTAAGATTCCACGCCTGTTGCATTAATGTCGTAAGACGTGATAAGCCTTGGTTTCATTACACTGACATCCCTAAACTGTGTAAAATTTTTGGTTTTTGGTTGGCGATAGTAATTGCAGAAGTAGTTCACATTTTGGCTGTCGAGACAATGTAGCAGCAGTGACTGCATATTCTCAGCCATCAATATGGGTTCCAACTCTTATGGATTGTCGCCCTTGTTATAGATTATCATCTTAGTTACAGAGTTACAGGAAGTTACTAAAAATTATCGAAATAGACATCTCACAATTAAGTGTTTTAAAAAATACATTTAACTAATCATATTTTACTAAAATGTTTTATAGACGGTAATGATTTCTTTCCCGAGTACATAGTAAACCTATCTACAAATGATTTTGTACTGTGACCAACTAAGATAGATTATGCCAAGGTGAGATATGTGTGTGTTTATTTTGCAGTATTTGAAAACTGCAGAAATGTTAAGCATCCTTGACGAAAGTAAGTTTCAGTCTTTTCTGCTTAAACTGATTTTTTCATTTACAATTGTTTTCCTTCCTGGAGATTCTTTAGTTAGGGTCGGAAAGTTTCTGAAATGCAGCATTCAGAGGCCTAAATCACATTTCTAATATTTAAAATTTTGTGTGGGGCTGCCATATTTGCCACGAGATCACTGAAAGCCTCTCCTCGAGGTTGGCATTGGATTCCCTTCCAACCATTGTCATATATTCTTATCCTTAGATACTGTATGCAGTTTTCCACATCTTCTATTATGGCATTTATTGTCAGCCAAGAAGTACTGTGGGATGGGGGTGAAAACAGGGAAACATAGGAAATGGGCAGAGAGGGAGGAGGAGGGCACTGACAGAGAGGGAAAGGGTAAGGAAGTAAAATATTGACAGAGAGGATGGGGCAGGAACAAGGAAATTGGTGGGGGAGGGAGGAAGTGATGAACTGAGGGGCGGAGGAAATGCACAGTGAGGGGGAGGGAGGGGGCAGAGGTGCAGGAAGATGCATACAATGTACATGATATGTGTATATATGTGAAACCACAGGTAAAAAGCTGGTGTCTGTGTAATATTTGTTAGGGGAGAATTAGTTTCCATTACAGGTATGTCACCGTTTGTACTCAGCTGCTGTGTTGTGTGTAGGAAAAATATCTAGTGTAAGTATTATTAGATCTACCAAGGAATAATTGTCTGTATGTCATTGTATGAACTTAATGTCCTTTAGTTTAAGATCAACATTCTTTGATGCAGAGTGGCATAACAGCTGCTCACACATTGCATTGCATTTCACCATATCACCTGATCTTCTCCTAGAACACTGATAGTCTGAAAAATTTATTATTGCATTTCACAACAATTTTCAGTGGATGCCATCTCTCTGTATATAAAGCATGGTCATGAGAAGTTCCTATGGGCTATCTCACAATTTATATATTACAGTGAATGTAAACAGTTCTATTACACTTCCATGAGAGACAACTGCTACCCCCTCCCTCCACCGGCACTTCCTATTGGGTAGTTTTTGATCGTACGACATAGCTGGTTTGATGATGTACCAGAAGCATGTAATTTACTAAGAGAGAATTCCGCCATTTGTTAGATGCTTTGTAGAATCGTAGCATCTGGGTTCTTTTGAAATTGCTAAAAGTCAGTAACAGTTTGTTGATCTGTCCTTCTGCACACACATTTTATACCATCTTCAAGAGAAAAAAAAGTTCATTTATTCTCAACATTAGAAAATGGTTAGTAGTTAATGAACCCGGCAGTTAGTTATGTCTACCGTTTTTTGATCTGTGTAACAATTAATGAGCAATAATGTGATGCCGAAGTTTGATGTTGTACTTGGAATATGAAAGACGCTCATTCTTGCACTCACTATTTCAATTGCTTACTGCTCATGAGGTCAACACATTTTAGGTGTCAGTCATATGTTACAAATAATACCACATGACGGGGCGAAAGGGGCTGCATATGCTCGTGCATATTAACTTGCCATGAATTCTCAGTGCATTAACACAAGCTTCAAAATGCTGGTAGTGGTCAGATGAAGGAACCTCAATGTTTTTGTATCCTTTCTTAATGTGATAGAAACTCCTTATTCCTATATTTCTGATTTGTAATTATAAGTTGTAACAATCCCTGTTCAGCATTCCTGTTGCAGTGGTCAAACGATGGTCTGAAATAAATGTTACGTTTACATGATTTGTAGGCTGCTGGTCATGTGAACAAATTGAAAGTTCATTGACTTTATTTTCAAACCATATATTTTGAGGAAAGAAATTTTGCTTAATCTTTCCTTTTTCACTTTGCGAGCTCTTAGTGCTCAGCTATATTACCTACTTTGAATACTGACAACTTGAAGCTGAGTCTGCTGTCACCACAACAATGACTGGAGAGAGACTCCTATTAGTGTGGAATCCCCACCCCCACCGTTTCTTTGATTGAAACCCCCCCCCCCCCCCTTTTCCCTTTCCTGTGGAGATGAAGGCCATTCACTCTTTGAATCTTCCATCTGCAAACACGACCATCAGGAACCCAGACCCTGTATAAATCATGGAACTGGTGGAAGTACTAATTTTAACTCCATATTAGAATGACTATAATCACTCAAAACAGAAATGAGTTCAAAATATTTATGCAGCATAATGCTATTAAGCTATCTTTACTAGTTCACTATGATTCTGTACCCTGCCAGTACTACTCTCTGTAACACCTTCCAATCATTCTTGGAAACTTCTTAGCACAAAGTCCTGTAACATTTGACTTGAAATTTTTGACTTGGTTGTTAACATCTAAGCCCTCCTGAAACAGATGAACCATACTTCTTTCCATGATGTGACCCAGCAAGACTTTCCTCATCCTGTTGTACTTCACTCAAAACAGTTTCCTACTGAAAGCCTCCTCTGCCTTGGGTACACATACTTCTGTCTGAGTCTTCCATGTTTAACTACGAGGACAGGGCAGATATATTTATTGTACCAAAGGCGAAACTGTCCTATACTATTCTCTTTGTGTGGGAGTTACACGGGCCTGTCACATTAATGTGACCAACACCTGTGTTTGATGTAAACACGTGGTAACCACTCAGACCGCAGGTGGAAGCACAGGCATTTGAGGGTACATAAAGCATGTCGGGGGAATGTGTAAAATGGTGCAGTTGTCGCCGTAACCTGGAAAAAGGGTGATTTATGTGACATAGGAAAGGACATGATCATTGGCTTTCACGACAAGATGGCAGCATTTCCGAAATGACTTAGTTAGCTGCTGCTGTGGTTAAAGTATAACTGAGCAACTGAGAGCCCAGTGAACCGAGGGGTACCTTACCGTACGAGTAATTTATTTTGTGCGCCACGTGTAGCCAAAAGTACACGGATTGTGGCCGTGGCCGCGAATGTGATTTTGGGCAATGCCACGGAAGTTTCAGAGCCCAGACAAATGAGTCTCAAGTGGCCCTTCATTCTGCTAGTCAGGTATTAGTGAACTCATTGCTATTTGGACAAGATGGCTTGTATTGTTATGTCTGCTATGTATAGGTAACACAGCCAAATTATACCACTGCATTTGTGCATGAGGTAGTATGAAGCAGCATTGGTGTGGCATGAGCCATTTTTCATTTTTATTTCCTCTGTTTTTCATTTTTGCAGCTACTTTTTTTATTTTCATGAATGTATGGAAATCTTTTTTTCATTCCACATTAATAACCCAAAGACGGTTGGTTGATTTATTTGGAGGAGGGGACCAAACAGGGAGGTGGTCTGTCCCATCTGATTAGGGAAGAGTAGGGAAGGAAGTTGGCCGTGGCCTTCCAAAGGAACCATCCCGGCATTTGCTTGAAGCAATTTCGGTAATCGTGGAAAACCTAAAACATGATGACCGGACGTGGGTTTGAAGCGTCATCCTCGCGAATGCGAATCCAATATGCTAACTACCTTGTTCCGCTAAGAAAGCTAGTAAGTAGTTAAAGACACGTGGGACTCATAATTCCAAATGTTAGAACCAGGATATTCAGTATTTGTGCTGCCAGTTGAGAAAGTGAGATAGTATAGTTTTGAACGCTAAGCATTGACGATATTTTTCCTCCAAAACTCGTCCAGTACCGGTTGCTGCCGTGCACATTCGTTCCTCGTTTGTTTCAGTTTTGCTACGAGTCTCGGCACGATGATGATACCAGATGTTCTGTTCGTTTGCCGCCAGCAAACGCAAACATGAGGTGTCGCCGCGACTCTCACCTGTGGCCGCAATTTATCGCTATCGCCAAGTTGGCGGGAGATAACACTGTTGACACTGAGTTTATCGATTGCAACCTGGGCGCAGCCCTTGAGGGCCCGTCCAACGTAGGAAGAAGGGGCAGAAGGCGGAAGAGGGCGCGCTGTAGTGCGGCCAGTGGTGATAGCGTGCGCCGAATTTAACCCGTCTGAGCTTGTGCGAGACAAATAATTCAGTACTGGTTTTTCATGCCTTTCGTAAATAAAGTCAGGCGAATGCCTGGAAGCTTCCAGAGATTATACGTCACCTACTTTTCCACCTGAGTAAGTGATCCGGCTTTGCGGACGTCGCACGAGACACCAAATTACACCCCCCCCCCCCACCCCTCTCTCTCTCTCTCTCTCTCTCTCTCTCTCTCTCTCTCTTTCCCTCCCCATCTCCACCCCCTCCCTCCTATCTGTTTTACAAAAACTGCTGAAGAAAAAGATACTGAACCTACTGAGAAATTGTCGTGAAATAAAGAATCATACCCATCTCAACAATTTTATTTTTTATTTCAGCGAATTCTTTGTTTTATGTGGTTGTTCGACAAGTGACCCGTAACTTCGGCCAATACGATCGGCTACTTTTAGCACCTTTTATGTTTTTTAGGCGCCCACTAGATGCCACATTTCTCTTGTGAGAGTTGCATTGTTGTTAATAAATCCAACGTAGACATTGGGCAAATAACACGTCCTCATTGGACGTTTAAGGAAACAGCGTTTTGAAAAACTAGAAATTAATCTTGATGGTTTTCGATAGATCATTTGTGGTTGTTCAAAGGTCTAACTCAACAAAATTGCCTCGAATATTTCCGTTCAAATTTTGGTGATTATTCACCTTCAGAAGAGAATGTGTACATTTGTTTTTCCGAATTTCATCGTGGCGGTTCTTCCGTCTACGATGAATATCATCAACGTCGACAAAAATATATTGTTGTAGAACATGCAGTGCAGTTTGCTTGAAGAGTGCGCTGTGATGTACCACGAGATGCGCGCTTTCAGGCGCGTTGAAGTTTTCAGTACATTCGATTTTGCATTAACAATTATTGCACAAATCTTTCCCCTGTGGATTACGCACAGTTTGACCAAATCCCAAATACACTCTCCTGCCAACTGACACAAGGAAATCCACAAAAAAGTCGATGAAGGAAATGCAAAGTACGTGTACAGTATCGTAACTAGAGACGATACTTCCATATTCATTCATCTGGGACAAAGTTCAAAGATGAACCGAAATCAACAAAGTGGCCCGTGTCAAGAGAATAATTTCAAAGAGAATAATCGCTAGTTTCTTTGTTTACAGTGATAACGACGATTGCTTTAGAAGACCGAAGAAAAGTTAATGCTGAGTGACATACAATAGTATGTTTGTTAATAGTTTTTGATAAAATCACGATGAGCGACAGAAAACGTCGCATCGTTCGTCATTGCCAGCTGTCACACGTTAAGTCAAACAATTCTTTTTATTCCCTTAAGCCAAATAAGTAGTAGTTGGACAGCTACTTTCACCACCTGAAGACACTGTCGAGTCTTTCTAAGACCATACTTTTGCGTACCATGAGGATGGGAAAAAATTTGCAAAATTGCTTCGAACACATGCAAAAGGTGAATATTCAATAATAAAACGACTGCTAACGCAAAATGTTTTCTCCTGCGTCGGTTTTATATAACCTTGAAAGACAAAACTCGCATTGCTATATTAACACAGCTCTGATATAAAGAAGTTACGCATTAGTTCATTGTCGTAATTGTCTCGATTGCAGTTATCCTTTCTTTCTCCGAAATACACACTTTATTTGCTAGCAGTCTTATTTACGAGGCAGAACATGGCGTATTCTTCTACCGTTTCTAGTCGCCTCTCGTAGCGACTTTGTCGAGTGTAAACAGTTTTCGCGCTTTCGTCATAGTTCTTGATCTCAGACTGGTTATCTTAAACTGAATCACTAGTGAGATCTTTATGATGATCAACGTCACGAAAACTCAAGTGATTGCGGAAAATGTTATTTGCTCGGGGGAACTCTTACATCAAACAGCGAGGCGAAATTGCAATTTCGAGTGTTGCCGTAAATTAAAAAGGTACACAGCATAAGGCGCATGCCTTGATAGACTGATTGAAACTGTAAGAGTGCAATGGAAAGAATTCCAATAACATACCTGGAAGAACTGTTCGCAAATGAAGGTCCGGAAACGGTCATTTGTCGCGAACAAGAAATGTTACAACAAATATTGGGATTGAGGTTGCAAATATTTTGATTGAGGCCGTAAATAAGTACTCGTAAATGGATGTGTGTCAATCGGTAATAGTGTTAAGGGTGACTGTGGAGCTTGGTCCCAGTTTTGTAACAGTGGAAAATTATTGAAGATAAGTAAGATTTTTGGAATATGTTCATCAAACACATCTTAATACATCAGACTGGCCGTATCGGAGCTAAAATTGTGTAGCCTTTTCGTAGCGAACGTGGATTCGCAGCGACGTAAACTGGTTACGTCCAAGACAAGCCACACTACCACGTGGAGTTGGAAGACGGGTGGCGCCCGTTAGCGGTCGATTTTATTTTTTCGTGGCGGCGTTGCGGTAAACTCGGGGCGGCCGGCATCAGCGCGGCAGGTCGGCCGAGAAGCGAGCGCGTCCCGCGTAACGGTGCGGAGACAGCCGGGTCCTCCGGCCATTCACCCCGGCCTATGGCCGGCCCGGCGGCGCATCGGCTTCCAACACACTTCTGAGCCGCAGCGGCAGCGGGCCACGGAATTCTGGCGCCCCCACAACTCCCGCCACTGCTGCTTCATCTTGTTCTCTGTTGCCCACAAAGCGACGATGTTTTCTGTCGGCGACCGTGGAGAGATGTTGGAAAGCCCGAGTACAGCCCTGTGAATGCCAGGATGATTACACTCGAGGAAGAAACCCATGGGTTTCAAACACTTACACAAGGTGTTTAACAATTTATGTTGCAAAATTTAGAGATCTTAGAGTAGATTTAGTAGATCGAGTTTTACATGGGAATGCACGTCCGGAAACATCATCCAACGACACTGCAGAGCGTCAAAGATACAGGCGTCGGCGCCTGTAAATGTATGTATATACAGGATCATTCCGTGATGATGTTACCAACTTTCAAGAATGATAGAGACGGACAAATGTATCAATTTGAGGTAAGTGTCCCTGGTTCGGAAACGAACGAGTCGAAAGTTGCAAACAAAAATCATTCTGACACCTCTGACAGTGGAATACACGAAAGCTACTGGTACTGTTGTTGCTAAGATTGTTGGGTAGGAAACCTTAAGAGATGTTGTTTCGACCAAACAAAAAAAGGCCAGTAAACATGGGCCCTAGAATGCTTACCTGAAGAGCTACGAGCACTTGTTCATCCTCGATAGTGTGAAACCGATGTCCTCTATTGAAGAAGTGCTCACAACTCTTTAAGTTCTGCATTTTAGTGCGCATGGTTACTAGACATTTTTCTAGTCTTGCTCCATACTAACACACCTGAAAATCTCCTACACTGTAGTCTTGGAACAACACTACCAGTATTCCACTGTCAGGTGTATCAGACGGTCTCAGCGTATAACTGCCGACTCGTTCGTTTCCTTGAAAGTTCGTAACCTGATCGCGGAATCACCCTATAGCGCTGACGCTCCGTAGCGTCGTTGAATGACATATCCTACTAAGTCCCCTCTACAACCTCTTGAAGTGTGTAACATGAATTGAGAAAAACCCGGTAATATGCCTAAGCTATAAATAATTTACTTAAACATTTGGATAAGTTGCCGTTTGATTCGTAATGAGAAAATAATCAGATTGACGATGCATTTCGTCTTATTTATTAAGTCAAGAATTTTACTGACTCTTTTTGTCAATATACACATTACTATAAAGACTACCAGGCTCCTTTCGACCCTTGGGACAGTTTTGAGTGACAAGCGTCCTGCTGGCGACGAGATTTAAAACTATACTCGACGTCGTACCTGTTCCTACAACTAACTATACTTGGTCTTCCAGTTTTATTCGACAGCGGAAAGATGCTTGCATCGGATGAAGGCTTACTATTGTGCCTCAAATACCGATTTTACCGTGGCATGTAGGTCACCCAGAATGGTAGGAAAAATTGAGACCGAGTGCATGATCACTTTGATCTTCGTTAACTTAAAAATCTTGGGACTATTAGAACTGCTTCCGCGAGTACAGCAGCTTTTTCATGACGATTAGTGCAGGTCAAACACCCCAAGTTGCCTTTTGTCTCAAATCCTCTCGAAATTATAGCTGGCTGGGTGTGCAGTTCTCTGAGTGAACTTACCTATGGCATATCTGTTCCAACAGGTTAATGTCCTAAATACTGTCTTATTAAGTCTGTCTTTTAGGCTGATGCAACTTGCCACAGAGCATTTTCCCCTTTCCAACTTCACGTCGTCTCTCTCTCTCTCTCTCTCTCTCTCTCTCTCTCTCTCTCCTCTCCCCCTCCCCCTCCCCCCTCCCCCTCCCCCCCTCCCCCAGCCGTTAATTCCCCTTAACAAAGGAAGACATAATTACTTCAGTCCATTTAAAATGATCTGTAAATATAATGGCTGGAAAAACACGCAAATTGACGGCGATGAAACTTCGTATGCTAGATGCCTCGAGTTTGAGAATACATGCGCAACAAGAAGTCTTTGTTGGAATACCATTATCGGCGCTTGTATGTTGTTGCCATGTGTAATACACAGTTACTGCTAATAATAACTGATGAGCTTCATTTTAAGTCACGCCAGTTACCTAGAAAATGAGTCGCGTGCGAAATGGATTAGTGATGGTAAGCACTTTTGAAGACACTGTACTTTATGGCTTCTCCATAAACTTCCTGTCGACGCCACAAAGTAATAAAAATGTGCTATTACAAGATTGAAAGAATCACAGGTAGATATTGCACCAAACATGAGCATTGCTAATAACTGTTGGGCTCTTATCAGGCAGGACTAATGGAAGAGATAGAGGAAATCCATCGAAGAGCATTGGGTTTCGTCACAGGCTCGTTTAGTCGACGCGAGAGCGTTACAGTGAGGACCGATGACCGTCGCAGTCTGGTCCCATCAATCCCACAAACCGTTACAGTGGTGCTCAACCAACTCCAGTCGCACGCGTTGTGCATCACGGAGTAGTTTAGTATTAAAGTTCCGAGGGAGTACGTTCAGGGCAGAGTCAGACTGTGTATATTACTTCATCCCACATACGTATCGCGAAATGACCACAACGAGAAGATTCGAGAAATTGGAGCTTACGCAGACGTGTACCGACAGTTATTTTTCTCACATGCCTTTTGCGAGTGGAAAGAGGAAGGGGAAGATCAGATAGTGGTACCAGCAGTACCCTCCGCCACTCACCGTCAGGTGGTTTAAAAAGTATTGATGTAAATGCAAGTTGGTGAAAGAGGTGGCGCCGTGGTTGACATACGGTACTACCATTCTGGATGAGTGGGGTTCAGATCTTCATCCGTCCCTGCAAATAGTTTCCCGTGGGTCCCCTAAATCACTTAATGCCAGTGTCGCTTTGAAGACGACTTTTTCAGTGTCGTCGTACCCGTCACCCAACCCACCCATCCACCATCTTTGTTCAGTCCGTGGTCCGAGTCTGGTAACCTCGTCATCGTACTTCCGCTTTGCTCTCAGATATATGGCGTAGTTCGAAAGTGTGTGTCGCAGTGATATTTCGAGTAAATTGCCTATAAAATCTGCTTTTCCATTGCTGTTGAAATCTAAAATCCACATACACTTCCTTACTTCAAATCTTACTAGCACAGCCCTAATTAACAATCTTCAGATACAGTTAGCGGGGGAGGGAATACCGCAGATCTAAAATGGTATCAGTCCTATAGCGATGACCGCTCTTAGAAACGTCAGTTATAGTTACGACGCCAAGTTTATATGTCGAAAAAGAGGCCGAAGTTGGCTACTTCGATTTTCTGTTGCCACTGAGTTTACATCGTCGACCCGAGTCCCAGGCAGAGTTAAGTTGCCACGTAAGATCGTCGCTGCGGGAACTGGCGCGACAATTAAAATCTTGCTTTCCTGCGAGATACGGAGGTTATTATTCCAGTTGTAAAGTGAGTCGCTTCCGACTCCAATTTGAAGACGCATTGTGAGCTAAGCGTGGCGGTGAGTCGTTGCCCCCAGTGTTCTTGAGGCTGCGGCGTGTCCGTCAAGCTCCTTGCACCGAAAGCAGAGCAGCAACAAGTAACTTCCTTCGCCCTCCACCGTCCCACCATCGTGCCGCCTTGTGCTACGGGCAGGGAAATTGCTCTGCTCTCCCTGAGCAACTTCTTTGGGTTGCTGCGGCATTACACAAGGGTGGGTGGGTAGGTAGGTGCGTAGGTTGGTTGGATTTGTCGCCCGGTCATCGAAGGCGTTCGTAATGTAGCACCGACTGGGCTTGGACAGGGCGGGTAAGGAAATAGACCGTCTTGTTTTAGAAACAGTCTTTGCATTCGCCTAAAGTGCAATGATTTAGCGAAAATTGAGCCCAGTGCCAGAACTAGCGGCGCGCTATCTTGTTCGGAGTGCTTGGGAAAGTGGGAGGGGTAGTAATCGAAATCGTACCTCATATATATTTGACTAGCATCACTCTTTTTATGGGGTTCGCGTTTAGTAGTAACGCGGTCCAAAAAATTAAGCGGTGTGGGGTCAAAAAATTGCCGGTTTGAGGTAACAAAATTACACGTCTACATCGTCATACATTTCATCGTCAAATTACGAACGTTTCTAGAGGAATCTGTTGAAGGGCCGTATTTAACAAAAATGGTTTAACAAAACTTGTTTCACAACACTTGGTGGCAGATCAAAACTGTGTGCAGGACCGGGACTAGAATCTTTAACCCTGCTTATCCAGGCATGACTCACAGCCAACCCTCACAGCTTTACTTCTCTCTTACTTCACAGAAGTTGTCCTTCATGCTTAATAGGACAAGCACTCCAGGAAGAAAGGATATTGCGAAGGAGAAACGTTTCAGCCACAACTAGGGGATGTGCGTCGTGTGTTGATAGCTCACTCAGTAAGAGCATTGCCCGGGGTAAGATTCCGAATTAGAGTCAAAATCCGACACGCAATTCTACTCTGCTACCAAGTTTCAAAACAGTGCCCACTCCGCTGTAGAGTGAAGGATTGATTCTGAAAGAAGTACGGCGTTTTTCTTGCGGGACACCTGCATATGGCAAATTTTGTGATAGACAGCTGGTAGCTTTTTTCGTTCGTTGGCGTCTCGCAAGTATTGATACTAGCAAAGAATGGATATTTTGAAAACATTCTCGAGCGGAGTCGTACTAAATTTTGCGCATAATAATTGGCAAAATTAGTTTTTTCCCCGAAATTTAACGTGAAGACAATTCTCTTTATTACTATTGCATTTTCTCCTAGATGGTGTGTAACAACCAACTCAGAATTTCTTGCTAGAATCGAGTCTTGCACCTGCACTAAATTGTTGCAAGACTTTGTCTGACGCATGATAGATATTTCATCGGCGGCTAAAATGGTTTGTCAGCCCTTATTTTGAATTGTAGTTACGTAATAGTTCTATTTCAAAGCTGGTTCGTAATCTTCTGTATAGTTTCAAGGTTACTGCACGTTCTGCAGACCATGCAGTAAAACACCGTACTGTAGGAACCTCAATTTTTAAGTCAAACAGTGTTACTGTACTTCAGTATATGAGCTCCCGTTTCTTATCGATGCACTCACACATCTCACCAATCCTGTTGCTGGCACACACGCATACCCACTAAATCACCAATATGCTGAGAGACGCGCGTACGTTGTTCATTCTTCTTGTTAATGTGTGTTGGGCCTGGTTAACAACAGAACTGTGCCGAGTCGTCACCGCTGGGCTGCGAGTTAATGCAGAAGCGAGCACTACCTGGAAACAGTGTATTAAGGCCACGCAGAGAGCTGCAGCCCGCGCCCTGGTTCGCGTGCGTGCTGTGTCACGCGCTCGCGTGCCGCGGCGCCGTGCGTCCCGCAGGCCTTGTTGCACGTAGGGGCCGTGCCCTTCCGTGCCCTGCGGCCTGGCCTCTCTACACCCTGCTCGAGAAATGCTGGCCAGCTTGTTCTCGTATTGGGTCTCTCTCTCTCTCTCTCTCTCTCTCTCTCTCTCTCACACACACACACACACACACACACACACACACACACACACACACACACACACACACAAAACTGTATTATCTAACACAGTCGAATGCACTTATTGACCTTCCTCACAAATTCTATTTCTTTACATACGCCAGCCTTCCCATTATCAGGATTAGTGTGGACCCGAGACTGTGGATAACTGTAAAGCACAGATATACCAGAATACACGCTCTAGTTTTTATTTATTTATTTTACCGGAAACGCCGGCCAGTGTGGCCGAGCGGTTCTAGGCGCTTCAGTCTGGAACTGCGCGACCGCTACGGTCGCAGGTTCGAATCCTGCCTCGGGCATGGATGTGTGTGATGTCGTTAGGTTAGTTAGGTTTAAGTAGTTCTAAGTTCTAGGGGACTGATGACCTCAGAAGTTAAGTCCCATAGTGCTCAGAGCCATTTTTACCGGAAACTGCCATTACTCCACGTTACATTTACATTTGATGGCTCAATTATTTATGCGTTACTAGGCGAAAACAGAGATCTTATTTACGAAATGTACTTACAGCACACTGTATTTCGTATCATTTGCTTTCAGTTCACATTTGGGAAGTAATTGTCCTTTTTTTCTGTTTTCTTTCACTCCGACGTTATTGATTTTCCGGAGAGTCAGTACATCGGTCTAAGTATGGTGGATTATGTACCTTTAGCTCTCACGGAAAGGGCTAAGTATACATATAGACAGGAAATCTACCGCGGACGTACAATACAATATAGTCCCGCGGATGCTTTGACGAGAGCATTCTCGACGTGACAGGAGCAGCAAACTTTGTTTCCCAGCTTTGAAAAATACGCTTTTAGGTATTTAGTTTTGTGTTGCGGTATTTTCAACTATTAGTTACGTGTTTTCTAAACTGTATGAACTTTACGGTAAGCAGTGGTGCGCCACCTATGTCCGCTCACTGACAGCAGTCCTGAAATTGTTTTATGACCGAGGCTGTGGTTTGTGTTACCACGCGGCCGTAAATACTGTACTGCGTCCAGAGAACACCAGCTACTGAGAGCGCTGGAGTTGTAATCGACTTTATTAGTCCACCACCCAAAGAGCGGAAAGATAATTTTTCCGTACCATTTGCTGTAAAAGGGTAGGAACAAGAATTGAAGTCTTTGTACAGTTTAAATAACCAGCGAAGAAAATATCTTAAGGTAATGGATTAATATTGGCAAGTTCGTTTCAGAAATGTCGCAGGTGGGACTCTGCTGTGGAAGATTTAAAAAAGCCTTACGTTGGTGTTGACATTAATCATTGCCTCATTACTTCCAAATTGAACATTTAAAATAAAATATTTTTAGTTCAACCGTTACCGGGATCTAGCCTTTAATTTTGATAAACATCCTGCTAATTCTCGACGAGATCTTCGGGATGATTTCAAATATCTAAAATTGTAAATGAATTTTCTCGCTTATTTTCATGGTAAGTAAAACTTCATGTCTAAAATACGGACTTTTATTTGCGAATATGTTCATTGCTTGACGTTTCAGATATAAAAATTGCTACGATTTGTTCCGTTCAAAATTACCTTCACATCTGAAAAAAACTAGTGTTAGTGGTAGTGCCAGACTGTGAATCTGAAGGTATCGGGTTGGATCCCCAGTATGTATTTGTCTTAGCTCTTCTTCCGAAATCGACGTT
Source organism: Schistocerca americana (assembly GCF_021461395.2). NCBI lineage: Eukaryota > Metazoa > Arthropoda > Insecta > Orthoptera > Acrididae > Schistocerca > Schistocerca americana. The sequence continues at coordinate 116,245,497 of NC_060120.1, forward strand.
AAATTGTAGGTGCTCCAATAAGTAAATGGGGAAAATTGGTTGAAAGCAGCAGAAGGTGCTTCCTGAAATGTGCAGTACCATAACCAAAAAAGTTGTATCTCATTTTCAGGTCGTATTCTTCGAGAACTTTGTTTCAATCACATGAACTCTGTGTACTGGCATTCATTTTCCGTCCAAGATAATTCTCTCTCTCTCTCTCTCTCTCTCTCTCTCTCTCTCTCTCTCTCTCTCTCTTGTTCACCACGTAACACAGTGCACATCTCGATGCATAGTCGATTCTCGGCAGTATTGGAAACAGTCTCTTGTTCCACAAAAACAGTTGTTCACATGATTCACAGTAATAATATAGAGTGTGATACCAAGAAGATTCGCATTCAGCGCCCGTGTGTTGCTAGTTGGATTGTAGGAACCGGCATTAGGTAAAAGACAGCATCCCAGCTGCGGGGCTCGGCCGGAAGGCGGTGCGGCGTGGGAGACGCTTGGCTGGAGCTCGCAGACGTCCGGTTGTTCAACCCTGCTCCGCTTCATACACGGCCAGCCAAGCCGATCCACCGCGGACGCTGCTTCTTGCGCCCAGGCCCACGGAGAGCGCGCCGCGGCGCCGATAGCTGGCCAAAACGACTCGATTTCTAGCCGTTCCGCCTGTTGAGGACAAGGCGGGACATCCCCAGCCGTTCACCGCAGTGGTCCAAATACCCACTCACCCAGAGCGCTTCCTTGTCTGAACGCTTTCAACGACACTCCTGCTCTCATCTTAAGTTTTGGATGATAGGTTGTGTTTAGAACTCTTTGACAACGATTTTATTTCTCTATCAGCGTCATTCATGATGCGTTTTATACTTACGACAGAAGGCTAGTTTACAGGCTGTCGCTGCCCAGTTGAGATTGTCGAATGCCTGATAAAGGATCGTTGTTCAAAATTTTAGTTCTCATTGTAGTAATACTGTCCCCCACGTAAAACCGATACGCCTTACGCCCGATAGTCAAGTAACAATCAACTAACTAAAAAAATGGATACTAGTAACGTTAAAACACATGCAATTGCCTGTTTATAAGAGATGCTGGAAATGGTGGCCATGGGTATCCAGGCATCGCTGACTTAGTGTGATACGTTACCAGCAATGCGCTATAATTGTGCAGGCGTGATGTTCATAATTTCTCTAGTCAAGTTCCGTTTAAGATCGTGTACTATGCGAGGATTGTCAGCATAAACTTTGATTTTTAGTGTACCCCACAAATAAAAATCACACTAAGCCAAGTCCAGGTGCTTCATTGGGCCATAGGCCTTCATTGACTAGAGTGTCTCCAGGGACCACGCTGTTATGCAGGCCATACTTCGGTTGGATGTGTGAGAGGGTTGCTCCATCTTCTTGGAGTACTGCGTACAGCTTCTCTTCTTCTGTTAATTGTGCATAAAAATAGTCCGAGATTTCTAGACATCAAGCACTTTTTTAAGGTGTAACTGAAAAATTTGGGGCCAGTAATAAGGATGCTCCACAACGCACACCACACCACACACCTGTCTTCTCTGAATGGAGAGGTTCTTCATGGAGACCATGTGGGTTGTTCTGCGACCAGTATCTGCAGTTCTGGGATTTAACATAACCTAACAAATGAAACCAGGCATCATCTGACATGAAGCAAAGCAAGTGGTCTAAGTAACCGTTAGCAATTAATGTTAAGAGCCATAAAACAGTGAACACTCTCTCTCTCTCTCTCTCTCTCTCTCTCTCTCTCTCTCTCTGTGTGTGTGTGTGTGTGTGTGTGTGTGTGTGTGTGTGTGTCCTCTCTTAACTTTTAGCTCTAGTACCACACCCACACAATAGGCTTTTAATTTCATATCTTTAGTACACGATGACGTGATGTAAGAGGCACACCAGCTCGCTGCGATAACCTTGCCGATCTGCGGGGAATTTTCGTAATGTCCATGCGAATTCTGCCTGTAGTTTCATGGATCCTCAATGTCGGTCGCCTACTACTGCGCACATTCCGAAGGATCTTAAAGCAATTCAGCAATTTGACCGTCTCACAACAAAAGGCGCACGAACACATAGTTGCATCAACTCTTCAATGAAATGCAGTGGAGACACTGTTGCCACTTCACAAGCACGTCGACTAGCGATGATTCACCGGTACGTGAGGCGTATCGCTTTTATATGGGACACCCTTTATAACAATCGGGGAATTCCCGTTGTGTGTTCCAGACTAATAGAGAAGACACTATCGAAAATATTTTTTCAGTAGTTTGTCACGATGGTATTTGTGTGGTTGGAGGAAACTTCAGTGTGATATTTGATGTTCTAGTATTGTATAGGCTTCTGTAACTCTCAATAGAAGTGTGTTTATATTTTACAAAGAGAGACAGGAAGACAAATCAGGGAACAGATTGTAGTGGACGACTTAATTACGTCTATAACGATAGTGAAATAGAGATTGGCGGGACTGCTAGCCAGAAAGATAAGAAAAGACTGAGATGACATTAAGAAACAGGGCCAACATGTACGCTTATACCTGAAGACCCTAATAATTTAAAAAGGTTGGAGGAGATTGCTATTCTCCAATGTCAATCACAGTAGCACTACTTCCTATTAGACTCTGGAAAACTTTTCTTCCGCTTCCGATTGGTAACAGTCACTCGAAATATTTTCTGTACGAAATCAAGATCAAAATTTTCCAGTCGTTTGGGTCCGCTACTGCTGGAGTATGCAAATATCGAAATAGGCCGGCAGGACACTGCAATAAAGATTTTACCGCTAGACTTGGGTGGTGACTTCTAGTTAGTATAATTAAGTGGTTTTAGACCTTGAACAAGCATCAGGAAAGGCATTGACAAAATTTATCTCAAGCGGACATTTTGTAAAATTATAGCTGTGCCTGTTTTATCATTGTATTCGGGAAATTGGTGTTACGTACGCTCCATTTAACATTTTCCCCCGTAAATACTACAGAACCAGCTGTCAAGTGAGGTTTAAGCAGTCAACAGACACACTAGCCGTTTTTACGCGTGTGTAGAGAAGGGGTTGCAGGATGATCAGTAGTATGGTTCAGTAATATGATTCCCACAAACGTCATGATTTCTCTCGGAATATCGCGTTGCAACAGAAGTGCCATAGCTGTACATACTAAAACCGGTGCTCAGAAGTTCGTGCGACGTAATTCATGCACAGACCTGTGCGGAGGAGTACCCTGGGGGAGCGCACGCGCTGGTCGTCGACCTTCTCGTTCGTGCTTCCTTCCTGGCTTTGTCGCGGACTGGTCGTTCAACCTACCAGCACGAATTTCGCACCGAGGCATTCTCTCTCTCTCTCTCTCTCTCTCTCTCTCTCTCTCTCTCTCTCTCTCTCTCTTCCCCCCCCCCCCCCCCCCCAATCATTTCAGTCGTGGAGCACCCGAGGGGAAAATGTGATCTCCAGATGAGTGTACTGATGTGTGAGACACAAACAGTGTGTCGCCTTATGTTACGTGCTGTGAAGTGTCATCTAGTTGAGTTTCTCGGCCTAAAAGTATTGCTCCAAATCCGCGTTGCCGCAACGTACTCTCACCTTTTTCCGTTCTGATAGCAGCTAGTGTGTTAGCTGTTATGGTGATATGATACAAAAATAAGTCTTTGCATCGCTGAGCTTGCAAATCCTTTTATAATAATGCCGTGTTGCGTAGAATCGTCAATGTCAAAGATTTATTGTTAGGTAGGGTTTCAGCTTACATGAGCGTACAAACATGCCAATATAATAATTTATCAGAGTATTGACATGTCACATAATTTAATTATACATTACAATTTCTTTTAATGTGTAAAACGATTGAACTTTAACCTGACCCATGTTAAATTTTGCGACAGGATAGTGAACAAAAATTATGACCCAGTTTTGATTAAAAGTTATTCCATACGTATTGAGATACTTACCTCTTAATACAACTCTGTAAGACGCAATACAATGCGTTTAAAATAGACGAGTGCCTGCTTCAAATTTAGCTTGCAAATGAAGTATTGTAATGATAGTGGAAGTATTCCTTTGTGGTTCGTGGTCCAGAATTGGACGCTGACTAGAGAATTAACGTTTTGTGTGTGTGTGTGTGTGTGTGTGTGTGTGTGTGTGTGTGTGTGTGTGTGTTTCTATAACTTATTGTACAGCTTCCAGAGCGTCTCTTTGAGAGTATTAAACACTTTTCGCATGCAGACATCACACCGAAACAAATATAAGCTGCTGTCAGCAGGCAGTTGCAGAGACGCTTCACTACCGTCGTGTGCTTGACGCATTTAAATACGTAAAATAGTGTTTGTTTCCATCCAACGAGTGTGAGGATTCACCAGTTGCCCGCGCAGCAGGTTGAGATGCTGTCTTGTATCCCGGGCCAAGAAGGCTGGGACTGAGTCCCGAAGGGCGTCTGCGTTCATTATTGAGCAACGCCGCCGTCGTTCACACGCACGTAGCACGCCATCAAGAATCGATCTCGCGACCGCGGCATCCACTACGTCGCCATTTTTGCAGCTGTTGCTACGGAGCTTGAAATGGTCAGCTTAGTTTCACGCGCCGCAAACGCGAGTAATCAATACGAAACTGTGAGTTCTTTTGCAGCGGGAAATCCTTTAGGAAAATGCATTCCTTCACTTCAGTGGATTACACAAGCTTTATTTCATTAGAGAATCTCGCTGTTTCTTAATAGGGAACAAATTTCTGTTTGTATTGAAAGTTTTTGTGATACAAACATTTCATTGCCATAACGCATTTATCAATAATTGTTCTTTGCCGCGTGTCTGATGATATATGAATTTACAAGTGATCCTCTTTGCTGCTGCTGCTGCTGCTGCTGCCGCAAATTTAAGAGTATTTCTGTTCGTCAGAATGCACCATCACGAAAAGGATTTCGTCCGGAGTACTGAGTCCAACGAACGCACGTTTTTACAGCAAGCCGTACATGAAAGTAAGTTGTAAGGGAACGGTTTTAGTTTTCATTATATCGCCTGGGTGCGAGCACATTTCAGTAGTATGGACAGCAAATTTATAATTAGTCGTGCGTTATTGCACACAGTTAATGCGGTACGTTGAAACCCTTGATACACAATTTTAGTGCAGCCGTCATTGGCGAATATTTGATGGCTGTTGCTGAGAATGTGGACACACTCTGGTCATTTCCTGCGTGGAAACACATCATTGTTCCTAATGCTGTTTGAGTAACCGAAACTTCATGTTTATCAATATTGATAGTTTCCAAAAACTGTCACGCCTTCTCGCTTCCTCATTAAATTTCAATCCCATTGTTAAATTTTGAAATAAATACTTTGTAGCCTTTGGCTACTTGGTTTCTACAAGGTAGACCACTTATGAGAAACTGAACCTTTTAGAGACAACTGCCAGAATGTGGATCTCCAAAAATTATTCGTGAATTGGTTATCATAAAGCTTATGGAAAAGAACGTCTCGTTAAGACCATGTTCTGTTTTAGAGCGGGAGTGTGAGCAATTCATTTATACAGTATATAAATTTCTTTGCCGAAATGCATTGTATGTCTGGTTAAAATGGTGAGCATAACTTCCATGTACCCTGTGCAGACATTTCTCGTTATGAAATTGTTTACAAGGTAGTGGAAAAGACCGTCCAGTTAAGGCACATGGAGCCCAGTTTTGGTTCGCGTTAGAGAGTATTGACGCTCTGCCCGGCAGCAAGCAGCGTGCCCGGGGGAACAGCGCCCGAGACGTCTTGTCTTTGCATCTGTAAAAGAGAAGCGGCTGCGTACCAAACAAAAACTCGGTCGTCTAGCGCGCGGCGTCGGAGCTGTATATACTAGCAGGCCTTGTGTCTCCGGAACAAAACAGCAGACGTACTGCGATCGATAGCCTCGCATGCCTTATTGCGAGCGCTCGCAGCGCTCCTTTTGCTTTGGCTCGCGCAGACACTGAAAACATGAAAATACATCTCAGTACTTGAGCCTAATTGTTTACACAAAACGCCATGTGTTGGATGGCAACCGTTCGAAAAAAAGCAAATAATAACCAGAAATTCCCCGTTCCGTTCAGCTCTTAAATAAGCCTGTTCGTTTTATGTGAAGAATCATCATCATCATCATCATCATCATCATTGAGAAATAAAAGTTTGTCCCGTAAAATACTGTAGATTTCTTTAAATAACACGTTACACGTTACACGTAGTTCGCAGTTAGCAGAAATTGTATTTTTAATTAAGATTTTTGGCAATTACTTCCAAGCAGTTACTGAAACTCTGAACTTGAATAGCTGGCGTAGAGTTAATTTCGCTGAGATTAGACATATACACGGTGTTTCAGACCTGGACGACAAAATATCAGGAATGGATTCTTCATATAACAAAGAAGAAAGAAAGGCTTTGTCAACAAGGGTGCGTAAATGAATAGTTATTCGAGCCTGTTACAGTTACACAGTGCACGTTAGCGAGTTCCTGTTAGCCGGAGGAAATTTACGACGCCAGTTACAAGTGGAACGTTAAATGTGTCCGTAGCCATTAGCAAATATGTGTAAGTGTTTTTCGAAATTTCCTGTGGCAGTGCTTTGCAGTCTCGAGATGTACACCAACCAAGAGCCGATGACCAAGCACTACATTTACGGTTTTTCGGAAGGCAGTGCATTGGAGCCACGTCGCGTGTGCCAGGAACACAACCCACTGCGCAGCTTACGAGACCGAAAGACATTTGAAGGAATTTATCGCCACTTCTGTCGGTACGACAGTTTAACATGTCCACCGGTAGCGGGGGTCTGACAAGACGTACAGCACCAGCGGATTAGGAAGGTTTATTCAACGCTGTGGATGAAAGTCCATGAATCAGTACAAGGCGGTTAGGCTTGCAGAGGAATGTGCTGCAAATGACGATCTGGAGACGTTTTCGTGAAGTCGTTCAGTATCCATACCATCTGCAGCGTGTAAAAGCCGTCTCTCCCACGGATTAGCCTCAAAGAGTAACTTTCTGCCAGTGATTCCTGCAAAAACGTGTTGTGACGCCCAACTTTGCAGCTGTTGTTATATTCACGAGTGACAGACATTCACAAGGAACGGAATCGAGAATTTGCCTAACCAGCACGTGTGAGCTGAAATAAATGCCCATGAAGCAATGCAGTCGCCTTGCCAATAGAGAATCTCCATTAACATCTGTTCAGCCATTGTTGGCGGTTGCTTGTTGGGATCCTACGTTCTTCCAGGGAGGCGTACTGGACAGAAATACTGATACTGAAATTTCTTGCGCAGTGCATTGCCATAGTATTTTGGACGACAAGCCGCTTGCATCTTGTCGACAACGTATTTTATCCACGATGGTGCTCCCGCACATTGCAGTGTATCTGCCCGGACGCACCTGGGTGCACATTTTCCGTTGTAGGTGGACCGATTGCTTGGACACAACATTCGTCTGACGTGAACCGACTGGACTTTCACCTATCTGAACACCTAAAGTCTCTCGTGTATTCGACTGCTGTTGTGGATGAACCTATTTTGTATGCACGCGTTGTGGCAGTCTTTCAGATGTTAGGAACTGCAACAGTAATTTTTAATCGTGTGCAGAATCACTGAGAACTCGCACGGGGGCCTGTATTCAGACAGGAGGAAGGCACTTCGAACATTTCTACTGATAAGTAACCAAAGTATACGATCTGGCGTTACAAAAGTACAGTGCATTTGGAGGAAATGAAGATTGAATTAATCTGTAATGATGCATTTCCGGACCCATAGTGTGTGTGTGTGTGTGTGTGTGTGTGTGTGTGTGAGAGAGAGAGAGAGAGAGAGAGAGAGAGAGAGAGAGAGAGAGATCGATCCATTGCTGAAGCTTTGTCTTAGATGTTTGAAACACCCTGTAGGCGATCAGTTTATAGCAATTATTTGACCTATTCAGTGTTCGTTCCGTACCGTGGAGTACACTTGAGGGCGAATACGTGTGAGAATGTGTCTGAGATGGTAGGATTTTTGTGCCTTTTGATTCAGTGTAGCCATATACGTTTCATGATTTATTTAGGACGTAAACAATGAATTTACTAATCTCGTTGTTGCCATTATTTTCCTTATTTTAGGTGGACGGCGTTTGAATTGTTGAACTATCTGTGGGCCTTCTTCTTTTAAATAATTCCCTTAGGCAGAAGTTGTGGAAAACAGGGTTTGAAAGACTTGTGTGAAATATAATTCCTACCTCTCTGATGAGAAGGCTACAGCCAGTAATAGACCGCTGGCCAATAAAGTAGCAACCTTATAAAGGCGATATGCAGCAAACGTCAGCTTGGCATGAAGTATTTTACATCTTTGGATAGTAACTAGGACTAATGAATCTGTATTATTTATACGAGGGAAGATTATGCAGGTAAGATTACATCGTATGTTATTCAATCACAATTGGGGTCTGAGTGTTTGTGAGAAGATAGTGTTATGCCTCGTGTATTAGTAGATCGCTTGTGCCTGCAGAATCGTAATGTCTCCTCACATACCTCAATTTGGGAAATGGGTCGGTTTGCAACAAGACCAGTATCCAGACGAACAGTTAACACGTCGTCTGTTGTTGTGGCTTCCTGGTGCTGCCATTTTAATGGCCAGCAAGTAGTGTAGATGTCGTCGAGCCTCAGGCATTTCACCCTGTGGGTACGTTGGTGCCCTGGTATAAGTATTTAGGAATCTCATTTAGTTTCCGTGTCAGTGTCCGCGCAAGAAAGCTGCTAGCATTGGTAGCACCGCGCCACTGCTAGCGACGCCGACCCGGTTTCCCGAGAAAGCGTTCTTCCTTTCCCGCTGCGCTGCCGCGGCCGCAGCCGGCCGGCGTGCTTTCTACACTTGTTTTTGTCGCGCAGCCGCATCTCCTGCCGCCTCCGCCGATAGATAGCCAGCCGGCGCGCCGGGAGCGAAAGTGGCATGTGGCGCCGCAAGAATGCACTCGCAAGTCCGAAATTCTGAGCCACGTGCAAACCAAGAAGTCGAGCTGTTTCGTTTGTTATTTGCTTGCATATTTGGAATTTATGGGATGTCCTCACTGCCTACGGGTGCTTGCTGTGTGTTGAAGAGTCAAAGGTACGGTTGTACACGGCAGAAGTTAAGTAGTTGAAGCGGCAGCCGGAAAGAAACCTTCGACAGGAACAAATGGTCACAGCGGAACGGCGTAAGACCTCCGCACCTTCTAGATCAGTGGTTCCCAATCGTTTCCACCTAGTGCTCCCATTTGCAACCCCAAAATATCTCATGCCCTCCTATGTTTGTTTATTTTATGTCTGTATAAATGTTTTGCTTCTTTCGTTAAAAAAAAAAAAAAAAAAAAAAACTTCGACTATAATCTGTTGACGTTCCATACGCACACACCGCAATGAGCTGTTATTGAAGTATTGACACGCAACACACTACGGCAGTTGGGGCGCTTTCTTTTAGCAGACGTTTTTACACAGCGTACAAAAGCAATAAAAATACCATTTACTTCTAGCGACCACAACAGGTGAAATACTGCATTAAGAATGCAGTGCGCAGACTGAAGAATATGTTGTCAGCAATAACTTGGTGACGCACGAGGCAAAGCTCATGTTGTCAACTTTACAAAAAAATACGCTTGCCAACTGTAATAAGAACGTAACAATTTTTGAAGTGACTCACTTCGTGGTTTGCTTTCTTCTGAACTTTCTGCTCCCCCACCCACCTATAAATCTCTCACGTCCCCGAGGGGAGGGGAGGGGGGGGGGGGTGCACCGTCACTCGCCAAATTGGAAATCACTGCTCTAGATATATTGCCAGTTCACACCTATCAATACCTGTAATTTTCTTCCATATTTTAATTTTGTCCCAACTACAAAAAATACATAAGAGTTTGTTGGTGCACCAATTTCCTCCGGAAGTAATAATTGCATTTAATTTGATTTATTACCTGTTTTACCTCTATACTGCACTGAGCAGTGCAAATGTCGACTGTATGCACTGTGTGTCTTGTTCGGAATCAAACTTGTCACAGTACTTGTTGTCGGCAACAGTAATGGACGTCCGCTTTACTCTATATCCTCAAGCATACATTCAGTACCATTTGGTTCTGTCTCGGGTTTGTTTTTCCGACTGTATTAGTTGTATGTTAATAGTGATACAGAGCAGTATGAGTATGTTCACAGATGAACAATTGACGGACGTGGATGCGGTGTACAATTCACAGAATGCACTGGGAAAGTGGTACGACGACAAAACTTCTGCATCTGTACACACACACATGCGATGTACCGAATTGTTCTGTGTTATAATTTTTGCATATTACCGGCTTTTTCGCTGTTATAACGATATTTTCGCAAAAGCTAAGATAACTGAAATAAACGGAATAAATAGTTTCATTATTACTCTGCAACGGGCCAACGGATACGACGGGACGCATACGCTAAGAGTCAGAAAATACCTCTGAAAACTCTCTCAAATTTTTTTTAATCATAGATTAGTAGAGTTCATGCCCTAATTTGTTTCGCGTAAGTAAAATTGTACTTTACTACATTTTTCCTGTCCTCACTATTTCTGCTTTTCGTCTGATGAATTCTATAAGTGTGTGTGTGTGTGTGTGTGTGTGTGTGTGTGTGTGTGTGTGTGTGTGTGTGTGTGTAACAAGTAACTATATCTCATTCTGTTAAAAAAATCCACAGAAGATAAGTTTCCTGCTAGGGGACGAAACACTTCTCGTGAATTAAAGACTAATATTGCAGCAAAAAAAAGTGTTAAGCGTAAAAGAGAATGAAAAATATATTATTTTAGTCAGTTGAAAGCTTGAGGCTCGATAACCAAAATTGGGATCAAAGAGAAATTAAAGTAGCTGCGCATCAATGGTTCGGAGCATCGACAAGGAAAAGAGAAAGTTATTGTGATTAGTGGCTTCTTTAAGCCTTCGAGCGATAGCAATGATTTCTTATTTTGTAACGATGTTTAGAGTCCGTTGCACGTGTGACACGGGCGAGTGGCAGGCGCGTCCCTTGGGCGAAGATCACCTGCGCAGGTCTGCACTTGTAATGCATCTGATTGCGCGGGGGATGTCGGCGTGGCGGCCCCTCGTCGCGCCGCAAATCGCGTTAGCCGTCTAATCAAATCACCGCGCCGCCGAGAGTCCTAATTTATTTAGGCGTCGGACCGGCCGTTGTTTGCTGTGTCAACCGTGTCGTTTTAATCCATCAGGCGCGCCGCGGGCAGTCGCAGCTGCCGGGGTTCCCACGGCGGCCGCGGGGGCGCCAGAAAAAGAGCGCCCGTTTTTCGCCCTCCTCACAGTTTCTCCGGGAGCCGGAAGCTCGGGGAACCCGTCACCGATGCAGAATGGGAGCGTACGGCTGACAGCAGAATAGCTGGAAAACCTCTCACGACCTGTGTGTGTACGATGCTCGGATCAGAAATTCCTCTGAAATTGTATTGTAAAACCGTGGAGACACTAGGTATAAAATTCTTGGATTCCGGAGGAATTGAGATGCTTTTGGAAAGGAACCTTTTAAGACGGTCTTCTCCGTGCGTCACCTTCTTAGTTAGTGTTCTGCGAACAGTATGTCATCAGAGAGAATATTGAACGTCACGATGTAGGTTCAGTTGTGTAGGAACAGTGTTGATACGTAAAATAAGTTACACTGACGGAAATAGCAAGGAAGAGGATGATTGACCGTGAAAGTTGCATACGCACTTCTGATAATGCTTACAACACTTATTCTAGCGCATAGTGATTAGATTTTTAAACAAGATAACAGCATGGAAGAGCTTTAGTTGCAGGATATCGTTTCTTTATTGTAACAAGAAACACACATTTCAATTACGCCACCAAATTAGGGGTAATGATTCTAATAATCGAAACGACTTATCGTAAGCACTATTTTGCCACTGGCAAATCTGTGCCGCCGATTTCTCCACTTTTGCGTGGAAGTGTAACTGGAGGTGAATTGTAGCTTCCCTTTCCCGAACTGATTTTTGAGGTGCGTAACTAATTGGGATTTTTTGTAGGTGAGTGATATTTCTTTTGTTGTGTTCTGGAGAAATATCACACGGTGCTGCCAGCAAGAACCACTAAGCCGAAGGTGATGGCAGTGACAGCAGGGTTTAACGTCCAAGTCCAGCGGCGGGTGGATTATCTTTATTGTATTGTTATCACACACAATACGAGGGGCATGCGTGTGGGTTTGCGGGGTGAGGGAACGAGTGGTTGCTTTGACTGTAGCAGGTTGAGTTGGATGAAGCTTGCAGTAGCAATTTAGACTGAGGTTGGAGATCGAGCGTCTGACCGAGGACGTCTACAACAACAATAATGAACAGTTCCCAGGAAACCATGACGAACAGAACCCTTCGGTTTTATCCAACTTGAAACATGTTTTTTCCCCTGCAGAGTGTGCATTTATTAAAGAGCTGACGTTTTGCTGTTGACACCAAACCTGAATTGGCGAAGATTTGACTGAGCATATGAAACAAGTCAAGATCAACCAACATTTAGTGTGTTCACAGCTTACAGTGTGTTCTGGTTGCTTTGACAGTTTTTAGATCCCAGAATGAAATTTTCACCCTGCAGTGGAATGTGTGCTGACACGAATCTTCCTGGCAGATTAAAACTGTTCTTAGATTCTGTCGCAAACAAATCCTGTACGAATGTGGTTCTTTGTAAGGTTGTAAGTTAACCAAATTTCAACATGTTCTGACGCGCACTGAATTCTTAATTGCGGCGTGTTACCTTAATATACCGTCCAGAAACGTGGCTGACGACAGGAATGGCTGGCAGCACCTACTCACTGTCAACCGAGAACGACGTTTCACGCTATCGGTCGACAGCGTCGCGAGAGCAGAGCGCGGCAGCTGCGGCGGCGGCTCCCGCTCGTGCGTCACGGCTGTCGCCCCTCCCCTGGCGTCCGTTATTAGTGTTGCGGCTCGGCCCGCTGAGCCGGCAGATATTAAACGAAGTTTGCCGCCGGGATTACGTGGCCCGCTCGGCTCGTCTCGGAGGGACGAGCGCTGCGCTGCGGCCGGGCGCGGACGCCGCCGCCTTCTAAATATTTGCGATGCGTGGCGTCTTGCGGCAGCCCTCTGGCCTGCGTCACGCACGCGAGGCGTGGGACCAGCGCGCCGCCGCGGGGGACCGCCGCAACCCCCTCGCAACTGCTAGTCTCTAATTGCTGTGCCTCTAATTAAATTTAATTGAAGGAACGGCGTTAAGAACTCGATAGCCTCCCCGAGCGGACCCCCCCCCCCCCCCCCGGTCTGTGTGTGTGGGTGTGTGTGTGACGCCTTCCATTAACGCCCCCTCCTCTGATCGTCGGCGGTTTCACTTTCGCTGTCGCGCGGGCAGTCAGCTGGCCCCAAATGGAATGTTGACCGAGATAAATGCCCCGACCTAAGTGTCAGCTTAATGTGAGTAGCAGCTAGACAAATGAGATACCTTACCGACACTTAAGGGGACTGCTTGTGTTCCGTGCGTCGCCAAAGGGTGCGTGGCATGGCGCGGTGGGTGGCGAAGACACAAGACCGCCAGGCAGGAGGCGCGATTCTCATTCCCGTCGGAGCAAATTAAGTCAGGATTTCCATGGGTTCCCCGAATCACTTCGTACGAATGTGGTGGCGATTGCTTGAATAGGTGTGGCTGCTTCCTTCCCGTATCTTTCTCCGGTTGAACAAGCGATTAGTCTCCAATTACCTCGTTATTGAGGCGTCATAAAACCCCTAATATTAGTAGTTTATCATCAGTTGCTCACCAGTGTCGAGACCACAAACATTTTCTATTTTGTGACAGTTGCCACGAAAGATAACCGAAAAGTATGGTGCCTGAGTAGTTCACACCTAGTGGCATGTCTCGTGGACAGCAGCTCTCATTGCCGTTTATCCTTCATGGTGTAGGCAGTGATTCACAGTTGTTCAGGAGAAACGGATATTTAATAACAAATTGTGTGCACAAGAATAAGGGGTAGTAATTTTCTTCACTTGATGTACGGTAACAATTGAATTCAGAGGTCTCGTTGAATTCAAAGGTTGCTACACTGGGTCTGGGCATTACAGACTAAGTGGAAAAAAGTATGAAAAACGTCGAAGAACAAAAATTCTTAATAATAACGCCCCCAACAAAAGAGTGAAAAGTACGTAAAGCATTAAAAAACTCTACGAAGCAGCATACCAAATGGTTCAAATGACTCTGAGCACTATGGGACGTAACAGCTGTGGTCATCAGTCCCCTAGAACTTAGAACTACTTAAACCTAACTAACCTAAGGACATCACACACATCCATGCCCGAGGCAGGATTCGAACCTGCGACCGTAGCAGTCACGCGGTTCCGGACTGAGCGCCTAGAACCGCTCGGCCACCACGTCCGTCGCAGCATACCATTTGAATTTAGACAGACGAAACGAATAAGAGAAGCAGTTACATCCGTCTTTGTGTTGAAGACTAGAAATCTCACTTTTACTGAACTGGAAAAGGAAATTCAATGTTAACTGCTAGGTGCTTTTACCACTATACAGTTAAGCTTCATTGGAAGGAAACAAGAATAAATTATGAATTGTAAACAGGGCGCTAAATTAATATAAACGTGACGGGAGGAGCAGCCTGAGCTAGGATAGGAATAAGGTAGGTGTGTGTTTGTTTGTTTTGGTTCACCAGTCTTCTTTCACTCTTGTGAGAACCTCATCATCTCAGAGCAGCAGTGGCACCCAGCGTCCTCAGCCAGAGTTCCCGTCTCTTGTCTCCTCTGCAGCTCCCTGTGGTACAATACAAGGTATTCCCTGATATCTTAACACATGTAGTACCAGCCTCTCCCTTCGTATTATCATTGCTCACTATACCTTCTTTTCCTCACGATTCCCCTGAAAAGTTCATTTCTTATCAATCCAGATATTTTTCCATATCTCAAACGCTTCGATTCTCTTCGTTTTCAGTTTTACCACTGTCCATGATTCACTTCCACACAGTGCTATGCTCCAAACGTTTGCTCTCAAAAGTTGGTTCCTCACATTAAGGCCTATGTTTGATATCGGTAGACTTCTTTTGACCAGGAATGCCGCTTTTGCTTGCGCTAGTCTCCTTTTTATGTGCTTTGTCCGCCGTGTTATTATTTTACTTTTGAGATAGCGCAATGCATTCACTTTATTATTCCGTTGTCACCAATTTTTGATTAGTCAGTGCTAATCTCACTTCTGCTACTCCTCGTTGCTTTCCTCTTTATTCAGTTTATCCTCAGTCCATAGTTTGTATACATTGCCTCCATATCTGTTTAAAACACAGTAAACTGAAAAAGCCATAAAAACCGCTAGAGAACAAATGAATGAAATTCACCAATGAAAATACAAAACTCATTAGATTTGGTGACAGTCATAGCTATACATTCAGTAAAGAAAACAAGCGAAATGTTGCTTGTGCTATGTACAAAACAAGAAAGACAAAATTGTAAACAAGTTAGAAGACGAGTAATGTAGTGGCGAATATAAATCAGCATGGTTTAAAAATTTACCAACTGAAGCAAGTTAAGTAGCTGACCAGTATAATTTCAGAGATAATAGTTGATCAGTATAACAGAAGAATGAACGATCAAAACAGATTTAAGCTAACACATTTACCCGTACAAATACACACACTATTGTATAAATACGGAAATCTGTCAAAAAATCACTTATGTTGGAGTACCCATTTCTGTAGATGTGAAAGCAGGTCAGTGTGGAAATCTTAAAAGGCTGAAGAGAGGCGACAGAAATACGGCTGTCATGGAAGATGACGACAGACAAGACAGAAAGAGGAAAAAATCCAGAAGTAATAAGAGAGTTCAGAAAGGAGGATTATCGAACTTGCAAGGCATGCCGTAGACACGACGAATTTTTACAGTAATTATATTTGAAGACATTACACTGAAAGTGAACGGGAAGAGGCAAAATGTGCTTTACTTAATTACTACATGACAAAATCATGGGGAGGTTAAGAGAGAAGCAATTGATTCGGTAGAATGATTGCTTTGATGATAAGATCTAATTGAATCTCTGCTCTGTCCCGTGTGATAGAGCATCTCAGATATTTTCTGGGCTGTTTAAGACTGCACGTTTATTGACATTTTTGCATGCTTTTTCTTACAGTTTGATTATTGCTGTTATAATTGAGACTGAAGACAATCTTTACGAGAACCTTCTGGATTTTCATTTCGGCTGCACCGCCGAGAACTGTCCAGCATCCACAGATATTATTGTTGTATTAGCTTTCGAAGAATCAGTATCATATGAAGTTAATTCAAAGAATTTACAGTCCCTGTTGATCACAAAGTAAATAATTTTAGTAGGATAGAGAAAAAGTGTGTCATGTGCAGTAAGTTATACGAGGGCGGTTCAGAAAGTAACCTCCGATTGGTCACAGTGCGGGGTGTGGGGAGAGTAGCGACGCCATCTGTGCGTTCACGCACTCAACAGGTCAGTCGACATCAAGCCGTGGTCGAGTGAACGTCGTACCTGCGCTAGTTTAGTTTTTGTGGCAGTTTGAAATGTGTGCTGCAATAGAAAACCCCGCCAAATATGAAGTGCGTGCTGTCATAAGGTTTTTTACAGCCAAAGGATATTCTGCAGCAGCTATTCATCGTGAGCTTTGTGCCGTGTACGGACCAAGAGTTATGATTGAAGGAGTTGTCCGTGAATGGGTACGTTTATTTAAAAGTGGACGAGAAAACGTTCATGATGAAGAGAGAAGTGGTAGACCATCATTGGTGACTGACGAACTCGTTCAGACAGTTGATGCAAATTTCGTGAAAATCGATGTTTCTCAATGTCGGAGTTTTCTACTGGCTTTCCACAGATTTCTAAGACACTCTTGTACGAGATAGTGACAGCAAGATTGGGTTACCGTAAGTTCTGTGCACGATGGGTGCCCAAAATTCTTACCGACCACCACAAAACTCAAAGAATGGCCTCTGCATTAGACTTTCTGTCACGTTATGAGGACGAAGGAGAACCATTGTTAAACAGAATCGTGACCGGTGACGAAACCTGGATTAAGTACGTGAACCCTGAGACAAAAGAACAATCAAAGATGTGGGCACATTCAAATTCGCCTACCAAACCAAGAAAAGCCTCGCAAGATTTTTCTGTCAGAAAACTGATGGCAACGGTGTTTTGGGATGCCAAAGGGGTGTTGTTGGTTGAATTCATGGAACGTGGTACGACCATTAATCAAGACGTATACTGTGAAACAATAAAAAAGTTACGACGGGCTATACAGAACAAACGCCGTGGTATGCTGACTTCCGGTATCGTTTTTTTGCACGATAACGCCCGTCCTCACTCTGCTCGCAGAACAACGGCCCTTCTTGAGTCCTTCAAGTGGGACGTTATCAACCGTCCACCTTACAGCCCAGACCTGGCGCCAAGTGATTATCACCTCTTCATGCATTTGAAGAAATGGCTCAGGTCACAGCGGTTTGATGACGACGAAGAGCTCAAAGATGCGGTCACAGGCTGGCTCCAGGCACAAGCGGGTGATTTTTATGCAGAAGGAATATCAAAGCTTGTGATGAGATACGATAAGTGCCTCAATCGCTATAGAGACTATGTAGAAAAATAGTGCAAAGATGTAGTTGTAAGATGTATATATTAAAATATTTTTATTTAACTTGGTGTATTTTTTTAAATCAACCGGAGGTTACTTTCTGAACGGCCCTCGTACTTACCACTATTATTGTGCTTAGGTGTAGTCATCAGATGGTGAACTTTTCAATTGTAGTCTTTACGTTTCTAGCGAAACTAACATTACAAAAAAAGGGGACTTATTTTCACGGATTGAACAACCGCACTATATATCTGACGTTGCGAGTGTAGGTTTTTAAATATGTTGTCTAGGTGTCCATGAACACGATTTCTATGGCAAATCGATTACAGCAAAAAGGGGACATGGTGGTGTTTCGAAAAAGATCGTTACAGGAACTGTCAGGTACTTGTACATGTGAGGTTTACGTAGCATTAGAACGTTATATTCTCCAGGCTACTCCAGCAGCTGCAGGCCATCACTCTCACGTGCCATCTGATTTTCGTAGTGTAAATTAGCTTTGCTGCGGAGGCAGCAACACCAAATGTTGTTATGCCGCGGCATATGGGGAAACAACAAGCGTAGCCAGAAGTAACGTGAGTTAAGCACAGGTGCTTGCTGTTACCGCCGTTGTAAGCCGAATGGGGATGTCCAAATTAACGTTAAATCAGATAGTGAAAAATATCTTGTGTGACAAAATACCCGTATGCTAGATCATTCAGTTCGGATGCTGTTTGTTCGTGACTGAACTTATTAAAATTTTAAAGGCAGTTGTGTTAATATAGGGGCATTACTATCTCTTCCACATTCATTTTACGGCAAATAGATAATTACATGCCAATGAAGAATGCAATTTCTCTGTTACAAATTGGAGCTTGGAAAACTTGTTGTAGTTTAAGAGCTCCAGACAAATCACGGAGACTTAAACTTGTGTAAAGATGAAACTGCCACTCTTTGCGGCAGCTTTACCCATCCGTGGAGCATACTAGGAGCACTCGTAAGACACGATGATGCACTTTCCGTCATATTCTTTTTCCTTGAAATGATATACTTTGAAGGGAGATGACTTCACAGAAATAATCAGCAGAATAAAATACAATTGACTACCATTTACATTGAAGACTGTTGGTAACTAAATTCAGTCGCGAATAACAGGCGGCGGCATGGAATGTGACAGCCCTTTTTCTATTCATCATCGAGTCGTCCTTCGTACCTGGACTGAAATCATTTGTATGAGTAATTTACTGTACAGAAAATTTCTTTCGACGGTGCCTTGTTATGTGAGTATTCGTCCTCCCGGTGATAAAATTCGTAAATAAAACACTGGCATCTCACCATTGCAAGTTCTAAATTTGCACGTCTTAAGAGCATAGCTTCAACTGTTGGACCAGACATCCACTGTAGTTATTTATTTATACCGGGGCCATCAGGGTGGCTATATGGTGCGACATACGGGTAGCGTTACATTTTATTCGTACTGTCATTGGTAGCACATACTTCACAGTAGCTTGATGTGATCTGCAACGCAGATTTCGCGATTCGTATATTGGTATAGTGGATTCATACATCCTCGAAAAATTCTGCTGTACTATTTCATTTCCGCGTAATACATCGTGCAGAAACCATTGTACAATTTTTCTAACTTGAAAGGTTACAGATTTGTGGTAGTTCCTTCGCTGATGTGCATGTCAGTTGTAAATGAAGCGATTGTTCGTGATGGAGCAAATGTGGAATGTTGCATATTCCGAGAGCGTCGCGATTCTTTGCAGTGAGTTACTCCAGCAATTTTAGCACGTCATTACATGCTGCGTTGTGCACTAAATACCACCAGAAGCTATATTTGCATCCAAGCTTCAAGTACGGTAGCTTACGGTTTTTTAACGGTATCGTTTTGCTTGGAATATTGGCGAATAGACTGGTAGATATCGGAATCAACTTGCACGATTTCAGAATTGCATTGTAGCGTTTCAGTGAAATGAAATGAATTGTCAGTTGTATTCGCGCCACGGATCCGGAAAACTCATTTATCCCTACTACGTAACACATATCCATAAAAGTAACTTTCTTGATCGTTAGCATTCTGTCTTTCCGAAATTTACACTAGATAGAACTTGCCATCGCCATGATGTACGGTTTTCCTTCGTCGCACTTTGTTGTATGATGTATGCCCAGTAGTTCCCATTACATGTTTCTTCAAAACTAGTTACAATTCATAGTACCTTATAAAGTACATTCCACGCGCAAGCTTGCTGTTTTATATCGAAAATGTTATCAGCGTTAAATTAAACGACGACCGGATAAAAAACATTCTTTGTACTTTCTGAGCGGCAGTTTTTATTAAAGCGAGCCGATGCGGCGAAAGCTCGATTGAAGGGACACCGAACGCACGAAACCATTTTGAGATAACATTCTCCCGTTGACTGGGAGTTGCCAAGGCTTTTGTAACACAAGAAGGAAAAAGTAGTATTTACATGATCAACTAGAGTAGAAGTCAACCTTGTTGCTACACATAATATTTTTGTTCTTGTAAAATTGATTGCTTGCATGTAATAACGGCTATACGCAGTTCAAGAATCAAACACGGTTACCGACGGTAAAAGCGTAACGTACATTTTCAGTACTGCAGATAACTGCGCTTACGGAATGTGAAACATGTCCTTGCCGTGAAGTTATTTATTTGGAGTCTTTGTGAGGTATTACATATTTGTACATGTGAAAACTAGAAAAGATTATTTGAACAATTATTATATGCACTGCGGCAGACTTAAGAAGTTGCCTGGAACTTACGGAAAAGTATGAAAGGTTATCACTATGTGACGATTGACAGGTTCATGCTGCGCAGCCTTGCGTCATTTTTCGCGCAAAATGTACACCGCCTCGCTGGGCACATACTAGCTTTCAAAAAACTGCAAGCCGTACGCGGAATGTGCTGTCGTAATTTCCTGGCAGTGCTCGTCAGCACGCGGTCCCACCCTGCGGAGCTTCCTCCGTCCACCTGCCTGACCCGTCCAGCGGTAAGAGTGCCCCGTGTTTCGAGGCGTAGGCAGTCGTCAGTGTTGGCATTAAATTTAAAAATGACGCCCTGTGAGGGAGCTGGCGCTTCGCTCGCGGAGTTAATGTGGCGATGCGACCGCATTACGTTTTCGCGTCGCCGAGGGAGCGTCGCCACTGACGTCAGTGTGAGGGCTTGTCCTCAGCTGTACGACGCCTCTGAGATTCAGAGTGCGCCTCGTTTCTCTTACAGTGTGTGGAAGACCCAGGCATGTGTACACTCTTCCGTGGAGGACATTAGAACGGAACATTAGGTTATGCGCCCGTTAACATTAAACGTGTTCCACAGCTATTGGTGACATATTTTCCTTAATCACTGCAGCAGATTTCTTTTACTGGACTGGCATCGTTACATATGCCTTGCGACTTCCCCTCCGCTTCCCGATAGTTTATGTTCCTCTACTCTTATCGCTCTAGGAACTCGGCATACATAACCAACAAAATATGCATTGCTTTAGTGTGAGGTATCGTACACGAGCGAGCGCTAAAGATGTTGCTGTAAAATTGATGTGCATGTAACCTCGTCAAAGAAAAATCGGGCGGCCGATTCCGTTCTCTCTTTGTGCAGGTCAAGCAAAAAATGAAAGAGAGATGCACCGCAGATATTGCGGAAATGGAAAGTGCTGTTGATGTGCGGTTTTCACAGAATGGCTTGGTTGTCATGGGCTCGTATTGTTAGTCAATCAAGGGATTGTGTATTTTTTGTGCAAACGACACGTTTTAAATGGGATGATGCCTGTTGACATTAATATACTAAAAGGAGGGTAAATTGGAATGTCAGCGGTGTTTGTTGCAGGATTCTAGTGCGAGTTGTTTACCAGATGATATGTATTGAAAAGGTCTCCTCCGACACTTGTGCAATACCTGCGGTACCACCCGCCAAAGAACAACACAGTTGAATACATAAGTTCTGTGGATTCTGACAAGTAGTGAGACAATTGACCATCACAGGTTGTGTTCAAAATGTCCACCGGCAGAGGCAATACCTCTTCCATTCCGGTATGGAACGACTACTTCACACGTGCTAGCATTTCAGTGGAGATGTCCGAACAGGCTATAGTAATACGTTGTCGCATATCATCCGTTGCAGTTACCGTCTTTTTAGACAGCGTCTTTCAACTTTTCCGTACAGGAAAAAAATCTGCAGACGTCAAATATGGTGAATAAACCGCCCTAGGTACAGGTCCTCTGCGTCCAGCCCAACGATTTGGAAATAAGTCGTGAAGAAATGCTATAGGGCTTCGTAAACTATCCACGGAAGATCATCTGTTAGGAAGGTGCGATACTTATGCGCATTCAGTGGTCCATCTGTGAAACAAGGACCTGTGAGCTGATGGTTCAGTATCCCAGACCATGTGTTTGCACTCTATGGACGCTGACGTTCCACTTGACGAAGCCACCGGGGATTGTTAATGGACAAATAGTGCGTGTTTCGGCCGTTTACCTGGCCATGTTTGGTAAATGTGGCTTCAGCACTGAACAATATACATGATACATCTGAAGTACCGTGTTTTAATACCCATGTACAGAAGTTAACACGATTCTTGTAATCGTTTCCATGCAGTTATTGATGGAGAGAGATGTGATAGGTGTGGAACTTATGGTGCTGGAGAAGGTGTAGGACACTTGCCCGACTCGTGTCAGTTCGTCATGCGATTTGGCGGAAGCTAACGTGCGGATCAACTGCTGCTGCTGGTGCAGCAGCAGCAGCGAGAACATTAGTTTCCCCCTTATCTGTCATCACTTGGTTTCTTATGTGCGTTGTCTAGGTATTACCCACCACTTTCACGTAACTGGCTGAAGAGATTGATAATTAATTGCCGAGATGGCTGACGTTCATTGGGATATCTTGCCACATACACCGCACAAGAAAGAATTGCATTCGTCCTTCGCTGTCCATACACCACGAGTATATTGGCTTTTTCTGCATTGGTAAATGCCAACGCCCAATCGCGACTTAATGCTTGGAATGTTACGAACTAACAAACTTGAAAGTCGCAATGTACTAAAGGGAAGCACACTGTACGCAAACACAACATCGTACGTAGCAACTATGCAGATTGAATGGCACAAACAAGTGTCGGTGTGGAAACTTTGCACAGCACGGTATCTCGTAAACGACTCGCGCTGAACTCGTGAAACAAACACCGCTTATATTCTGATTGATCCTACTTTTAATTTGTTGATGTCAGTAGCCATTGTTCCATTTAGAAAAGTGTGTGTTTGCACAAAAAATACACTTTCTCAGTATTGTTACCATCAGTTTATTGGCTAACAATAAGAGCCCCTGACTACCAATCCATTCTGTGAAAACAGTACATCAGTAGCGCTTTCCAGTTCCGCGGTATTTGCGCTGCAAGTTTTAGGTAAATCACCCTGTATACACTTCGTAATTTGCCTTCTTTATTTTTACTAAATGACAGTCGATGATTATTACAATGATACAGCCGGTGGCAGGTGTCATTTAGCTGTTGGATTTTCATTCCCGTTTGAGATACACGCGCTGATAAATCGTATGGCCCGACAGTGTGCGTGCTGTTTGTTTAAAAAAAAAAAATCCTCCATATAATTCCCGCAGGTGAACTGCTTGTGTTGTCTTGGCACCGTCATAATGTTAAACTACAATGAATTCGATTTCGTTTTCTCTATCACGTACAGGATGTTGATACCAGGTTTTTCAGTCTCTCACCTTTGAAAGCGCCATAAACTTCCCTTGGCGAATTTTACATTCAGGTACGCAAAACATAGTGAAGTATTAGAGTTACAAGATGGCCGAGAGAGACATTTTAACTTGATTTACCTGTTAATGATACTGGGGTTGTTAATCTTCCTCACTCAGTTGGTGCTTTCAGATTCAGCCGGCACCTGTTGTGCTCCCGTGAGGCGTCCTAACGGGGGCTACTGTTCGTGCAGAACGGCATTAAAGAGGCTGTGCCCTCCGCAGCTGCCCTCAATTGTCTGCCTGTTGCTCAGTACGATTCTATTTCAGGCTCGCCTCCTGATACGGCGCGCCATGTGCCATAAGGGCGTGCATGTCTTGCTGGATATTCTGTTTTAGATAATACTGAGCATCGTCGTTGCCCAAAGATAAAGAGAGACTGTACACGAGTTTAGTAATACCAAATTTTATTCTATCATTTGATTTCAATTGCGTAGACTTTAACTGTTCTCCCTTTATTAGTGAAACTACTCGTGGCCTGTACTAATGCCTGTCTTTAATCAAGCAAAGAAGTCATTTCGTACAGTCTTTTGTTTCGTAGATATGTTTCGAGTCTTCTACGACATAATTGTAAAAGATGTGCTAGTCTGCATTGTAAAAACTTAAGAGAGCTTGCATTTCGATTTTTAATAACACTTCTTTCACTGTTTTCGGCTTCTAATTTTTGTAAAAAACCATGGGACTTTTCGCAGCAGTCTCCAGTCGGTTCCTAGTAAACAGGCATTAGCTTGTTTTCTTCATTAACTGTTTTTGTAACACAGCTACATAAAATCGTGCTATTTTCATTACTAAAGTGAGAAAACATTCGTGATGTAGGACCATGCGTACACGAGGCTACTAATGGAATAGAATTTTTAAACAAGGAAGGTACGGCAGCAGTTCTAATGTAAAAGCAGTTCCCTGTACCAATTTCATAAAGATTGAAAATAGAACGCGACGCGTTTTTTATCTTTTTAGCAAGGTTTGTTCAGGAAAAGGTAAAGTATCTCTGAGGGATGACACAAGTGATATAAGGCAGACGGATTTTGTGCACGATTTACGTACGCAGATTACTATTTTGGATCTCTGATCCTGATTAAACCTCTATCGCTTATCAACATGTGACATGATATAAATGATTTTGATAATAAATGTGGTTAGTGTGCGTACTCCTGAAGCTGGGAAGACAGAGCATGCCCGGAAACATCTTCCACTAAATTGCTCTCGAAATCATAATTTTTTACAGTAAATATTTTCTGAACGATTTCTTAACTTGATATGGTAATCCATATGTGAAACGTGCATGCTTTTAATCTTGGACACTAAACATTGCGATTCGTAAATATGCGCTGATTTATACTGCCTCAGACAGGAATTAATATGGTTCAAGATTTCGTACAGTTGTGTAATTCTTTCAGATTTAAAACTTTTAATGAAAGGGAGGGAAACGGGTAAGTTAAATTGGTATTACTTTCCAGAATGAGATTTTCACTCCGCAGTATCCTTTCAGGAGTGCCAGTTCTGCAAGGTTCGCAGGAGAGCCTCTGTAAAGTTTGGAAGGTAGGAGACGAGAGACTGGCAGAAGTAAAGCTGTGAGGACCGGGCGTGAGTCGTGCTTCGGTAGCTCAGATGGTAGAGCACTTGCCCGCGAAAGGCAAAGGTCCCGAGTTCGAGTCTCGGTCGGGCGCACAGTTTTAATCTGCCAGGAAGTGGCATTACTTTGTTTGCCGTCGATATTTGCCTTGTTTCTTTGAGAAGACACTTTGTCAGTTCCGTCGATATCTAAACCCTTGACTGGAACTAATAGGTCTGGCGTGACTCAGAAATAGTGTGCGGTCGACGCTTATATGTGACATTGTTTGGGATCGATAGGCGATTTGGTAGTACTGTACTCTTGGTAATAGTTAAAAAAACTTATTGCCCAAGAGCAAAAAATGTAACTGTTGGTGATTTGTAAATGAACCGTGTGTGTTGTAACAAGGCTAGAATTAATGGCAATATGCAGAGAGTTTTAAAATTCCTATCACAGGCTTGTAGGTGTAAGGTAGGCGTGTCAGGAAACGTGCCGTTCGAATGTAAACTGAAGATAGAATCACTTTCAAATGCCCCGCATCATGGTACGCACACAGAGAGAATGGTCGCCGTGGTTAATTTCCCAGTACGGTTTTCGTGAGACGACAGCGGCTGCGAGAAACGGCCGCTTTCGCTACTGGCAGGGTTAACAGTGCCTCTCCACAGATGTGCCTTAACAGGACGTCCTTCGTCACATATTGTTGACGTCCTTCGTCACGTATTACAACCCACGACGAGTATTCGAAATTTTGTCCATGCCATGGGCGCCTGCAGAGGACACAGGTCAGATCTCATTTTCTCGGCAGTGAAAGTGACGTGATCGTAAAACTTTTTTTACGTCCTGTTCATACATTTCGGACATGCCTTCCTCATTAAAACTGTCATCTACCAAGCCCCCTCTACAACCCCTAGAATTGTGAAACTCGTATATAAAATAACGGCGAACTGTCTCAAGCCCGTATGTAGATGGTGGACAGTGAGCTAACACGGCCACCTAGGTAGCACGTCGGCTTCTAGCGGGTTGCTGGTGGCCTGCCCAGGTGATTTCAAGTAGCGCGTGCCAGAGGCGTGAGTGTGCGGAACGGCGGAGGCGGCGGAGGCGGCGGCGGCGTCGTAGAGGTTGTGGTCTCGAAATAGAGGCCGCTGGGCAGTCATCCGTCTGTCCGTCAACGCCGCGGGCCCCGCTGTCTCTGCCGCCGACGTGGCCGCGATGGAATTAACCTCAAATGTATTTTAGGGTTGTGGGCACGACTACCCCATTGTAATTCGCAGATTTGCACTTTTAAATAGCGTTATAGTAATACGCAAAATTTGCGTTCGTTTCTCTCAGTTAACAAATGACATTTTCGCTAGACGTCGGCAGGAGACATCACATCCGAATTACTCCACTATCGAATTCGGCGTGGAGGGCATTTTCAAATGGCTCGGAAACGCCTTAGCCACCGTGAAGTTCATGACTGTGCACAGGATTTTAAAACCGGAGTTCGTTGTACAAACTCAGTATTGTATCATGATCTTTTGTATCATTTGGTCGCCTGCTCTTCTTTAATGCTGATGATTACAGTACACAGTTTCAGAAACAAATATCATTGAGACGTATCGCGCCATACCTTAGCAAACTAGGAAACTCAACAAAAGTAGCACATAATTTATACATGATTAATACGGATCTGACAGAACGGGTTGGCGCCGTGTGTTTGACACTGGGTTTGCATCAAGTAAGATCACCATTCCAATAGTTGTCTTTCCATACACATGTAGATTTTCTGTGGCTTTCCTAGATCGTGTAATCTTGTTGTTAAGAGGCCCTCACACGTAAGTTATTGACACAATACGAGTTTTCTCAGTATTTTACGCCTAAAGTGCTGGGATAAGAACGGCGCATAATAGCCCAAGTATTCATATCCGGAGATGTAACTTAGAACTCTATCGACGTAGGGAACATGACGGCGCTCGACGATGTGAAACTTACATATATTGCGAATGAGTTGTTTGCGTTGGGAGAACGCCAACAGAAAATATCATAACGGGTGAAATTGGTTCGAGAAGCTTTCTGTGAATATATCAGTGTACCAGTTTCTCTTTCATGACTGTATACATAGTAAACAAGAACAAGTAATTACAAATTGAACATGTGAATTGTACGGTTTATCGTGTTCATGTGTTTTTCTATGTATTTCTCTGTTGTAGCTACTGTAGCAAACGAAATAAAATAATTATGCCGCTTGAAAACTTAAATTATTTTATCTACTGTGACAACATTTGCGACAAAATGAAACGTTACTCTTCCCTGTACAGTTGACATCTTATTTTGCTTTCATATACATCTTCCAGCCCATTTACTTTTTTCAGTTCTGTGCGAAAATTCGTTCGGGGGTATTTGAGTTTCTATTGGTCTCGGCAGGAAAGCTGATTTGTATTGTGAATACCACACGTAGCACAACAGTTTATTGAACGAACCAACGTCAATATTTCCAAAGCTCTGCAGTCCTTAACAAATTGCGCAAACCGTCAACACGGGATCTCAGATAGTCTATATTACTGCGTAATAATCATTATTGTGCAGCCGCTTACAATGATTTTCTTCATTCAGCATATCTTATGAATGTTATACATACGAGGGACACACTGAAAATTTTTAGGCAGTCTTGGTTCTAAAAATAAATGAAATTTGTTTATATTTGGCAGCTACTTGTAATGTTACACGAGCTAATTGCCGTGTACTCTGTCTGATTCTCTTAATAGACCCGTTAACTATCATGTAAATATTTTGTGTGCACACGAAAATGAATCTGAGTGGCGAACGTTTCCGGGCCACGATTTTAAATCGTTATTAACGCCAAAACAATTTGAAGATCATCCTAGAAATGCATTTGGCGAAGAAGATGCTCAAGAACTGCTGTTTCTGATGAAAGTGTTGCCGCTGTTTTAGCGATGCTGGAAGAAGATTGACAGACATCTTATGAATTCATTCTAGCGACATGGGTTATTTTTGTGAGCTAAATCCAAACCATTTTACTTCAACATTTAGACAAGAGAAAATTTAATTTTCGATCGGCTCCTCATAAACTGACTCCCCGATCAAAAAAAACAACGCATTGAGTGACGCAGAAAAACTGGAAAAATTCAAAGGTAATTTGGGGAAATTAGTTACTGGTGATCAGTCTTGGGTTAATTATTATAATCGTGAAAATCAAAAAATTAAACAGTCGAGTTAATGAGTCTTTCAAACAGACCTAAGCCTACAAAAATGCAGGTTACGAAGATGTTCCCTGGTTTTTGCTCTTTGAAACGTGCGCTATTGTTGCTACAGTAGTGCAAGATAAACGTACTTTTACTATCGATGAGTACACAAATGTCTGTACACCGCAAATTTTTGAAAAGTTATTGTCAAAAATGATTTTTCATCACGACAGTGCGTAGTGTAAGTAAAATTAGGAACTGCTTATCCGAACGCTCTAAAGGCCAGTATCGTGGACTGTGTACCACACATCCCTGCCCTACCACCATGTAATTCCGTTGTTTCCAAAAATTAAAGAGAATCGCCATTTCATCGTCAGATGAAGCGGTGGAACATAAAAATCAAACAGGTTTTCGAAGTTTCTTTGAGTGGGCATTATTACTTCGACTGATTTCGATGCAAAAATGCATTGACGTAAAGGGGAATATTTTGAAAAACTATAAAAAGCGTTTGAATTTTTTAAAGCAATCCATTTTCGATTTTCTTAAAATTTCAGTGTCGCCCTAATAGGAATCTCCGCGAAGGAAAAGTAGGCCAGGTGGCCGTGGCTCTCTTTCACATGTAAAGTATGGTGTGTGTCTGTTCCCACACATTCCGACATGGAAGCATTCAGTTCCACGACCTGGGGCACTAATTTGTATCTTTCCGCCATTTTGCCGATCGGTTCGGTATCCGAGCGCAACGAACGGTCTAGTTTTCGAAAGAGAGTCCCAACATTATTCAGTAGCATTTCGAATGCGATGCCGAACGGTCCTAGCGAACCGAAATGCTGTTGTCAATTCTCCTCGCGCCAACAAATGAAAAGCAATCTGCCTCAGATCCGCGCATGCGCATTGCGGCGCCACAACGGCAAAACTCGAAGCGGCTTGCAGCCGTTACAGGCATGTCATTCTTCACAGTACCGAGAAGTGTGGTTAGAGTTCGTAATACTTCCATGAATGCGAGATAACGATATAATATTGACTGTGTTCTGGAAACTGTCGTAAATGTCACATTATGTCATTTTATTCTTATTCTCATTCACATCGACGTCTTGTTTTGGATTCTACGTTTCGGAATATGAGTTAGGTATGGATTGTAGTACCACATCGTACAAATACTTCTATAGAAACACCCGAAAAATTCTTCATTCTTTTGTTTTCCGTCGTCCTTTATTTGCTTCAAAATTCATTGAAGTACGTTCCGTCTGCAAGTAATTGAAGGCAGTTTGTTTATTGCCATACGCGTTTCGCTTCCTTTATTTGTGATGATGCTTCACAGATAAAATAACCGAAACGCTTATTGGAATAAACTGCCTTCAATTAGTTGCGTAGACGGAACACATCTCCACGAACCCGAAAAATTGTTTAAGAGTGTGTCAAAGAATAAGATGATTTATAGAATGTGGTTGTAACTTGCTCCTATGATCCAAATGATGAAGTAGCCTACTTCCCTATATGATACATCAACGATTTGGTTCAAAGTTTAAAAATCGCCTTTTCGAGAGCGTGTGGCGAGTGCAGCTATAGAAGTTCGTTGTAATTTACAACATGAATTTGATGAATCAAAATTTTTCATATATGATGGTACAGTCTGAGAATGTGATGGGACCCTTTCATCCCTGTCTACTGTTGTTAAGGATTCGATCGCAGATAAATACTTGTGACACGCTAGAGTATAACGATGATTACTGCTAGTTTCATTCGCAGTAGTTTACGTTGTGCTCTTAGATTCCTGTATAAAAAAACTATCTAAAATCGCTACATATTCCGAAAAAAATGGTTAATTATTTTTGACAAGTAGTAGTATAAATGTCACTGTCAGTTGTTTAACGCACATTAATTTCATCTTTCGTTTCTTAAACACATGAAAGTCGCGAAATCGGAGATACTCGTTACTGAGAAAGCGCGCTCTTACGTGTAGATTACAATGAGTATTTCAGAAAAATGCTAACTCTCTCGATTAACGAAGTCTCAGAATATGTTGCAAACACGAAGAGGAAAAAAAAATCATTTTCGTATCCAGCGGTATACGAACCTGCGCTCTTTGCCACGGCAGTTGGTGGTCTTAAACAACTTCGCTATTACAACTTGCATGTTGTCGACTCTTAATTTTGTATAATTCCATTGGAGATTCGCAGCTTACTTCGTTGCCGAATGATGCGGGCATAACCCGTAAATGCACGACATTTTGGGAGGTTTCCGCTATCAGACTTCACAAAGCTCCTTCGCGTTGTTACTTAAAAAGTTTTAAACGCTTTTCGATAGTTGATAAGTGAACCATTTGCGGAAAAGAGTAAGCGAAGAGTAATTTCAGCTAACACTCATGTGATATACGTAAGCAGAGCCGACCTCCTGAAATTTAATGATTTTTTAAAACTCTTAATTACGTAAAAATAACAGGCATTTTGTGAGAATATTGACCAAAACTGTTTTTTTATGTTATAATCATTCACAGTAACAATAATACAAACCATATTTCTAACAAAGGAAAATAATTTATTATGAACTCGCTTTCCACCCGCACGCGTCCTGGTGGTTCTTCAGTAACACAATCACAAAACTCGAAGCTAAAACCGCACAACACGTTTAAAAAAATTAATTCTAGTTATAAGTAAACCGCACCGAACCGAGTCCGCAACTCATTGTCTAGTAGAGAGCACTGCTGCCTCTGGATCGTGGGGTCCCGGGTTCGATTCCCGGTCGGGCCGGAGATTTTCTCTGTCCGAAGACTAGGTGTTTGTATTGTTCTCATCATTTCATAGTCATCATGTGTAACAGTGGCTAGATTGGATTGGGTAAAAAATTTGGACTATGTATAAATTGGGACTGATGACTGCGCAGTTGAGCGCCCCACAAACACATCAACACCGATCCGAACGAGAGGGCCATACCGAAATTCAAAACATCTCGGTACAATCGGTATCAGGCCTCAGAAGCTTACTGAATAGGAACTTCGTATAAAAAACCGAAACTGGCGTTACTACCGAGGCTAACCTAGTGCACCGATCAGTATGAAGGATGTAGAATAGGGCCGCTGTCATAGAGCATTCCGTTGGCTTAAATACAAAAAATATACTCCACTGTAAGAGATTTAATTACTGGACGACGAGTGGGGCGGCTTTGAAGTGGAGAACGGAGAGCCCACCGGCTGTTTGTTTGGCCGAGGGCGGGCCGGACCGGGCCGGTAATCACACGCTCGTTTGGCGTCAGCTGGCGCCGCTCCAGCCAGCCAGCCGGCCGGCCGCAGGTGCGCATCCTGCCCACGCGTCCCGGCCCGGGCCAGCACAGGAGTTTCTGGTTGTTTACTTGCTGTAGGAGAGTATGCCCCTTCAGTGGACGCTGCCTTTAGGTGCGTGGATCCCTCCTCTAGGGTGAGGACCCATCAGTTTTAGGTGCCACATTTTTTTAAATTTGTGTCCAGTTCGCTAATGAGAGGGCAGCACACGATTGACATGAGACCCCCTTTCTGTGTTGGACGCACAGGATGCCATAAATGTACCAAAATTTTCAGTTTCCGCACAGTGTTAGGTACTAATGCTTGTTAATCGTTATGATGTGAACCAGTGAAAACCTTAATTATCGACTATTTAAGCCGGTTGTCTTGTACAGTGTTTTCTTTTTTTCAGTACTATTGTCCATTATAAATACCAGCGCACCTACCAGTGATTCACAATTGCTGAATGTGTATGAGAATTGCATATATCATGAATTCCTTGCCCACCTCCCTCTGCACATCTTCTCTCCCCCTCCCTCTCCCCCTCCCGCTCCCTCTCCCTCTCCCTCACTCCCCCTCCCTCTTCCCCCACCCCCTCCGCCAGCCGAAGTGGCCGTGCGGTTAAAGGCGCTGCAGTCTGACCTCAGCAGTTGAGTCCCATAGTGCTCAGAGCCAGTTGAACCCTCCCCGTCCCCCCCCTCCCTCTCTCCCCCCTCCCTCCCTCCCCCATCCCTCCCTCTCTCCCCCCGTCTCTCTCACTCCCCCCCCGTCTCTCTCTCTCTCTCTCTCTCTCTCTCTCTCTCTCTCTCTCTCTCTCTCTCTCTCCCCCCCGTCTCTCTCTCTCTCTCTCTCTCTCTCTCTCTCTCTCTCTCTCTCTCCCCCCCGTCTCTCTCTCTCTCTCTCTCTCTCTCTCTCTCTCTCTCTCTCTCTCTCTCTCTCCCCCCCCCCCGCTCTCTCTCTCTCTCTCTCTCTCTCTCTCTCTCTCTCTCTCTCTCTCATTCCCTCCCTCCCCGTACTGTCCATTTCCGTCTGAATATTCAGTAGAGTATCGTGTAATAAATTGAACTGGATTCGTCAAGATCTTTTCGAGATTTGTTTGTAGTAACAACGCTCCCCCCATTCTACATCATATACACATGTATATATTACTGCGTACGTGTATCCGAATCTTTCTTAGAGTATTGTGTAAAAATTTGATACTGTCTAACTAAACTCAAAATACTCTTTTTTTCTTTTTCATACAAAAAATACCATTACGGCGCGCGCGCGCGCGCGCACACACACACACACACACACACACACACACACACACACAAGAATAAAGAAACCGATTGTGGCGCTCTCAAGTGATAATCTTTCACAATTCATTTTAATTTCCTACTTTTCCGGTGGATTTTCCAAATAATGTCTCTCGTAGACAACTTGTGCTGACAATTGCGAATATAACGAAAATCGACCAAATCTGTCAAACCGTTCTTAATTAATGATATTTCATACATGCGGCAATTGATGTTAATTTCCGACTTTTCCGTTGTATTTTTCAAAAATTGTCCTTCATACAGTCGTAGCAATAACGAACCAAAAAAGTGAAATTGGTCAACCCATCATCAGGTGGCGATCTTTCGTATACGCGGCAATTGATTTTTATTTATGTAGATTATGTTTCATATTTATTTAGCGTCATATTATACGTTACTCGAAACTAGTTATGTAAATGGGTTTTCTATCAGTGTTTGTACATATTTTATTTTCATGTACTTTTTTGGTGGTGGGGAGGAGGGTGAATTAGGATATCAAAGCTGAGTCGTAGGGTTTTACGACTGAGAACAGCGAACAGCTCTTATTTTACTCTGTTCTACAATGCCAGCGGCGAAAATCAGTAAAGTGGTAAACGTCGGGGAGTGCGATTACATACGCCCATAGTTATCACCTCAAGGTCCTTTGAAATAGTACATTTACCAAGTATTTACCGCTGTTAGCTCTTGAAATTACTGTCTTCTACTTAGTATTCTCTGTTTAACTTTACAGTGCCATATATCCTGTGAATGCTTTCAATATTGTTCTAAAATGTTTAGAAAGAGTTGGAAGGGTGAAGTACAAAGAAGAACAGAAATCAAGGGGTATGGTCGCCGAGTGTAATTGTAATTGATTGTGTCCGCCTCGATAGCTGAGTGAGTGCTCAGCGCGGCAGCGTGCCATGCAAGGGATCCGAGTGCGATTCCCGGCTGGATGGAGATATTCTACGCTCAGGGACCGGGTGTTGTGTTGTCTTCATCATTATTTCATCCTAATCTTCACGAAAGTCGTCGAACTGGCGTCAGCTCAAAAGACTTGCGCCAGGCGACCGGTCTGCCCGACGGGAGGCCCTCGCCACATGACATTTCATTTCATTGATTGTAAGAGAACTTCTAATTTTATTTTCAATGGAATGTGATGATAAAGAAATTATTAAGAGTGATGGAACGAGTAAGAGAAATTGAAAGATTCCTAAAAATGTCAAGAGGAAAAACGTCCGTTTGAAAAGAAAAGCACTCATCAGTCCAAGGCTTTATTCTCATCTGGGCCCGACCAGACGCTGCTGTGTTCGGTTATATTGTTTATTACCATATGCCTACTTTGTGGTTCTTGCCATCTTCAGGTTATATCCGGTGCTCTTGATATCCGTAGGACATCAACGTCTCAGTTGCTGTCACACTACTCCTTTGATGTTGCTGGAGCTATAGCAGATGTTAAACTATTGCTAGAGCAGTTACAACTGGAGGCGGTTAGACGTGAGGCTTTTTGCTGTAGAGGAATGTGTGTATGCAGCAGAACCGATTAACTTTAAAAGACACGTTTTACTGATAAGTAATTCTGCCTGTGGGGTATTTGCATTATTTTCTTCAGTTGCTGCATCTTGTCGTCCCTTTCGGAAACGGTATACGCATAGTATTAAATTTCAGCGCGGGAAATCTTGTGGTAATCAATAAGATTAAGGTAAGGCAGACCTAAACTAGTCGTGGATTTTGCTGCGAAGTCTTTGCGTGGCTGTAGTTATCTCAGCGACGGCTAAATCGTTAGCACAAACTTGAATATAATTCTTTTATTGTACAATCGACCCAACTTGTTTTTTGTTAGCGAAATGATTTTGGCTTAGTCTTTCACCCGGGTTAGGTACTGCCTCTGTCTAACACGTTATAAACTGAAGAAACTGTTCGCTCACTATTCATCGTAAAAGTTGTTTGTAGAACTATAGTATCATTTGTTCAGCATGTTGCTTAAAACTATCATATATTTTAATGGTACCTTCATGCATGTTGAAAGATACCTCATTTTCCGAACTTTCATCTTACCACCTCTCCTCTGTAGTTGTAGCGACAACACATATTCGATGTGTTCGAGAATATTTCACGTGTAATTGTGTAAAGACTGCAACTCTCAAATGGCTTAAAGGACACACACACACAGGTAGCTCGTGATCGCCTTTTCCTGACAATTGTTAGGGTTGCTGGGTATTAATGTCTTTGTATTATTCTAAACTATTCGTCAGTGGGTCAATTACTATAAAAATTGTATTTTCGTCAAATTGTACATTAACTTTCGCCTACCCACGTTTCCAGTTAGCTGTTTCCAGTTAGCAGTCCATGTATGAAAATCGCTAAGTCAGAATCGGAAGTATGAGTATTGGAAAAATTCAAATTGATACAGCTATTATAAAGTACAAAATCGTGTGCAGTGTTCAGAATTGACATGTAGTAACTGCGATATCCGACATTCACGTAGTCCTTCTGGCTATTAGTTGCTGTAGGTTATCCAAGACGTCTTACATGTGTGTAGCAACGTCGCCCAGGGAACTGCCAATGTGGCCGTAGGAAACTGAATCTGTTCAGCGTAAAGTAACCCTTAACGCAGCGCTGCAAGGCGTTTCAGCTTTTCTGAGTAATGTTGAAGTCATTTGAGTGAATGTATGTTGTTTGTAGCACCGTATTTCCCGAATCATACAAAGTTCAGCACTTCATAAACGTCTCTCCATGTAGTTGCTTTTATTAATTCAACAGTGTATGTAACGTATTTATCACCGACCAAGGCAAGTTCCCAGGTAACTATGATAATATGAAATTTGTAAAATAACACTTTCTTTACTTCAGTAAAATCCATTTCCCAATATTATTGGCTCGACCGTGTAAGCGTCAGTTGCCTAACAATTACATATTCAATGAATATTACAGATTCCTGTGAAATTCTAAAAGATTCGTTACTGTGTGTGACACTGAGGTTGTTCCGAATTATCGGCCTCCCTTTCCAGAGAAATTAATTTTAAAGCAGGCTTAGAAGTTCATCAACAATATCTCGAAACATAACCTCACTGGCACACTCAATAAAGAGTTACCGCACTCCACAGAAATCTCTGATTAACATGTGATGTATAAATAACACTTGGGCACCTGATGATGGTAGCATGCTGCCGAAACCCATCGTGCCAATAAATATTGCAAAATAGGTTATGTTATAAATATCGTAATACAATCGCAGACTTCATCCAATTCCATGCAATATGGGCGTTATGCCCATGTGTTGCCGCCGTGGTGAAACGGCAGGTAAGAAGGGAAGTCCTTAGTGTGTGCCTGCTCGTGATTTTTTAATTTTTTTTTTTATTTTCCCCCGCTGCTTCATCTACGGACATGCTCATTCGGTGCATTCTTGAGCCGAGTCGGCACGGCAGCGGCCTCTTGTGGAGTACATGCAATTAGGGGTGGCAGCGCGCAGCTCCTAATGAGGCGCGTGCTCGAGCACCGTCAGCCCCTCCCAGCGCCACGCAGTCACAGTCGGACTGGGCCGCACCGCACCGCGCTGAGCCGAGCCGAGCTGCGCTAATAACGAGACCGCCGTGGCTTTCTTGCGGCCGCCTTTTAATACAGACGACCCCCCTCCCAGATCGCTGACGCCTCCTGCAGCCCTTAATTCTTGTCTGCGAATCCGTAATGAGCGATCGTTTATTCCTCGCGCTGGTTAGACATCCGTTCTTGACTGCCACGCTTCCACATTTCATCAGAATTAAAGCTGTCCGTTCCTTTTGCTAGTGATTACACCCGTCTCACCGATGTCTTCTCCTATAGAAGACGGTGGAGTTTTATATATTGGCATTTAATACTTAGCACGCTACGCAGCAAAACTTTGGCTGATGGTGCAGTAGTGAAACGTCCTTTTCGTCCGTGCCTCGGAGCTTCCGTAGCGTCGCTCGAAATCACACACACGGCCGTCTAGTCGTTCGGCTCGCGATGAGGTTGAGGGCGGTGGGGGGAGGGGACATTGTGACTGCGGAACTGGCTCGTTCGCTTCCCGCTACAGAGCGCTGCACTGTACCCCCCTACACACACACACACACACACACACACACACACACACACAGGCGCGCGCGCGCCACTATGCTATCTGGTGTGAATTGTAGCTTGTGAAAATCTTGCCATTTCGTTCAAAGTCGCGCTTCCCATGTCAGATAGTGATGCCGAAAAGTAGAGAGCTGCTGTGTTTTCGTTCTTGATTTCTGTAGAATAACAACTTTGCCTGGTAGGCGCTATCGTATTCCGTTCTTCCCTCCTAAGCTTAAATAGTTCAGCGTAATATCAGACAGCTACTCCGCAAGACTGTGATGACGCGATAACAACCCGAGGGGCGCGAAGTGGGCTTCCATCAAGAGTTTGCGAAACAGCTTTACGCCCCTGACACCCGCGGCTGTTAATATGTAACAGAGTAATGCATTTCTGTTTAACTCCATTAACCTGAAACTCGATAGTTGATAAAACACAAAGTTCCATTCGCGTTTTTTAACGATCACGCTTTATCTAATAAAGACCCCAATTTCTGTGCTTTTGTGCGACATATTTCTACAGAGAGGTTGACGATATTTTGAAAGTGGGTTTTCTGTCGGTGGAGACACCAGTATTACCCTCGTTTTAGTTTTCTGATAACCTGTTTCATATCGACCACATACCCTTCGTGAAATACACAATTGTTTTTATACGATACCGTTAGTAAACAGATAAGCAGTACTATTGGTTATGTCGCACGAATGTGACTTTCTGGATTGACCTATAGGTCCATAGGAAACTGTAAGTGTGGCACATGTTCCCAGCTCAACATTCTCGCGGTCGTCCTTTCACATATTGCGTCTACTGGATACGCAGTGTTGTTTCGCCGATTACTGTGCCACAGCGAGGTTTTGCCTTCAGTGTACTGTTTTGTATTAACGTTGGTTTTCTATTGTTTCGTTTACGATAGCTATTATTATACGAGTTACAGGTAGTATGTTAGTCCTATTTAACTTAAAATTTATTCGGGAGAATACCTGTCCGTAAGGAATACCATTGTATGCGCGCAGTCCTGGAACTCCATATAGATTCAGAACCAATCCCGTGGACACGCTGCGAACATCGTATCGA
This sequence comes from Schistocerca americana, assembly GCF_021461395.2. Taxonomy (NCBI): domain Eukaryota; kingdom Metazoa; phylum Arthropoda; class Insecta; order Orthoptera; family Acrididae; genus Schistocerca; species Schistocerca americana. The sequence goes on from NC_060120.1 coordinate 116,283,121, forward strand.
ACATCGCATCGACTTCGATGAGACCTATTGATCCACCGATCAACGTAGCGCAGTGGAATCGTATCGAGGAGACCGGAGTTCGAATCACAAACCGCGATTTGAGATTTGCGTTTACCCGAATAACAATCCGCGATTTGTGATTTGCGCTTACCATGTTTCTTCCGAAGTGATTTCAGGTGAATAGTGCACTTTTTCTGTGAACAGACGTTGCTCGTTCCGTTCCATGATAACTTCTCCGATCAAACTAGGGTCCCGTTTCTAATGACTTCCATGTCGACGGTACGTCCTGCCTTGCTGCCTTCCTTCCGAAACAACGTACGCTATGAAAATTTCCTACAAAATTGTGTGCTGGTTCGGGACCAGAACCCAGAGCGTTGCCTTTCGTGAGCATTGTTCTCACTGACGGAACTGAAGCCGTGATGACTGGTCGTGAATCGTGCTTGGATAACTTAGTCGGTAAGAGCATTGCTCGCCAGAGACAAGGTTCGGGGCTGAGGTTACCGCCCGGCACACAGTTTCAATTCATCAGCAAGTTACAAAACAAGCGACCACTGTGTTGCAGAGCGAAATATTCATTCAGGAAACGCAGGCTTTGTAGCCATAGCGCGAAAAAGTATCCGAACATTTCAGCAAACTGAGAAATCAAGTTACACTTGATAGTGGTTACGAGCAGAGCCCTACACTAAATTAACATCGTTGCATAATTGCTTAACATCGTTGCATAATTGTCCCGATTTTGCGCTAAAATGATCACGGAGCTAAGAAGTGGGCTAAAGAAAGTATTTGTGGAAACGAATGATGAAAATCAGAATCTTTCTTCTTTTTTAACAAGTATGATGTGTGTATGCAGACTTATGCGACGAAAGAAAATTTGTGCCAAGGCCGGGGTTCGAACCCGTGTTTAGCAAGTGTTACGACAGCTGGTTCCTGTTACCAACAAGCTGGATAGGTCGCTCCGAGTCAGTAGAGCAGTAGCCGTACTCGCAGCCAGCGTCGTGCTTCGGCTGGCGACAGCGGAGTACTAGCGAGCAGCGGAGAGCGCCTCGCGCGCGCTCTACAGGTGGCAGGCCAGTCGCTCCGCGGCCGAGTGCGTCCGCCGCGCGCCTCAGTTGCGGTGCGGCTGCGGCGGTGGTCGTCTGGTTTGTGCGGCCGTGTGGCGTGTTGCGTCTCGCGAGCGGTGTGGCATGACGTGTGAATAGTGGCCGCGGCCGGCGATCCCTGCTCCGCCGCAATGGTGGTGCTCGAGGAATCCGCGGAAACTGTACTGCCCCAGCCGGTCGGCGACGTGTTCGCCGCTCGCCACAACTCTCTTAAACTGCTGCCCAAGAGATTCATCAACGTACACTCCTGGCTGGGACCCATCTGCGCCAAGCAGCTGAAGGAGTCACTGGTACTGACGCGTTTCCTGTTGCACGCATCTAGCGCATAAGGAATGAGGAGGATATAGCACCGCTTTGTCGGAAATGCACCCGCTGTTCTACCCAGGCTGCATCACGGTGCCTTTCCTCTTCTTCACTTCCCTTCACTGCTGCACGGACGACGCCAAAAAGATAAAATTTGACTTCCCCTTCCGGCTTCGCCTAAGAACACACACATGTTGATATCAGCTGCACACTTCACAATATTTATGCACAAAGAATTTAGTTCCGTGGCATTTTTTCTTAGCGAATACTTGTTAACGCCGTTAAGCTACAATTTCTTGAACGTTTCTCTAGGATGAAGTGAGTGTCGGTGTTAGTTTCTGAAATCGCAATCCAACAGCGCTGCTGGAGGTGATACCTCATTTACAAGTTCAAAAATTAGTTATACGGTGAATGTTTGTCATCTTGTTCATCGCAATGGACGTCATTTAGGAGTGCACTTTTTTTTAAAAAAATTGTTAATATCTGCATTCATAGGGAAGCTGTAGTGTTCGCCTGCGTGCATTGATGAAGACATCTCAGCATGAGATCTGCCGTTCCTTTTCATACACAAAAAGTGTGAAGTGGATGCGTGCGAACGATGGTGACGGAATGGAAAAAAGTTTATCAAGTTTCTTTCTTCAGTTGACTCAACTGTGACTCGCAGATTGTAATTTTTATCCTTGTAACAGCCTAGAGATTTGAAATCGTGCTTGCTTAAAACAGATGTTATCAATTTATCAAATGCATTGCACATTAACAGTGCTGCGCGTTCCTTCTTTATCACAAAGTTGTGTTATCGTATTTTTACGCTGTACAGACAGACTAGTTTGTTATAGATTTGACAGCACTGAGAGATTTACAAAGCACTTAGACGAAGGTTCAGGCATGGTCACCTTCATTGTATGTTCGCCTGCGATCTTAGATACCGAGGTACGAACGCTTCAACGCAGCTAGAATGTATAGGTTTGCTGAAATTGTCGGAAGTTCCGTAGAGAAAGAGCCAAGGCTTGTTTGTCCTTGGAGAACGCCGGCTTTAGACGGAGGCGTACAACAGTTGCCTTGGGTGCTGTGCTGCTTACGTGGAGCGTTTTCCGAGTAAACTACATACGTACTGGAATTGCTGTTGCGATATTCATTTTCCGACGTACCATGAGATTACTATTGGCTCGCCATGAAAATATTTATAATCCTGCATTGCTACTGTCCGCTTGTGCACCTCGATAACTGTAGCGCACAGCACGGATTGTGACTGACTGTACCGAGTAACATTTGAGGCGCACGACCCGCACAAAGCTCGGCTGGGAATGTAGGGCGCGCTCGATCCGGCATCGCGAAGTGTGCTTCGTTTACTGCTGAGCGCTTTGCGAACACACGGTACCCCGACTTCAGAAGTTACGTTGTCGGAAGCACTAGTGATGCGTTAACAATCGTCGGTTTATCAGGCAGGTGGACAGGCGTTGCAGCATACTTGGTGTTATCGATCCGTGCGATTTGAAACGTCCAGCATAGATACACTGACTTGCAAAGGCTGTATTTGAGGGCAAATGTTCTAAGGTATTAGGCCGCGTTATTTTCGTCTTCAAATTCTTCAGCTGACCATGGACACCGCAAGATCCTGAAGAAAATTACAACAGAGGGGTCGAAACGTCGATGGAGTTGGATAATTTGAAGAGGAAAATGACGCGGTCTGATACCCTAGAAGGTTTTACCTTCCGTGGCATCGATTTGCAGACTTACATGCAAGCTGCCTTGTCTGGGAACAAAACGGGGCATGTACAACGATACTATTATAACAAATTTTGAACTATCTGTAAAACTCTTAAATTATTAGTGATAAGAACGTTTCAGAAAACATTTAGCAGACCTTGAATTGTTTCTTTGGTGTGATGGGTTATGCGTGAAAAAAATATTTTATGCGAACTCCAGTAGAGTTGCCTAAGAACAGAACACACTATCCAAAACCAGACCGACGATGAACTTCTCGAAGTAATTAGTGAAACAGAACTTCTTGTCTTAGAAGTTCCTGTTTTAGTATATTCTTTGCTTGCACTGGACAAGCTCTGTTCGCTAGCTTGAGTACATTCGTCCTAAATGAAAGTGGAATAGGTAATACTCCTTGTGGAAGTGTACGTATTCTAACGACATGACTTTTCTTTGAAAATGCTTTTCTTTGAAAATGCGTTTCTTTGAAAATGCTTTCTGTCGAACCGCACAGCTTCAGTTTTCACATTGAAATATACGTACGCCCTCCAACTGGTCGGGCACGCCTGTGTGAACAAACAAGGTAGCACGCCGAGAAAAGCAATGGCTCAACCACATCAAATGCTGTATTCGTCGGTTCCTTAAATACTAGTGTTCCTGCTTTTCGTATTAGTGAAGCTACTTGTACTAGAGAATTTCCTTTGTCTTAACACCATGATAATACCTATAATTGATCCGTTGAATAAACCTGTCATGCACCTCAACTCCAGTATATGAGTTAAAGGTCAGTTTTGTTTACTGTACTTGGAAACGAAGAATTGTCCAGTAAGTTCAAACAGCTACTTCTTCCTGGTTTTGCAGTTCTTCGCCCAGCGAAATGATGATGGTGGTGGTGGTGGTGGTGGATGATTCGGGGGAGGGGACTAAACAGTGAGGTCATGAACCATTAAGGAAGGATGGGGAAGGAAGTCGGCCATGCCCTTTCAAAGGAACCATTACGGCATTTGCCTGAAGCAATTTAGGGAAAACCTAAATCCGGATGATCCGGACGCTGGTTTGAACCGTCGTCATCCCGGATGTGAGTCCAGTGTGCTAAACACTGCACCACCTCGCACGGTAGTGAGAGCGTCGAGAGTGTACCAATCCTGAGTAAGCAGGGCAGATGCTCTTCGCAGATACATCTGTTGGAACTGAAGCATAGCTATTTGAGCCTGTCCACGGCGTGGTGTATTCACCACCACCACCACCACCACCACCACCACCACCACCATCACCACCCAGCCAACAACACTTTCACGTGTATTGCGACGTGCAGGTGACACCTCATTCTGGTAATGTGTTTATTTCTAGCAACCTTCGCTGTTGACCCAGCGGCTGGGTTTGATGTGATGTGGCGGGAAGGCGTACGCACGGGAAGCCACTCTCACGGCGCAGCGCAGATATTGCTGCTGTTCCTTTGTGTTCGCAGCTGGCGCAACGCGCGAGCTCGCTTGCATGCCTTGCCTTGCCTTTCCTTTCCTTTCGCATGGAATGTTTCACTTCGAAATTGCTGTTCTTTTCAACATGGTTCCAGGACAGTGGACACCAATCTACAATATTCTCAGTGACAGATTCTGCGTCGCGGAATTAAGTAAAGTAACATTTTCCGATTGTACACAAGTTTCATTCATACTACACAAATCTTTAAAGTAACCATCGCGCGTGCCTCGCAATATGCTCTTCCCTCAGAAACTCTTTGCTTTCGACTCGTTCACATCGAGAAAGATCTGCTTGCATCATATCATAAATTTCTCTTTCCAAGATTCCCAAACTGAAATTATTTGTGATTTGTATTGTTTTGGGACGCCAATCATTCTGATACTTTGTCTCTGCAATGAGTCCGTCCGTTACTTTGTTCTCCATCTCCTCTTGTCTTTATATTTATTTTTTGCCGTATTCACTTCCTTCTCGTTGACGAGTTCTGTTTAGCATGAACCAGTTTCAATTCAGTTTTGTCAGCTAGGTCTTCTTACTTAATCATTTGCAGTAAACGTTCAGTCACGGGTACTTTTACATGTCTTTGATTTGTATTTAATATTTTATGTTTCTCACTCAGCAAGTCTTCGTTTACGTACTGTACGGGGTAAGTAATACTGGAAGCCATAACCCTAAGTTGCAACTGTGGTAGAAAATTTTCCCCTATTCTGCAGAATTATGTTCTTCATCGTACATAGTCATATGCTCGCGTTATTGAGTAAAACGACAATTGCAGTCTGTACAATTTTCTTTATATTTCCGGTTTGTCGCTGTTTCTCAACAGGCAATACGCAGATCCGTTTATATAGATTTTTGATTTGCCAATGACAGACAGGTCGAACATTCACTCGCGTCTATGCTTGGCTTTTTCCGATTATTCACAAAGGTGAACCTCAGATTATAAAGTAAATAATATCCCATTGGCGCAGAGGAACTTGTGTGAGAATCTATCGTCTTCCGAGAACCTTCCCGGTGTACTACGTAGTTCTAAACGTCTAGAATGTCAAGCATTCTGTTTAACAACATTCCTGCTCTTGTAATGTGTTGTATCATGCTCTTGTCTACGAGCTCCGATACAGATCGACTTGTTAATTCTGAGCACCCATTCTTACATACCTAATAGAATGTGTGTGAGTAAAGGGGGAAAAAGGTTTGAGTATTCTCACACCACACTTTTAACTTTCATTACTGACAGAAATCCTATTTCCGCAACAAAACCGTTCCTATCGGTTAACAGAACTCTTCAGTAACCAGTAGAGGCATAGGCTGAAGGTCATCCACAAACCGAAGTATTTACACAGTCTGCCTGAGACAGCTAGCATGTTTATTGTTGTCGATGCCTTCAGTCGGAATACTGGTTTGATACAGATCTACACACTAGCCCATCCTATGCAAGCCGCCTCATCTGTGAATAACTCTTGCAATTTACAACTCGCTCAGTAATTTTTGGTCCCCCGTCCTCTCTCTCTCTCTCTCTCTCATATCTAACTGATTATTCCTTGTCGCCTGAATTTGTATCCTGTCAACCGATCCCTTCTTTCAGTGAAATCGACTGTAAATTACTTGTTCCCACAATTAGATATACCTCAATAATATTACTAATGGTATAAACCTGTTACTTTCTAAAGTATATGCTGCAAAATTATATTTATTTAGTAGAGAACATTAGGAGGTGTTTTGTATTTAGTATTATGTTCTGCTAAGTACCGACGAAAACTTGAGTTAATTTTAGTAAAAGAATTATGAATCTCTTAATTATTTGCAGTGACCGTCTGTTAACGGTAAAAGAATTACATAGTTCGAGAATTACGAGGGACTTCAAAAACTGAGTTAAGAATGTGCCATGCCTTACTAAGACAATTTTACCACAAAAGTAGCGCGTTTTCAGAAAAGAGTACGTGTTCTGGGTTTCCCACATAGACAGTTCTGCTGCGGTACAGATAACAAGTGCGCTTTTAAAATACTTAGGTGGTTCACGGGCAGTCTTCTTTCAAGTTGGAAGTCACACTACTTTTTTCAGTTTTCCGTGCTGCCATTACGTGAAATTCAATTCGCAGTTTCGTCCAGTCAGCTGGAGATTGCGGCATAGTAAACTGCCCAAAGACTGTGATTTTATACAACTCCCTGGCAAAGACCAGATACCTTTGTGTACCTAATAAACTAAGGAAGTCTTCCTTTTACTGTTATTGCACTTCGTAATTAGTAATTGGTTCCATTTGTAGCATATCGTAAGTCTACACACCTCCACGAAGCCTAGAAGGTTTAAGTTGTGGCGTTCGTGATCAGGTAGTGGCTGATGTCGCGAAGAAATAGCGTGGATAATACTTGTAGCGTGTTAGCGCAGTAAGTCAAGTGTGTTGTACAAAAGGGTGTACGTTTGTTGAGACTGCAGTACGAAAGATTTTGTGTTGGAGTGAAATGCAAAAGCACGAGGATGAGGTAGTGGCGGGGCTTGGAAAGCAGCCATACTCGACGAAATACAGAGTGCAGCGAGAGGAGAGCTGGACGAATGAGAATTAGTGTGTGGAGACGTCGCTACGCGGAGGGCTGAGGGTCGCGTCCACTTGAGGCGACGGTACGCAGCGCCCGGCGCGTCGCCGCCAGCGCCGGCGCTGTGATTGCCGCGGATAATTCCGGGGTTTCTTTGTCTCGCCGCCCTCGACACAATGGGGGAAACACCGGCGGACGGCCATTGTTGCTGCGTCGAGGGGCAGCGGGGCTCTTGTCGTCTGCTGCTGCCGCCGCGCCGCGTAACGAGCGCGCGCGCGCGCCTCGCCACGACTCGCTCGTCTGCTGCTTCTTGAAACCGCGCGCGTGTCTTTGCGGTGCGCACTTCGTGTCAATGACTTCCATTCCTTCTCCTCCCACACCAGTTTACGGAAAGGTGGTGGATCATAATGCAGTAGGGGGGGGGGGAAATTAGAGGATGCACATATTTATTGTACTTTATATAGACGTTGATCCTCCTCCTGTCACGAAGCCAAGCAAACAAGGAAGAAAGATACTGTAAGGCCAACAGATTCAGCGCATATGGAAAAAAGAAACTGTCTTCAACTGACCGCATATAGCTGTAGTATCTCTCTTTCATGTTCTGGCCGACTCTTGATTCAGATGACGACGGATTAATGAAATTGACCTCAAATTTTTGGAACAAAAGTGTGTTAACTGTGTACATGTCGGTTTTTTCGGTCTTCTATTTGCGATATCTACAGGGTGTTTATAAATGAATATAGGGGTTTTAACGCTTTGTAATACTTATTATATTAAACTTACAGTTATAAATGATTTGTCAAATGAAAGAGCAACTCAAACAGTTTTACCAAGAACCTTATAACTGTTCAGTGTGAGTACCATTTGTCACACGGCACATAAACCTATAGCCGAGTTCTTCCCAAAAGTTGTTAAGTGTGTCTTCAGTGATTGTAGCAACAGCTGCTTCAATCCGGTTTCTTAATTCAGGGAGGTCTGCTGGTAGCGGAGGCACGTACACACGATCCTTGATGAAGCCCCAACGGAAAAAAATCGCCATGGCGTTAGGTCGGGTGAACGTGAGGGCCATGCAAAGCAAGCCCTGTCATTGGGCCCCTTTGCGGCCTATCCATCGCTTGGGTACAGTGAAGTTAACCAATTCAGCGGATTGCGACGGAAACATTGCGCGCTGCGCATGCGCACAGGTGCCAAACACAACTGTTTGAGTTGCTCTTTCGTTTGACATACCATTTATAACGAAGTTTAATGTAATAAGTATTATAAAGCGTTAAAACTCCGATATTCATTTATAAACACCCTGTATTTCGTGGCGAAAGATCCTACGTAAAATGTCTCCAAGATTGACATTACGCTTTCCGTCATTACCTGGTAAAACAGTAGCTCTTACATACGCCAGAATCGCCCGTGGGGAAATTCCTCTTAGTTGTTTGGTTTTCATTGCTCATACGTTGTCAGCAAACATAAGAGTGAAAACATGGGAAATAAACGTGGCTGTTAAGTCGTTCAGCAGGCTTCACTGTTTCATCTGATCACTACGGAAAGCGTCTTATGAATCTTGGAAACACTGACGATTGAAGTTTCGCTCTGAAATGTGTATCGTAAATAAAAACCTAAAATACGCTCGACAGACTTCTACTCATAAAATATATTGCTGTGAAAAGCTTAAGGACGAGATAGACAAAGTATTATAACAAATTAAAAACTCGGTGGAATTGAATTAAAGTGCGGGAGCATGTTGCCAGAGGTCTTCCGAATGTGCACAGAAAGCTGGACGTCACATGCCGTGAGGCCCAGCGTGTCTATAGCGCCAGATATGGCTGGCTCCGGTACACGAGGCGGTTGAAAGAACGGGAAAAAGACAGTGTGTGTCAATCAGCGAGCAGTTGCAGTGCACTTTAATGGTGTTCTTCATTACAACGTGACCCAGAGACAACTTGTGGATGACATCACGCGGGGAAGAATCATGGCAAACTGGAAGAAAGACGGAAGTGTAAAGAGTGTAGCCCAGGAGTTTGGGGCTGCTGACTGCCTTGTTTCGCGTGCAGTTGGAGCGTCCGAACCGGAGTCACTGCTGCCCAAAGGAGAGGAGGTGGTCGACCACGGCCAGCTACAGCAGCAGATGACCCCCCACACTGTGCAAGAGGCAAGAACGGATCCACGTCAGACAGCGGGTGCAGTTGCAACCACATCTGACAGGACTGCAAGGCGTGCACTCGCACGCTCGACAGGCGCACAGCGACTGCGTGAGTATGATCTCATGCCCGGCGACCAGTACATTGTCTTCCATTGACAGTGTAACATCGGCGATACCGTTTGCTGCTGCCGCCAAGTGTTAGGGACTGAACCAAGAGGAGTGGGGTCGCGTGCTCTTCCCGGATAAGAGCATATTCAGGCTGAGTAATGTTCCTGGACGTACCCTCATATAGCGAGAGATTGGGAGCACATAATAGACCCAAACTCATTTTGTCGAGAATGATTCTTTCGGTTTTACAGTGTGGGGAGGCGTAATGTTGGGTAAGCGTAGCGACCTACAAATATTTTCAACACAGTACAATCACCGACAACATTGCGACACTGTACTCTTCCCCATGTCCGTCTTTTCAGGGATACATTCGTCGCTGCCTTCATTTTTATGGATGACAATGCGCGACCGCATCGAACAGTGGAGATGGAAGAGCTTTTGGATCATGAAGATATTCGGCAGATGGACTGGCGTGCCCGTTCGTCCATGTTAAATCCCATCAAGCACGTGTAGGATGCGTTGGGAAGCCGTATTGCAGCTCGTCCACGACCAATGGCCATGAAGCAGTTGTCAATCGCGCTGCTGAAGGAATGGAACGCCCCACCACAAGAACCTCTTACCAGTCTTTTGACCCGCATGGATGCACGGTGCATAGCAGCATGCATTAGCATCTGTGATGATCACGCACCCTGTTAAAAACCATGTCCCGTCTTCTGTAATGTCCAGGGGACCACCATAAATCGCGGTGGTTTCAGTGTAATGATTGTCTTCGAATAAAAGTGCAATTTCTGTTCATGTCATTGCTTGTTTCATCCAGTTACCTTCTTTATAAACAGTAACAGTTCTATGTATGGTCCACATTTTTAAACCTAAATCACTTGGTAGTGACACATCATTCGGAAGTTACTGTTGTCTTTGAGTTTAGCACACCAGTGTGTATATCTTTGCGTCTCTCTGTATGCCACGTGGGACCATTACTGATTTCTTAAAATACAGCGTGTACGTAAAGTCCGTGGACACTTTCAATTACTTATTGCACAAGAACTAAACTATGTACAGATGTCACATGCAATGCATTTTGGAGAGAAACTCTGAAAGATTTTTTACAAACATTCGATATGCGAACCACGAGTGACCCGGCAGACGTCAGTACGGTAATCGAATACTTATCATACCCGTCTCAGCATGGCATCGTCGACCGAGGCAGTCGCCTCCCGTATTCTCTCCCGGAGAGGCGGTACATACACCAGATCTGTCATGTGTCCACACAGAAAAAAGTCACACGGAGTGAGATCTGGTGATCGGAGAGGCCATTTCATGAAACACCTGTCCCCTTGCGACCCGACATACAGAAAGCTCGCTCCGCACCTGAACTCGCCATGTTTGCGACTAGCGTTGACTATCAGCAAGTTACCATACTACGCTGTTGCGGTATACAGGGAGGGGGGGAAAAACTTTCAAGGTTTCTCTTCAAAATGACATATGTTTGATACCTGTACAGTGTTTCGTTCTTGTGCAATATGTAACTGAAAGTGTTCCCGGACTTCATGTACACGCTGTATATCGCTACAGTTGGCAGTTTGTGGAAGACCGGGGCTCGAACCGGAAGACGAATCCGGGCGTGATACAGAATTTAAAACATCTCGACGTACTGCGCTAGGAACTGCCAGTACAATATTTATCAAATTTTGTGGAAATGTTCATCACATGTTGTTGTTGTGGTCTTCAGTCCAGAGACTGGTTTGGTGCAGCTTTCGTTCATCACATACCAGTTATTAAATGTTATAACCCTCATTTCATTCGATGCTCATGTCGATCATCATTAGAATGAGAGACGACCCCATGGATTTGAATATACTCCAGCACTCATTGTAACGGTAAAACAACAAGTCCCTGAATGTCTTCTTGAAGAATTTGTTGATAAGACGTGTCAATCTACGAAGTTTGCTGGCTGAGGATTGGAATGAAAATATTCATCTTCCTACTGCATCCCAGACATACTCAAATCAGTATAGTGGGTAGGCCAGTCAAAGCATCTGTGCATTGCCCAAGGCGCTTGTGGTGAGAACTCAATTTGTGGGGTCGTCCATAATCCTGCCATTTTTTAACGGGGTCATGAATGGTTTACTATTCTTGCTACGTACTGCCGAGTATTCAGTGTCCCTTTGACAGCTCCCAAATCAGTCCCATTGTTGTATTCAATAACTCTCCACACCTTGATTCCAGAGTTGGATAGATATACGTCTCGAGAATCCTCTTCGTGTGTAGCCACTTTGGTGTCGATCTGATCGCCACCAATAGCAGCGAGACGCATCACTGAATCCTACAGAATGGCATTCAGTGTCCAAACTGAACATGGCTCTATACCAGGAAACTCGCTGTTGTGCGATACGTTGCCAGCCGTAAACATAGCATGGCAAGTCGAGATCTCAGTCTAGCTTCCAGTAAAACTTTTCGCGACGATTCGTGGTGACACCGCTTCTATCTTGGGCCCAGATTTCAGCTCTTACCATCCGTCTGTTCTTCAGAGGCAGTCGTACAGTCATCGTATGCCCAGGAAGAATCTATCCCTTCTTTTCGTATAGCACTATTGTTCTGCCCCATTCGTTCTGCAGTTACTTCACTACAGTCAAGTTTTCGTGCGATCTCTCGGTATGGTGCTCCTATGTCCTTCATGCCAATCATTCGATGTGGAAGATTGCGATAATCTGCATATGGTCATCCCCTGGGGATGATGTGTTGCGATCAAGTTCGAAGAACGTTATGCACACCCAATACCGATCATGTACTCACACCATTCTTCTTTTGCAGAAATGGCTCTAGTCTGTACTGAAAATGAGCTCACGTAAGGATGACATTTCAATCACCTTGTCCTACAGGCGTGTAACTACTTCAGTATTGGTAGCTTTCGGTCAAGATGTTCATGATGTAATGTTTTCCTTTCCGTCAGTCTAGCACCGGCCTTGGTAAGAGCTTCAGATGTAGTTGTGACTTTAGACAAGATGAGAATTCATTGGGCCTGCACATCTGAGACTCGTAAAGCAAACTCTTGCCAGCAATCTAGGCTTAAACTAATGCCTCTGCTGACAACAACTTTCTTTCACGTGGAGGCTGAACTGTCGCCGGTTCGTACCGTAGCGTCCGTTGGTATTTAGAGTTTACGGCTGATTATGAACTGCAATTTATTATTAAGTGTTGAGCAGTCTGTTGGTAAATAATCTCGTTGGCACACTAGTTATATTTTCACCATACTTCCATCGGGAATGTGTTCACAATATTTTTACAAGAATCTTCAGCCACCAGTAAACTTGTAAATGAAACATCAAAACTTCGTTTGCTAGCATGTTACTTGTATTCAACGCATGCATTCGCACCATAAATCGCACTTCACCGTTATGAATTATTTACCTCTTGACTAGACGTGATTGCGTTACTTAGTTACAAGAGGGTTTATAATGGCAGTTTATATTTTAGTGGCGTTATCAGTAAACCTTAACTGTAACACGTTTCTTGGGGCACTGTAACTAGAATAACACTCGAGGACTAAGTAGAGTGATCATAACGTGTATCCAGTGGGTATGAAAGTTGGCGAAGCCTAAATTAAGAAATGACGTATCGATGGTGTAGTATAGTAGATATGCATACCTGTCATTCGCTCAAAAATTAAATCATGCAGCAATAGTTGCAGCTGCATTTAAGAGAACTTATATCCGCTTCTCTACAGTTTATTAGGTTCGCTGATATTTAGAACAGCCGCAACTACGCATTCATACTATTCCTTTCACTTACTTATTTACTGTTAACATCTACAGAGATCTTAGGTTGCCAAATTAAAACTGTTTGGCGGTGTCTCGATCCCATCTTTGCATTCTGCTGCGCAATGTCCACGCAGTCTCCAACTTCTACTGCTGGCTACCGCTTCTAGGGGAGATGATATAACGGAGACAGGCTTAGCCGCAGTCTAGGGTTGGTCGCTGAATGAAACTCGGGACGGAGCGTACGCAGTTATGAAACTTTGGGGCATATTAAAACTGTGCACCAGACTGGGACTGTGGCAGAGCCACTGGACTTCGTTCAGCCGTAGGCCGGCCTCAGATACCTCAGTGGATGTAGAGATTTGCGTGTGAAGACGCAGAAACTGATTATCCGTGTTTGTATCATAGTACATGACTGCAAAGCTTACGTTGTCGGAAGAATAACGAGCTGGCTTGATGCAATAGTGTTAGACGTTTAAAATTCATGCATCACACTTATACGAAACCTACTTTTCTGCTTGTTTATAACATTTGTGCCCTTGCAGTCGTTGAAAAAGTTAGTACACCGTGAACATGATTTGTAATCGGATGATTTCTCTTCGTTCCGGGTACGTCATACATTAATATACGTGCTGGTAAACTTATTATTTACAGTAACATATCCGCCGGGGCCGAAAGGCGATGTGGATAGTAGTTTCCATATGGTATCGAATTAAGCGAGGAATCACTTCGTTGCCAACACGACAGGCTTCGCACTAGCTTACGTTGAGAGTGATATTTGAGTTTACCTTATGTGACTTAATTCTGCATAGAAAGAAGATAGTAACGCCATAACGACATATCCAAACTTGTCAACGCGTATCTCGAATCATTGCTATGGTATGCAATACGGATTGCACAAGCACGAAATACATTATAGTTTTGGAATGGAAAATGAAATCTTGATCATTGTACTTCATTACAGCTACATTATCTATCGCTTATGTGACTTGTTATTAATGAGGAGCTCATGGTTTAGTCGGCATAAGGTTCATTTTAATTGCGAGATAAATTCTGTGCTAAAATATCAGTGTGATTGGAATGCAATGAAACTTGTAAATTTTAGTTAGCGCCAGGAATATTGTTGTCTTGAAGTGGTGCTATGTAATTTTACTGCTTCACGACCGACTAATGAAGCAGTATCTGCTGTTGGCAACCATTTTCTGCGAAGTCAGTTTTCTTCGTCGTAATCACTCTCTGATAAGCTTGATGATCTGGAAAGCGCTCCACTCCTTTCTGCTCTGATTAGATTTATGCTGTACAGTTTTGACACTACCATTAGATAATTGACAGGTGTAGTTCTCGCGACGTTCATAATCTCACGAGTAAGAGCTTACGGCTGTAGCATCAAACGGTAGCGTTTCAAGCTAGACCTAATGCGATCTCTCCGACACAACACTATAGTCCTCTCTCTCGCGTATGAAGTAATTCGTGCACTCTAAAATTCTCTGTTGATAGAGTTCTGTTTTTGTATCATGTTAGTCGTAGCTTCAGATGAAAATTGTTAAGATTAACGCAATTGAAAGGGAAAACAGAAAGAAAGAAAGAAAGAAAGAAAGAAAGTCATTCAAGAGTTATTTTGATTTTGTCAGTCTTTGGCTGAGTAATGCCGCTTGACAAGTTCGTTGTTGTAGTTTCAAATTTTCACTGTGACGCCACGTATTTCGCAATATTGACTTGTTACTATCCATCTTTTATGTAAACGAGTTCAGCTATTGATATTACCATTTTAGTTCATGTTTTATGACTAAGGTATGTGCTATGAATATTCACTAGTTGCTGGTAATGAATTCGGTGTTACAGAAATGTTCTAATTGTATATTGTTTGCAGGGTCTATGTGACCCCCCCCCCCTCTCTCTCTCTCTCTCTCTCTCTCTCTCTCTCTCTCTCTCTCTCTCTCTCTCTCTCTCTCTCTCTCGTGTGTGTGTGTGTGTGTGTGTGTGTGTGTGTGTGTGTGTTTGGGGGGGGGGGGACTTTTTGCAAAATTCTGTTCTCTGAGGGATAAGTATCTTCACTCAGGCGTCTAATCAAATGACACTTTTATATCAATCGTCTCATCGTTCCTCATCATTTACGGATGCCTCGCAAATTTCCAACAAGTGGTTCACTTGTTCTGCTTGTTCCCCTTCCCTCGCTCTCTCCCAACACTTTCCCCTCTGTCTTCCTTTCCCCTCCTTTTTTCTGCGTGTTCCTATAGATGCCAATTGATACCGGGTCAATATGTGATCAGTACAGCTGGGGCCAATTACTGAGGTTAACACTGACATGTGACGAGCCGTCTCGGGGCGTAGTTCAATATACGGTGCTTCTTTGATGCCAGGGCGCAGCTTTTATTGGCCAGCAATTTGAAGTCTGAGTCCGGTGCGCGGGACGAGTGGTTGCCGTCGACCGGAAACGTTCAATTTTTGTCTAAGGTACTGCAGCGGCTGCGTTGATACATGTGTGCTCGGTCGGCATATGGTTACCATATGCTCGTGGAGATTGTTTTTGGGTCGGGCCGTCGGTGTCGTTAGCATGTGGAACCGTTTATGTAAGGCATGTGTTTGCGCTCTGGATGGGCGGAGTAAACGGTAGCCGATGTTTTATGAACAATGACGGCGGTCGCCCTCCCGGAGTCGCCGCCTGGCTGCTGCCTCCGCACAGCGAGATGCAGGCTCGGCTCGCCCACTTAGCGGCAAAAAAGGGGCTCGCTTGTTCAGTAGGCCGGTGTGGTGCGGCGCGCTTATATATGCGCTCGCAGACGGCCCTTTGTCTGGCTAGAAGCGCGTAGGAGCTGCTTTCCCTCTTGTTCTCGCGTACGCCCGTTTGTTGTGTCCGCGCTCGAGTGGGGCTGCGGACCGCCCACTCGCCGTCGGCAACTGCCGCGTCTGACAGGGATGCTGGCGCGTGCCACGTCATGGGGTACCTCGGCCTTGTCTCGCGTGGTGCACCCTCGTCGATTGTTCCGCGACAGCTTTCAGCTCAGGAAACACAATGAACTCCGCATTGCATTTCGTGGTCATCTACAGTTCCTGTCCTTTATACCAAAGCGGCTAGTACGTGAACAGTGTAGGTCGTTATTGGAACAAAAATGTTACTATACTAATAAAGCACACAGTCCCAAGACTGTGTGGAAAATGTGTGTGTGTGTGTGTGTGTGTGTGTGTGTGTGTGTGTGTGTGTCGGGGGGGGGGGGGGGGGGGGACGGCAAGGTAGATAGTGAGAGCGGGCTCCATCTTAAATCGCTCCATGCGCAGAGATTCCCACATAGTTAATGAATGAGGTTGGTCGACAATCGTGTAGTCAAACAGTAGGAGGTCGTTCTGCCATTTTATCCGCAATACTGTACATTCATTTATGTTAAAGTAACAAGTGATGATGCATTGTAAGTAATGCCGAAGTCTCACAGACGGCTCCGTATTTTTTCACGTATTCACTGCCGGAGGCGAAAGAAGCTAATGTGATAGGGTTTCCTGCGGAAAGAACCCTGAAATAGTGGATTTGTAGTCTGTAAGAGTACGATAAGAGTACGAATACTTAAACTGGTGATTTGGCAACTGCCGTTCAGTTGCGACACATGCACAAAATAGAGCAGTATTGGAACTGCCCAATATATCTTAAATATTTCTCTTAATTCTTTCCAAAATATGTCAAGGAAATGTTGCGTATGTCATTCATTTTGGTTGGAGAACAACACAGCTATTTTCGTAAATTACACTGTAGGAAATACTGCACCCAGCCACAAGTTTTCTTGAAATGATTTTATTATACCATTACTAGTTTCTGACCTGAGCCCTTCGTTGGATGAAAGCGTTGACTGCTTTGGTAGTTTTACATTCGTGTCTCGTTGAAAAGCCCTCCTTAACGCTTTGTAGGACAGTGGTTTGATTTTCGTTTACAATCCATACTAATCAATGAACTGAACTAAATGTAATCGCTATCGTCTGCCGATGGCCTAAGGCTCGAAACTATTACTAGTATAATAAAATCATTTCAAGAAAATTTGTGGCTGTTTGCCGTCTTTCCTACACTGTAGTGTTGAATATTATTCACATGCATCTTCTCATCCAGGTGTGTGATACTCAAAAGCTAATATGCTGTATCATTACTAACTGGACACACGGTAAATGATTAATTTTTGTTCTTCCACGTAGCCATCATGTAACATTCTTATGCGTGATTTGTGCTGATTCAGCATTGTATCTTGCTTTTAATCGCTGATTTGGGCTTTAGGTAGGCGAACACTGTGTTCGAAGAAATTGTGAGAAATCCGAGCGCAGTTGTCTGCTTTTAGTTTTCGGGGCAGGCTTGGGGTGATGCACGTAATATGCGTTGGCGGGAGAGAATCGATGCCACAGGCGTGTTTGCACGTGGCCCTGTGGGTATCACGTTGCGCACCGCCCCGCCCTCCTTAACAGGACGCGACGGCAGGGCCACGCCTTCCATCGCGTCCGCCCAGTAATGGCGTATCCAGTGCCACCTGCGCGGCCGTAGTTGATCGTCTCCGCCCAGGGCACTTGCAATTGCCACGTATGTCTCAACCGTTCGTAGACTAAAAAGTGAATTCACATTCGCAGCTGTAGCCGACAGCTTGATACCACAACTGCCATAGTCATACGATGTTACTGTAAACACGAAATTCTTTCTCAACAACTCCTGTATGTTGGCGTCAAGGATTTTAGAACTGAGCTGCTTTGCGGAGGGGACAATATTTACAGAAAGGGCTGATCCTACAACTTCATTCAGCGGAAGCAGATTACTGACGTTAGAGCGCTGTTGACAGATTTCCAGCGCGAAGTGCCGAGAGCCGCTGAACAGTGACTGCAAGCCACAGTTGACAACACTGAGGTGTTGTCAGAGAAATGTAAAAAGAAAATACGTCTCGTTGCCGGATTGGTTGTGGTAGATGCGCAGTGCAGTTGCACCAAGCCCGCTGTCAGGGATCTCATCTAGTTTAATGGTCTATAACCTGCCTCTACGGTGCGGTCCTGGACGGAAGAGTGGATGCAGAAAGACTGGAAAATCGCGATACTACGATACTAGTATTCAGATAAAGATTGATGGTATGAATTCTAGTTTTCAACATACACATTTCGATTTTCGGAGCACGCGCACGATCCGTCACATAATTACTGCCAATCGTATTTTAAGCTCACTGTTATACTTTTTTCTTTCGTCTTTTTATCTGTGCGTACCCCGTAATTCACTTCTAGATGAGTAATGCAATATCCTTACCTATGTTAAAGACCAATTTAATTCAAAGATTGCAGTGCAATGTCTGTCTTTTTTTTTTTTTTTTTTTTTTTTTTTTTTTTTTTTTTTTTAAGTCAGTTACAATAACGTATTACAGACTTTGTATTTAAAATTTGGAAAGCTGTGGAACGCTTGATAATCTGCAATAGTCGGCGAAACTCAGTTTACCATTGATATTCCGCAGAAGTGGCTGATTTCTAATGATTGAAAGTCTACTGGTCGACTGTAAGTCCGGCCTTCCTCGACCCGCATCACCGGTTTGTTGTTGCAACAGGCGTTCTTGATTCTGCACAACAGCGGCAGTAATAGCTGGGCACAAAACTTTTGTTGTTAAATTCACATTGTGGAGGTATCCTTTCCTGTTGAGAAGTGAGACGATAGACTGTGTGTTCATCCACGTTACAGACGTTGAGGCTAATAACAGACGACATGTGCACTACATCTGTTGATTGGTTCACTGTCGGTACAAATAACTTTGCTTATCAGATCATGTCCAGCGAGAGAGATCTTTTTCTATCAGAAGAGGAACCGCCGCTTAGAGAGAGAGAATTTGATGTCAACGAGTATAGCCACTGGATATCTTTCGAAGTAACTTTGGCGTCGGTGGACGAAACAATGTGTATAATTCATGAAAAGTGATAATGTCACCGGCCGCTACTTGTGCATGGTAAATTTGCTACTTCAATTTTATGCATCGTATTCAAAGGACTTGTGGAAGCTTTCTCTGCTAAATTTCTGCTACTGTCAGTTCGCAAGCCTAGCAGTGAATATTGATTCGCACAGCCTGGGGAAGCACGTCTCAGCGTTGGAAGGGACAGCCTGTCCAGTGTTTGGGAGCGGGCAGTACAGTACAAGGCGGGAAGTGGCGCTGCCATCCTGCGGATGTTTTCGGCCGGCGGCAGCCGCTGCGGCTGTGGGCAGCCGCGGGCTATCAGCCTTCCTTTCCTGCATCCTGCTTTGCTCTGCCATGCCCTGCCCTTTACGCACTCTCAGAAATGTCAGCTAGATGAGCTCTACATCAAGCGCTAAATTTGCAGCTCTCCGCGCTAGTCTGTCCCGTGTAAACATCTTCACCTAAGAATAACTACTGCAGCCTGCGTCTCTACCTATCTAATCTTCAGCTTTATCTTGTAACATCACGTTTAAAAAGATTCTAGCCTCTTCTTATCTGAAATACTTATCGTTCACGTTTCGCTTCTTAACTGTCTTTTACAAATTTCATTTCTACAAATTATTGTCTTCCTGTTTCCAGTCTGGATTTTATAACCTCTCTATTCCGGCCATCGTCAGTTACTTTGCATAATAAACAATAAAAAAAACGACATCGTCAGCATAGCCTGACTTTATTCGACTAAATTTCATGACTCGTGTTTTATTTTGGTGTGTTGATGTTCATCGTCTAATTTCATTTCAAGATATCCACTGAGTTCAACTTCTCTTCCAAGTCCTTCGCCGCCTCATACAAACTTGGCAATGAAACTTATTTTGTCAGTCTTTTCCCAGAACTTAAATTCCATTTCTAAATTTTCCATCTCCTCTTTACTTGTTTGCTCAATGTACAGATTAGGTAACCTACTGAGGATAGGCTAAAATCCTGTCTCACTTCCTTCTCAACTACTGCTTTCCTTTATGCCCTTCGACTCTTATGGGCAGTGTGCTTTCGTTACAAGTTGTACGTAGCCTCTCGGACCCTGTTTTATATACGTGTTACCTTCTGAACTGCAAAGAGCTTATTTCAGTCAACGTTGTCTAAAGTGTTCACTTAACCTACAAATGCTATAGATGTAGATTTGTTTTTCGCCTGTCGATCTTCTAAGATAAGTAGTAGGGTCAGTGTTGCATTTAGTGTTCTTACATTTCTCCAGAACCCAAGCTAACCTTCACCGAGGTGATTATGTTACCTGAAGCAAATCTGAATGGATGCGCAGTCTGTGCTGACTACGTTACCTATTCACGTTGGGTCTGTACCAACAGTCCAGCAATTTGTCCGCGAGCACATCTCGTCGGAAGTAAGGAATTTCCACTGACACTACGAATTTGAAATTTGCGTCACTTCGAGTCAAAAGTAAAGAAAAAGTAATGAATAGTAATTATTGTTACTTGCTAACTTTTTGACACACTAAACTATCTTTAGTCCAGCGCCACCTCAACACTGGTTGTAGAAATCAGCAAGCACGGTACCCAGTTCACTAGCACACGACACGTCGATGTTTCACGAAGCAATAAAATATTTTCAAGTTGTTGGACCATTTTCTTAATAAGAGAGGAATTACTGCAGTGTATTGGGCACTGTGATACGTAAAATTCCTATCAGACCAGCCTCTGTTTAAGCCTGAATTTATCCGTTTTTAAGTTACGGTATACTTCATGTGTAAAGAAGAGAATAACTTGCTTCTTCTTTGGTTTTGGAACGTGATTTCACCAAATTTTAAAAGAAAGCCTTTGTGCAAGGTGCAAACTTCCCTGCAACCTAGAGCAGTCATGACGTCTTTGCACAAAATGAAATTACATTTTTTCATCAATTCAACTTTTAGATTTCAAGTCTAGCGACCATTTCTCAGGACTGACTCTGAATATAATTTGGCGAAAGATCTGCATCGTGAATCAGATTTTCTTCAGGATTTTTCAAAAGCAGAGGCCAGCATCTGGTTTTCCCAGAACGAGATTGGGCAGTCATTACACAGGATTCGCAACTGTTTTTGCTGATTGGGATTTAACGTAACGATGTCGTGTGGTTCCACGTATTTACCTACATTACTTCGCAGTTGCTTACGCTGTGTTTTCCGAGAATAGAGCACGCGGCTTCAGAGCGGAGATCTGCAATTTAGCCCAGCCATCTTCGATTGTGGTAATTGGGTCCGCAGCTCGTGGTCGTGCGGTAGCGTTCTCGCTTCCCACGCCCAGGTTCCCGGGTTCGATTCCCGGCGGGGTCAGGGATTTTCTCTGCCTCGTGATGACTGGGTGTTGTGTGCTGTCCTTAGGTTAGTTAGGTTTAGGTAGTTCTAAGTTCTAGGGGACTGATGACCATAGATGTTAAGTCCCATAGTGCTCAGAGCCATTTGAACCATTTTTTTGTGGTAATTGGTGACATTGTAATTCCTGTCATAACTTCATCCTTCTTGAAACCCCACTATTTGATTCTTGATGGCCCGCTTTTGCCAGAATACGCAGACCTTGATGGGTTCATTCGAAGCTTACAGATGAGTGTTTGTGATAACATCATCGTGAGTTTCCGCGCTATCAGGGATTTGCTCGCCGCCATCGCTCTTCTCTCCATATCCATGTCCACTACGGGTGGCATGCACTTTTCCTTGTCAGATGTGTCCACTCAAGTCGCTAGTGACGATGAGGTGGTCTTCTGATATGACTTAAGTGTCTTCTCGTCAACCAGTGCTCAGAAGGAATATTTGATTTCTGTGCTGCAATCAGTTTGTGAGACATAGGTACTGAAGATGTGGGTTTTTCGTCTGTCTGTAATGTAGACAATTGTCTTATGCGATTGCCGTAAAGACAGAGCCAATGTATTTCGCTGATGTGACAGAGCCGAAGCCGTTAATTATTCCGCAGGTTCCGTTGTATATCAGTTTTTAACCACAAAAAATGTCATACGACTCTTGCCCAGGCGATCGTGTTTCTCACACTTTGCAGATGTCGGTGCGCCTGTTTTTTGAGCGCTTTAGCTAATTCGCTACATCGCTCAGTCATACGTACCGACGTTAATCACGCGAGACAGTATGTGAGGGCTCGCTTATTTAGCCTCGCCGCCCTCGCCATGCATACTTGCAGACGCTGACTGGACCCTGCCAACTAGCGTCACTTTCGTGGGACGTTCTAACCGTGGTACCGAATTCTTGGGACAGTATTTCCATAATAAGGGCTCGTTACATGTTAAATACCCATATGTCTCCTGTGTATTTATTTCAGCTCTAAAAAATTTGTTGCTCAAACTCTGTATCACCTGTCTGCTGTGCTTACTGATACCTGGGAAGACATTATGGGATCTTCACCATCTCACTTGGATTAAACACAGCTTCTTAAACAGACATGCGCAACCGTTTAATCCGCGCGTGGCGTACACTGTAGTAGTGGCACGCAGCGGACCGTTCACCCTATCGTCACTTGTCATGCAACGAACCACAGTCGCGTAGCATCGACGGTCAATATTGGGTTTGCAGCTCTCGCCCCTCAAAAGCGTGGTAAAGCATATTAATCCTTTTACTGGAAGCTACATACAAAGTGACTAAATTGCAGGAATGGAAGGATTCAGGCATGAGCGTCTGAGCGTCCTAGACGAATTCAGTCATTTCGCTTGATGCCGGTTTTAATTATGTCATTCTACATGTCGTTGAAGCGGACACAAGACTTCCAATCGATTTATCCAGGCTGAAGTTTCCATTTTGAAACCGCAGATTGTATTCATATCGATACCTGTTCGAAATTTGACCCAAGAGATTTGTTACAAAGAAAAGCTGCCATGTGAATTTTTTCCCCATCCTTCACGCAATCGAAGCTTGTGCTCCGTCACTATTGACCTCGATGTCTACTGGTCGTTAAACCCAATGTTCCTTCCTTGTACAAGTGCGTGCGCCACCGAAAACGAGTCGTCAGCTTTGCTAAAGCTGTTAGGTGCAGTTATTCTTACGTGCGAGTAGGCTGAGCAGGCTTCTCGTGTCGTTGGGAGCCCTCTGAATCCCACGTAACTGGGAATCATCCTCTAGCAGTTTCAGTGGGCTAACAACCTCTGCTGCAAGAGCAACAAGCATTTGTGCTTAGCCACGCAGTGTTCTCCAAATAAATATCGTCCTCGCTATTTAAACCCTTCTCAGTAGGCCATTAGTCCCTACGACACGTCGCGAAAACAGCGAGCAGCGGAAATAGGGTCACTCCAAGCGCAGGATCTGTATAGTCATCGTAAACCGTAGATTGAAATATTAATGGCGTTTTTAAAAAACGATGAGGAACTATTACTTACTGTCTGCTTCTTTCCGCGTATATCTTTTAATGAGACAGTTACGGACTGGATTGGTACCCTGAACTTGTACGGCATTTTGATCTACGTGTTTACGTTCTATGTTTTCATCCGGTGGCTGTCATTTAACGTAGCGATAGAAACCGTCAGTCAAATGTCTTAAAACCTAGAGCACGCAGAACTTAGTATGGAAGTGTGGGATTCGTACCTGTAGACATTTTTAAATGTGTACTGTCGTAAAGTAGCGAACCAGTAGTACTTGCTGCCTCAATTGTGAAGAGGACCCACATACATATCTCGGGGTCTATGAAATGTTTCACTGACGATGTTCGGTACAGACTAAAAATATACCAAAGAATTTTATGATACGTCCAAATTTTAAAAAAGGGAAAAAATGAACATCGATAATTGCGAAAAGATCAGATTATATATAGCTTAACGATATCGTTACCTACTCCCATTTGACTGTGGCCTGAGGTAGTCATTTGCGGGAGGTAAGGGGACTCACTGAACCTTGTCATGCGTGCCCTAAACCCTTCAGCTATTTTCGCCTCATTAAAGTGGCTCGGAGAACTGCTGTGATCATCTAACTTGAAATAATGTGTCAGCTTTACGGCGACTGCCCGTAGTGACTGGTGAGGTGCGCGCCGCTGCCTCCAACCAGACACGAGGCGGTCACGCTGTACCTAAGGCCATGTTAGCCAAAGAATAAGTCACTGCTGTAACTGAAGCACTGCGCTGTCACTTGTATTTTGTTCGTACCTATATTCTGTGTATTATTCTGCACCGCCAGCCCACCACGCCACAGAATAAAACACCGGGTCGGTCTCGAATGATTTGTGCTTTAGCATTTATTGCAAGATTCGAGGGTAACTTGGAATATGCTGTGTTGTCGGTTACTGGCCGCCTTGCTCTAAGGACATTCAACACCCTTAACACAAAAGTCTAAATTTGGACCTACATATTTGTCACGCCAAGGGCAGACGAAACGCAAAACGAACCAGTCGTGAATGCTGTGAGGGCTTTCCTACGACGAATTTAACTACCAGACGGACTCTTGTCGAGATTGTTTTTGTGCCCCAACTTTGAAGGTTAATCATTAGGTTGTACATGCACCATTTTGCTATCCATATTTGGTGACTGGCAGGTGGAAGGAGGATCTCAATTATGTCTTCAGTAGCAAAACAAATATACGAGTGTTACCGTTTTTACCTAAGTAAAGAACTACAGATATCCGGTATGATATTAACTACTTGCGGAGTTAGCTACAATCTCTGTGAGCCGTAAGTGATGACTACGTCGTGCTGTTTGAGGACAACTACAAAACAAACACTCAGCTGATTTTGTTGTCGAATTTCATCATAGGGAACTGCGTTGTTTGTTTCTGCAGAGTGGTCATTTCCCTCGGTTTGTTAACGTTTTATATTATTTCACTCGTGTACATTGATTTTTATTAATTTATTGAGGTAGTAACTTCGGCAAAAATTAATATTTCTTGGAATTTTCAAGTACATCTTCTGTAACAGTAAGATTTCATGAAAGGTTGAAGAGCGACAATTACAAAGGACGGAAATGATCATGAAAAAGGAAAACTGCCGCAGCAATGCCAGTTTATAGACAATTTACAGGCAGCAGCGCTAACCTTGAAGTACTTCTGTACCGAAAGGCGCTGCCGCCATTGAAGTTGACAGGTTGCTACAGGTATCACCAGAATCACAGCACTTAGTTTCTTGGGCTACTAGTGCATTTGTTAGCGGAATTTTTTTGTGAATTCCAGACGCTAATCTCTGAATGAGGTTGGTCAGGGAATCGTGGTTGTCCTATAGCAACCGCAACGCAAGTAAATGGACGTATTTTTACACACCATGTTAACTGGCCAAGTGGTGGCAGTGACCGGGATGCGTGTGGGCAGGTTAGTGCTCTCAGCGTGAGAATGTGCAGCGGGAGTCGTAGTGACGGGGGGGGGGGGGGGGGGGGGGGCGACCATAGTCACCTTGAGACCTTGAGAGCGGCCAGCTCGCGCGTCGCCTCGCCTCGCCTTATATAGCAGCCCTCTGGGCAGAGTCGCCCACCGCCACTAGGTCGTGTGCTGCAACAGCTGACTGGCTGGCCAGGGCTAGTGGCTGCCCGAGCTGTCGCGTCGCTCGGGCGTGTTATCGTATTCCGTCTGCGATCGATGAACGATTCGGTCTTAAAAACTTAACCACAGACTCGTTAGTTTCGTGGGTCATCTTCGGTAAATAACATCACCAGCGGCACAAGCACTTCAAATGTCTTACACAACACCGTTATCGGTTGCGGAATTGTGTTCAGGTTTGTTTTCAGAGTTATTTCAAACGATTAGTTCAAATGAAGCTCTTCTGGCTTGTTTCTGTAACACTCGTTTTGAACTTCGTGTTGTGTTGTCGGTTAGTACGTGTTTGAGGCATTTATTGTTCACTTGGTAAATATTTTACTTTCCCTGGACCATAAATCCTTACTCTGTTTGTCACTAAGGTAAACGGCAGATTACCAGAAGGTTACAAGAGGGTTCTGGAAATATTTTAGCTTTATTTTCCTGTGAGGCAGTGACAACGCAGGGAGTTCCTGTCGTTCGTTCAGACACTATAGTGCCAGTCAGTAATGTAAAGGAAAGTGCGGCACTGATGATCTGCAAGATGTAGGGGGATTGGGGGACGGGCGGTACGCTGTGTTTGTAAATTCTTCGCTTCCAAGGATGCATTTGGCCCCGACTTCATTTTTATGGATGACAATGCGTGGCAGTATCGAACACACAGGTGCTTTTGGATCGAGAGGATAATCAGAGAATGCACTGGCTTGCCATTTCCCCCGGCTTAAATCCTATCGAGAATGTTTGGTGTGCAGATGAGGGCGTATTGCAGCGTGTCCAAATGCACCAACGACCATCCAAAATGAAACGTCCTACCACAAGAGTTCCCCAACCACGTGGCCAGCTTGGGTGCAAGTTGCACAACGCGGCACTGCCGTCTGTGTCATCACACACCCTATTAAGAACCATGTCCCGTCTCCTGTAATGTCCAGGGGGCTATCATAAATCGCTGCGCACGTGAATAAAAGTTTCATTTCTGTTTGTATCATTGGCTATATCTTTGTTACCATTTTTACTTTGCTGTATGATCATATTTTCATGGAACTTTATTATTTAGCAGTGACAAATCGTGCGAAAGTTACTTTCGTCCTAAGTTTTACACACCCGTTTTGGTTCTTTCCTGCTGCATATTTGAGGATACACGCAGACGCGACGACATGGATTGATTTGTCTTTCCCTAGTAGTTAGGTGAGAGACGATTGTGTCTTTTATATCCTTGCCACCTCTTTCTAGGAGAATTTCATTGGCAGAAAGCATGCAGTGGACTACAGTGCGGATATCGCGAACTCGGCAATGAATAAGGTCAAAACGTTGTCAGTTGGCATGTGTTGTTGTGGTTGGAGGAACTCCTAAACTGCCTGTTTGTCTCGTAGCTGTCGTCGCGGTGAAAATCATATCGTCCAGCAATGAAAATAATGGAACCATATGTGGTAGGTGGTTTGTGTGATGTTCTTCTGATCCCGTGGCGTGAATGTTCTGGGCGAAGCTCATTGGTAAAAAACTTCGTCCAATTTTAAGTGATGAAAAATCTCTCCGCGACGCACGGTAGTCTTCGTTAATCTGATGTTCCAGTATTCGTGTTAATTGTTTATGTTTTTGTAAGAGTAAAGATCGCATCGATCAGAAATCCCCCAAATCTCGATTAGTACCTGTGTGATCGATTTAAACCGGTACAGTGGAGTTCGATATTCACACGCTGCTGTCCCGTGAATATTCGCTCTCCCAAAGCCGTTTATAGTGGCGGCATAGTCTTTGCAGGAGATAGGTAACACTCTAACAGACAAAAAGTATGTATCGCACTTTTTTTCCTTGAGAAACTTTGGACAGATTGGTGCTAAAACAGTAACTACGATCTTGTACAGATACGTTTTGGAGAAGGTCTCTGTGTCCTACAGTGCCGTTAATCTTCGTTCAAGCGATGTCACTTATGTTTTACTATATAAATTAACAGGAATCGTAGTGCTCTTCGCCTGTAATGCTACACAGCTTACCATACACTGCTGAACACGAAAGATTGAATGCTTAAGAACATTTTCCTTTTTGTGAAAAATAATTAGGTAAAAATTTTTCACTAAAACCTACCATTAGATCACAGCTCGTAATTATTTTAAACTTATTATTCATCTTCGCAGTCGTCCTTGGGGAAGTGATATTTTCTTAATGAATAAACCTTCATATAAATCTACCGAGAGAGAGAGAGAGCGCCGACGCCTCGATTAACGAAGTCTCAATAAGGCAGGCATAGTAGGCTTCAAGTCGAGGTCGTTGACACTGTTCCGAAGAGAAAGCCGCTATCTCACCAGGCTAGGTGCTCAGGTTTCTTCTGGTTTCGCTTCACTCCTCGTCAGTCGGTTCACCCGTCTCCCTTCTGGTCGCCTAAGTTCTCACCCCGCATTGTCTCGTTTTAAATAGCTACGTGTGCACCGGACTGACAGGTTAAGAATAGTGCAGTGACGTGCGCGTAAAGCGGCCTTTAAAACGACTAGCCTCTGGGTGACGCAGTTCACCGTTCTACCGACACTCTTTAGGCCGTTGTTCTTTTCCCCTAAATGGCCGTGGTGTTTTTGGACAGGTATTGAAATATTTGCTGTCTGGATCGCTGTGCGTCTGAAGTGCGTTCAGTATATTATCTAGTAGGCATTTGTCGGGGAAGTGGTTGGAATGTTTGTGGCTGTTGACGTTCCGCAGTTTTCTTGGGTGTCGGCAGCTGGCTACTCTAAACGAGTTAAAGTTCGATTTCAAGGCTTGCAGGATTAGTTTTCTGCCTTCAATGTGTGGGTGTTAGTGGAGGCGCAAAAGTTGTCCGACTGGTTGTTTTGTTGGTTGCTGCGTGATCAGTTGCCAGCACTCAAAGGGTTTCATCAGATCGATCTCTTCACGCGAGTCGCAGGCCTCCCAAGGCCGCAATACGGAGCACACGGTGCATCACAAGTACACGACTATTCAGCAGTCTTCCGATGACTCAAAACTGTCGATCGTGGATTGACTGGCGTTTGAGATACGGGCTTTGAGCGCTGAAATGGATGTTTTATTTTTAACGAAATATTAACGGCTGCAGAAAACTAAGTAGATTCATCGTTGCAAAGAAACAGAGCTGCTGCTGTTAGTAATGTAATTGTAGTTGGACAGTTTACCATCACAAGAAGATGTAATCCTAGGAGTTGTGTAGAAGCTTAATTCCATAAATGTGTCAAATCGGGACTACGACCTTAACAGTATTACGTTTAATTTCTGCTACGACTTTACTGCATGATTTAGACGTTATTAACTGTCTCAGCTTAACGATAGTTTACATGTGTACTAATTCCTTTAAATGATTTTCTTAAGTTCTCTGTGTCGCTTTTGCACTCACATTTCTGCCACACTTGTATTATACTCGTATAGCGAGTATTGAACTCGTCTATTATTTGTCAGTGCTCTCTTTTTCGTTCAGGTACAGAGCGACTGTAGCGTCACGCCGGGACGGGAAATAGACTGATAAGCCAAAACATGACCTGTTCCCCACCGAGAAGTTGAATGCCGCTTGGTGGTGGTAGGTGCTAGGAAAGTACTGAGACAAGACTGAGGAATCATTCTAACAAGGATTTTTATGTCCCGGTGCCTGTAAACGAGCGTATCGGAAATAGCGAAGCTGTAGTTGGAGTCACGAACGATACGCACCTACGTCACACGTTCTCAGGGAGACAGTAAGCGTTGAGTAGTGTTCTGAGTGCTTGCCTGTGAATGCCGCAGGTAATGCAAGCATTAAACGTGATCGTGGAAAGTTGTTTAGTGACTTTCTATTCCATTTGTAGCGAGTTGTCATCGCTGATGCTGGTTGTAAACGATAAATTCTGCAAAAGCAACCGAGACATTATTTGCAGGATATACGCTTTCTTCAAGCGGAAAGCACGCGCAAGGGCGTACCTCAACCGTCACTTGGAACCGTCAACAATGAAATCTCTATCCATGCCTTGACATGCGCGAACCGCCATCGTTCGTAGATCGGATTATAGTAGGCTTGTCTTTGTACTGTCGTGAGCATCCATCGAAAGTGGTTGAAGGACGTTGAAACCACGAATAGGCGTGAAGGAGTTGGTTGTCCACTCATAACACAACGTGCGTGATCTGGGACTTGGCAGCTTTGTATAGAAATGGAAATGTCGTGTGGCTAGGGCCTCCCGTCGGGTAGACAGTTCGCCTGGTGCAGGTCTTTCGATTTGACGCCACTTCGGCGACCTGCGCGTCGATGGGGATGAAATGATGATGATTAGGACAACACAACACCCAGTCCCTGAGCGGAGAAAATTTCCGACCCAGCCGGGAATCGAACCCGGGCCCTTGGGGTTGACGGTCTGTCACGCTGACCACTCGGCTACCGGCTACCGGCAGCTTTGTATAGCAACATAGGCGGTAGTATGCGACAGATCTGATGACAGGGCGCGTTGCTGTTGCGGGATTAAGTGTTTCGGAGCCCATTGTTGAACAGAGGGCCTCGCAGCATACAGTCCCTACGTGTTCCCAAGTTGACTCAGACACATTCAATTACGATTGCAGTGGACGTGGCATCTTCGAGATTGGTCCGTGGATCAGCGTAAAAGTTTTACGTGGTCAGATCTCTTTTCATGGTCGAACGAATCATGTTTCTTCTTTTACCGTTCGATGGTTGTCTGGATACGCCGTCATCCAGACAACGGCTGTTCGAAACACGCACTGAGCCACGGGCACAGATCGCTGGGGCGGTATTATGCCATGGGGGACACTCACACGGGCTTCCATGGAATCTGATAGTAGTCGAAGACACCGTGACAACTAAGGACTACGTGAACATCAACGAGGACTCTTCGTGTCCCTTCATGTTTGATGTCTTCTCTGAAGGGGATGGCATATTTCAGCAGTATAACTGTTCCTGTCACAAGGGCAGAATCAGGCTGCACTGATGTGAGGTGAGGAGCGTGGCAGTAAACTTACGTTGATATGGCCACCAAATTCGCCTGATCTGAATCCGATGGAACACACCTAGGACATTGTGGAGCGCCAACTCCGCGCGCACATCTACATGTACATGTTTACTCTGCAGTTCACAATTAAGTGCCTGGCTTATATAGTTTACGTAACCTACATGACTTGTGCGTAGGCATTGGGTGCTATATACCACCGGCAACATGCCA
This sequence comes from Schistocerca americana, assembly GCF_021461395.2. Classification (NCBI taxonomy): domain Eukaryota; kingdom Metazoa; phylum Arthropoda; class Insecta; order Orthoptera; family Acrididae; genus Schistocerca; species Schistocerca americana. The sequence continues at coordinate 116,313,728 of NC_060120.1, forward strand.
AGGGTTTGCCGAATCAATCCTACGCAGAATGGTGTTGTATTCCGTTCCAGAGGTGCACAAACACGCTATTATTAGCAGGTGTTTTTAATGTGTTGGCTCATCAGTGCATATTGCGTACTAGCGGTGGACCAAGATGACCTATGAATAACTTTCTGCCTTCTGCTATCTCTTAGACTCTGGCTCTCTCCGACGGTATTTCTTGATTTCCAGTAACTACTGAAGCTGATTTTTGTGGTTTATTTTTACTGAAACTCATAAGCACTAGCGCATGTTTATCCATTCATAGTGAAATTTGTTAATACGGCCAACTTCTTTCCCGCTAATAGTTCTTTGTTGTGCATCATTGGAAATCACCTGTAGTAACACAAGTATCGCACACCCCCATCAGTAACAGAGCGAAAACTGACCTACCGCCCCGTATAGGTGAGACCAGACTTACCGAGGGTGGGAAAGACAATTCTGGAGGCCAAGGCGCTCCATTACACGTCGTGCACGGCTAGTTGACAGTACTTACATACAGAATCACAACCGTTCATAATTTAATCGCAGTTGAATTCGTCCAACACAATTCTGCGAAAGATCTCTCGAAATTGTTCTTAATAAAGTGTTGCCCGGAAGATGAGCGACGAATCCAACTTTTGTTTTGTTTATACGGTGAATAAACAAAACCTGATTTAGGTCATCGGAAGAACTCAGACGACTCCACAGCGCTAGCGTTAAAATTCGTTAAGACGATTTTTTTAGGTGTCCTATTGGAAGTTACTAGGCAGGAGGAGGGAGCTGCAGTAATATGTTCTGTGCATTGTTATAGCGTATTGCTTTTTTAATTTTTAATGTCCATTACTTTTAAACCAGTGATTCAACACTGTGGAAATACATTTACAACCATATGAAATGACCGCTGCAGCGATGCAAGTGGATCGAAAAATGTTCTTCAGCGCTATCGTACGAGTTTTGATTGTTTTAATGTGCCCTTTCCCTCATCACACTTGGTTCTGGCTGCTTTGGGGTGAAACCCTAAATTTAAAAGTGGTACGTTAGAACAACTAAGAGGTGCAATCATTGAAACCTTTCTGAAATGTTGTCACGTTTAAAATAGGTGCTCGGGAAGAAGCTCCTTAAGCGTTGTATAGCAATTGAAATTAAAGAAATGAATATACGTAACATTACATTTATAACACATCACCTTTGTTACAATTAATACTTAACTTTGAGGTAAGTACTACATTCAAAGCTTTGCGCTCTTCTTCGCCAACCTGTACTTTCATACATGAACGCCACTCGAACATGGAACTATCTATGGGGCTTCTTATGTTAGATGAAAGTCTATTAATTTTTGGTTAAGGTCAGAGTGTATTTGTAGATTTCATTATCCACGCTGTTAGGTGTTAACCATGTATGAGTTGATTTGTTGTCCATTGGTGTTAACATTTTAGTTTTATATTTTACATTCATAATAAGGGCGAGAGGTTTTTCATGAGAAGTAATGGTAAATATATTTATCAACAAATACAGTCCATCTGCTAGCAAGCTAGTCACAGTAGTTCCGTGGAACTGAATAGTCTCTTCTCCGCCCGGCCCTCTCCTCCGCCTTTCCCTAAAACTATATTTCGGTAAAATGACAATGATATTCATTTGTCTCCACAGTGATGCGTTATAAATAGGAACGCAGATAATGTGTTATTTCAAGTAAATGGCCGCCGTACGTTGAGGCAAATACTGCCAGCACCACACATCGTCGGTCAGTCAAAATCAATAACGAATATTTAATTATAACATCGGTAGCTTGGCTGTTCAGCAGTTCGAAGGAAGTCCGGAAGTGTGTGTGTGTGTGTGTGTGTGTGTGTGTGTGTGTTTGTTTTGAAATACGGATGCCGAGGCGTTCCAACAGCACGTACGCGCGCGTGACTGTATGGACGTCAGCAGGTACTGGCCTGGCGAAAACGCGAAATGTCCTTTGGGCGTCACTGCTGCCGCTCTTACTACTTGTCCCACCCGGAATGCTTGCTACCTCGTGGTATCGAAATAAATAGCACTCTGGAAACTTAATGCAATCCCACAGAAAGCTCCCCACCTCCCAGCTTTATCGTGTTTAGGAAGGATGTGCAGTGTTTCGTTGACATTCAAGTCCCTGAATTACCTTTACTGTACTCGGGTAAGTTGTTGTTATCGCAGTTTCTTCCTCATTTGTCAACTTTGACAGTACCATCTTCTTTGAGCCAATTTTGCTTTGAATGAAATTTTTCGTCGAGTCCTTCATACGCAATACACAACTTCGGCGTATTTAAGTGTAAGGTAGATAAGAGGAGACAGTCCAGTGACTGATAGTGAAATGGATTGGCGTTTTAATAAAATGATTGGCATCAGTCGACAATAAGAATATTAATTTATAGAGAAACTTCTTGTACGCGTGCCTTGCGTGTAAAAAAATAACCAGCGATGATGGCTAGAAGACCTGGAAGAACAGGCAGTACACTTTATCTGGAAGATTCGATGAGTAAAACGGAAAGTAACAATAAGAAAGATGTTGGCATAACAGTATCATCTACTTGTACTTGGACATCATCTCCATTGACATCATCATAGCACTTACGCATCGATAAGAATTTTTATCACCACAGTTCCTTGAACACCACCTTTCTGTTTTGGACATTTTGCTTCGTGCTACAAGCAAACAAGGTCAAGGTACCGTGAGATCGAGGAAGCATAGGACGCCCGGGTTTGTATTTTCATTTCGAGAAAAGTAAAAAACTATATGACTGTTTCTTACATATTTGTGACGAAACGACCTTAATGGAAGAATAAAATATATAAAAAAAAACAGAATTTACATTTACATAGTATCATGGCAGTCTTCGTTCCCTCACTGAGTGTGGTGGCGCAGTGGTTTGCACACTAGACTCACATTCGGAGGACGGCGGTTCAAACCCGCGTACGCCCATCCCCTATTTCGATTTTCCGTGATTTCCTTAAATCGCTTCAGGCAAATGTCGGGATGGCTCCTTCGAAAGGACACGGCCGACCTCCTTTCCTAAACCGATGGGGCAATGACCTTGGTGTTTGGTCCCTCCCCCAAATCGGCTAACGAACTTTTGCTCTGGCATTGCAAGTATCCGAGTGAGACTCGCACGCCGTCTCGAAAGGATTAATTTTATGACAATTCTAATCATTCACAAGAACAGAATCACCTTCATCGTTCTTTTCGGAATTACTTAAAGACCCAACCACCTTGTGTTTCTTCACAGGTCTAATGGTAACACTGTCGCTGGAATCAGGAGGAACTTGGAAACAAACATAGTAACTACACTCCTGGAAATGGAAAAAAGAACACATTGACACCGGTGTGTCAGACCCACCATACTTGCTCCGGACACTGCGAGATGGCTGTACAAGCAATGATCACACGCACGGCACGGCGGACACACCAGGAACCGCGGTGTTGGCCGTCGAATGGCGCTAGCTGCGCAGCATTTGTGCACCGCCGCCGTCAGTGTCAGCCAGTTTGCCGTGGCATACGGAGCTCCATCGCAGTCTTTAACACTGGTAGCATGCCGCGACAGCGTGGACGTGAACCGTATGTGCAGTTGACGGACTTTGGGCGAGAGCGTACAGTGGGCATGCGGGAGGCCGGGTGGACGTACCGCCGAATTGCCCAACACGTGGGGCGTGAGGTCTCCACAGTACATCGATGTCGTCGCCAGTGGTCGGCGGAAGGTGCACGTGCCCGTCGACCTGGGACCAGACCGCAGCGACGCACGGATGCACGCCAAGACCGTAGGATCCTACGCAGTGCCGTAGGATACCGCACCGCCACTTCCCAGCAAATTAGGGACACTGTTGCTCCTGGGGTATCGGCGAGGACCATTCGCAACCGTCTCCATGAAGCTGGGCTACGGTCCCGCACACCGTTAGGCCGTCTTCCGCTCACGCCCCAACATCGTGCAGCCCGCCTCCAGTGGTGTCGCGACAGGCGTGAATGGAGGGACGAACGGAGACGTGTCGTCTTCAGCGATGAGAGTCGCTTCTGCCTTGGTGCCAATGATGGTCGTATGCGTGTTTGGCGCCGTGCAGGTGAGCGCCACAATCAGGACTGCATACGACCGAGGCACACAGGGCCAACACCCGGCATCATGGTGTGGGGAGCGATCTCCTACACTGGCCGTACACCACTGGTGATCGTCGAGGGGACACTGAATAGTGCACGGTACATCCAAACCGTCATCGAACCCATCGTTCTACCATTCCTAGACCGGCAAGGGAACTTGCTGTTCCAACAGGACAATGCACGTCCGCATGTATCCCGTGCCACCCAACGTACTCTAGAAGGTGTAAGTCAACTACCCTGGCCAGCAAGATCTCCGGATCTGTCCCCCAATGAGCATGTTTGGGACTGGATGAAGCGTCGTCTCACGCGGTCTGCACGTCCAGCACGAACGCTGGTCCAACTGAGGCGCCAGGTGGAAATGGCATGCAAGCCGTTCCACAGGAGTACATCCAGCATCTCTACGATCGTCTCCATGGGAGAATAACAGCCTGCATTGCTGCGAAAGGTGGATATACACTGTACTAGTGCCGACATTGTGCATGCTCTGTTGCCTGTGTCTATGTGCCTGTGGTTCTGTCAGTGTGATCATGTGATGTATCTGACCCCAGGAATGTGTCAATAAAGTTTCCCCTTCCTGGGACAATGAATTCACGGTGTTCTTATTTCAATTTCCAGGAGTGTATTTGAAATGTCAAAATATACTCAAAATGCTAAATATGCAAAAAGTACAAGAGCGACCTCGAAATCCATCCGCAACGAATGTTTGCGCGAAACACGAGCAAATTCAGCATCCGTCTGCAGTCTGTTAATTCAAGTAGGAGCTCATCTGTCATGCGTTCTTCCCCTATCAAAATTTCTGGGTTTACTTCAGTTGTTACTGTGCATACTAGCTTTGACATAGGTGTTGATGTTCTACAGACAACTGTTTAGGTAAGATTTTTCTTTCGAATTCAGTTACTCTTCTCGTATAGCTGTCATTCTGCTTGTTTTAATTTCTTTCACCTTTTTGGTTAGTTATGATTTAGGATTCGTTGGAATCTACTTTGCAGCTCCCTCTATTTTTCAGTACCTTCGTAATATTATTTTTAAACCATGGCATGCTCTTCGCATTCTCCAATTTTATTTTACTTTATTTTATTTATTTTTTGTGAGGGGGGAAATAAAGTTAAAGCATCAATTGCCTTAGAGCGGGAACAAAATATGTTTCATTGAAGGAAAACGAAGACTACATTTGTTTCTTGAAAAGCTACATCGAAGGAAAAAGTTCCAAGCTTTCTTGCTACTGTGCCACGATATCTTGGAACATTTCAAATACACCGCTCCAATGGTGATGAAGGTAGATGTGCGTTCCTCATTTTTCCTGAGTGTGGATGAAATAACTAACTTCGGTTCGTAACGTGCCGCATCGAAATGGAAACACTAGAGAAAGCATAGTGCCGGAACTTTTTTTTCTCTCAATAAAGCTAAACACTGTGCTACCTGACTTGGCTGTCGGGCTGGTCCGGCCCATGGGAAGCCTTTGCCCAAGGAAAGCGGGGAACCGGCAAGGTTTCTTGCGCATGGCAGCTAATTCGCAGGCAACGACGACCCCGTGTACAGCGGCGGGCCGCGCCGGGCCGGCCATTGTTCTCGCTCATCCGCCTCCAGCGACCGCAGGCGGGGCTCGCAGCCCGGCCGATGAGTTTTAATCTCCCGCCGGCTCTTGGCTGCCCGCCTCCTGCCGCCGACGTCAAAGATTTGTCAGGCACGGGCGCGCGCGGCTGCCAGGGAACCATCGCAAACTGTTCGACAATGCCGAGCACGTACAGGGGCGCTCTGACGGCGAAAGGCGTCAGGGACTAGAGCGGACAAGGATTGTGGTGGACACATGTACATTGCCCAAAGGAGAAAAAACCTGGCGTCATTTCACTTTCAATAATTTTTTCCCAATTCCTACTCACCAATGATCGTCATGCCTTCTACGTTTACGTACATGCTTCTAGTTTATCAGAACCGTCCTTAAAGGTAAGTTCAAAAATGGCTCTGAGCACTATGGGACTTAACACCTGAGGTCATAAGTCCCCTAGAACTTAGAACTACTTAAACCTAACCAACCTAAGGACATCACAGATCCATGCCCCAGGCGGGATTCGAACCTGCGACCTTAGCAGCAGCGCGGTTCCTGAGTGAAGCGCCTAGAACCGCTCGGCCACCGCGGCCGGCTATCTTAGGTTCACTGTATAATTTATTTGCACTGACGTCTGGTGTAAAAAGGAGTCTGCATTGTTCATAATTTTACGTAAGAATCATTGGAGGATTTCATCTGCCACCGCGTTCGATTTTTTATGTCATTAATATACCACCCTTCACCATTACACTATCATATGTCATTGTGCATTCGCAGGTGCTCTCTCAACAGGTACAATACAAAGTCTAGTGAGGCCTCAATCCAGGCTGAAAGCATATTAAATTACAGGAATACAAAAGACATCATTAAAGGCCAGTGATTCAAATGTTAACGTCGTGTGACTAGGGCCTCCCGTCGGGTAGACCTTGAATGGCTAATCTCACCCGTTCCGCCATAAATAAATTCATGAAATGAGTTTGCAGAAATTTAAAATCATTACATCGCATTCGGGAGGAGCGGGAGATCGAAATTTAAGCTTTCCATGATTTCTCAAATTCATTGAAGGTAAACGCCTATATGGTTCTTTAAATATAGAAACCAAGACAAAACTGCAGGTCATAATTAACTACTGCTTAACTTCTACATAGAAGAACCTATGGGCGATGTAATTAAGTAAATCAGAACTATAGAACATGTACTAAGCATGTACTAAGCTTCAGTACGAAATAATCCTTCTGGTAGAAAGCAAATCAAGCTGTAAAGAAATAAATGGTATTGATTGGGTTTTTAATGGGCTGTTTTCGAAATGAAGAAAACAAAATAAGTCGTAAATTTCAAGATTACTTTCCGGGAAGAATCGGACAACATATTAGTTTCTCCCACTAACGTTTCCCGAAATGACCACGACGAGAAAATTCGAGAAACATTCTTCATACGCGCCATTCGCGAGTGGAACAGGGAGGTGGGAAAGTTGGTGGTAGCGGAAGAACTTCCGCCTCTGTGCCGATATGTCATTATTTGCAGCGTACTTTGAAATGTAATCTAGTGTATTACCAGCCAACCCCACACCATGTTCTTTAAAGAAACGATCGCAAATGTATAACGCAACTTCAAACGTATGACTACAAATGAGTTAGTCCTAAATATTAGCCATTAATCATGTAAGCGAGAAAAGGCTTGAAATTATGTTTAAAGTTGTAAGTTGCCAAGCGCTCTCGTTATCAAATACTGGATGAGTATAGTGTGGATAATTTGCGCTCCGTTTAATAAGTTGTTAACAACTTAACATAAACTTGACAATGTGTCCTCCAGTGATACTGTATAATTTTGTTGGTGCACTCAGTAGTATATGTGGATACTGCCTTCAAAATGTACTGTGATTGGAGTGAGCAGTAAAGAAGTCGCAAACTAAAACGTCATGCTAATGCCCAAGTTTTACTGCATGAACAGCGAGAATGTAAGAAGCGATAAAAGATTTTTTTCCTTCATTTTCTGGGAGAAAAAGTTCATAAATGGTTTGAAATCGTGGGTAAACGTTGTAAGTTGTGTGTCTCAAATACTGGATGAATGTATAAATGTAATACTGGTAATCGCGCGCAGTGATTTATGATGCACCAGACATATACATTTTCTAACCGTGATACTTGTTAACATGGTCAATCTTTAACATAAAATTACACCTCTAATGAAAGAATTTTAAATTTTAAAATGCGGTCAATAATTTTGTGAAATACTGAAGATGAAATTTTTATTGCCGCGAGAAGCCTAGATATGTAATCTGCAGCTGAGACTTTTCCCAGATTAGCCGTTTAGTTATATAGTTGTGAACATGGGTTTATTGGCACTGAGTTGTTCGTAATGAGAAACGTTATAATATTGTCATTTATTTTAAACCATATTGTACGCTTACAAGAGTTTCTTTTGTTACAGGTAAGGAATCAAGATTCTCCCCATACTTAAATCGTAAGTACACTGCCACCTACAACTTACAAATTAATACAGCAAAGTATGTTAATATGTGTGGTCTAGGAGCCCACACTGTATCTCGTAATGTTGTACCAGTGTTATTTTTTGGAGACAGTCAGGCACACTCGATTTTAAATTTTCCCAAAGTTTCAAAGAATGTTACTATTCGTTTCATAAATTTAGTATTGCAGTAAGAAAAAGCATTTGAACTTACGAAACAAATAGTTATTACTTGCTACGGAAAATGACCACACCAATACACTTGTTCAAGAAGATTGGTTTTGTGTAGGGAAACTGTGGCGAACTGCAGCCTCTGATGTAAAATTTGACCAATCTGGTCACTGTTGGAGACCACACACGAGACGCTTTTGTGTTTAAAGGAAGTCAAGGGCTTGTAATTAAGACGTGTGTAGCTGTAACAGTTATTTATGCCTCGAGACGTCTTGTCTTCGATGTTGACAAATCTGTTTGCTGCATAAACCTCAGTTTCTTATCTGTTACGAATAGTGTCTGTAGTATTGTAATACGCCATAAACAATGAAAGACATAGTGATTTATTCAAATTGATGCAGGGAGACAACTGTAAAAGAGGCAACGTATTTGAGAATCCTCCTCTTCCTCATCCCAAAGACGTGCACACGACACTAGGCACGAGTGCTGCGGAAACAAGACTTGCCTGAGAATTTTGATGCCGCGCGGCCCATTTGCAACCCGTTTCATTTTTAATTTTGCGTCATTGCATCAATTTTTGAACTGTTACTAGTAACTGCAAAGTGTTCGTCTACATCTGTGACACTCTACAAAAACTGGCACCACCACCTGTTCACGCACTTGTCACATCACTTGACTACAGTTGGTAGGCAAAGTGCCTTTCGATGATAGTATCGAACTTCGGGCTCAGTCGCGTTCTTACCATCAGGTTGGCAACTGTTAACCCAGAAAATAGTAGACAAGTCAGATGGAGCCAACAAGATTGTGTAACAAAAAAATCTACGCATTGTTCGCCTAATGTATGCGAGACATTTTGAGCTGATGAGTTTACATTTGAAAACGGTTGCGGCGCAGTGTTCAGACGACGAAACCTACGAAGCTTATCTAGCCCCCTTTCGTTTGTTTCACTGTACCGACTACTGTGCTAAGTTGTGTTTAAGGACAGTCAGGCGGCACGGTTGCTGGAGTTTTGGGTAGTGCGTTCCGTGCGACGAGATGGAAAGAAGTGGTCGAAGGACAGCCGCGAGCGCTGGTAGTACGACCTACGCAGTGTCAGCGGCAAGCAGACCCGAGCGAGTTGCGTGCGTATTCAGGCGAGGCACGCTTGGGTGCCACACCCAAGGCGGCGCGTCGCCCGTCCGTGGGCGACGGCCGACGTGGGACGACTGCTCGGCCGGTTCGCAGTAGGCGGCCTGTGGCAGCGCCCAACGTCCAACAGCGCTGGTGTGAATGCACTGCAGAATCCTAGAGTACAGCGAAGACGACATTTAGTCGTTGTAAAGCATACCACCGAATTCAGGAGGATTCATTAAGCAAGTACGCACCACATTGGTTTCACAGAAGGTCAAGATGAAGTTCCAGGATAAGGCAGTTTAAATAACTCAGTTATCCAATTACATTGAGCTGACAAAAGTCAAGGGACACTCCGGATACTTTTTTATGCAGATGCATTACTTCAAATTTGCTGATTAATTTCGTGTACGATTTGTTAAATTTGGCTGGATCAACGTTTTTAGAAAATCGTAAACCGCTGGTCAGTTAAAAACGAATATCTCTAGAATCATAAGTGTAGAACGTGTGGTTTGATTTATATTTTAGTGGAAACCGTGCTACATGAGTTGGTAACTCTGTCATAACAGTTGCGATTCTTGTTTACGCTGTGGGTACGATGTTCTCGGTATAATGTGTGTAAATACTTCATTCTTTGTGCTATTGATATTTCTATCATCATATTTGAGCATCATAACAGCAAAAAGTGTTGAAGAAGTGTACTGTGTGTTCTAGAGCTTGCTAATGGGGTTAGGAATGAAAAGTTCGCCCAATACTTCAGCTCCTCTCACTGCTACCCCAAGTTCCTCCTGCAAAAAGAAACTTGCAAAATATGATAAACTGTGTTCAAAAAATAGAAATGAGAACGATAAAGACATTAACATCGTTACATATTTGAGATATTCTCAGTTTCCTGCTCATTGAATTTACACGTTGTGCACTACGTGGACGGGAAATAAAGGTCACTGAAGATGCCTGTAAAAGATGGGTCAGTCTGTAGCTTGACAGTTTCATGTGAAAAAAGTGACAGCTAGAATCAATTTTTTACTTCAGAAAGGAGCAAATATAATGAATTATGTAAATCAAACGTAAGGTATTTTTATGGGAAAATATTATTTTGTATAATGAAACTGCCACGTCCACTACAAGCATATAAAAACATAGATATTTTGCTAGACAAAGTGGAAAAAGTAGCAGAAGAATCAGCGAGAACTGCACCACAAGAGGCGGTTGAGGAAAATAGACTGCGAGGCATGTACAGACATAGATATTGGCTTCGGTGGTACTTGGCAGAGAGGGTACATGAGACCTGGAAATTTCTGTGCAGCTGCCGCAAGCATTGACACAGGTAAGGACCTAGATGAAGAACTGTCATGCAAACATTGCCATGGATGAGTGAAATCGCTAAATTGAATGCACACAAAAAGACGCAGCGTGAACCGAAGTGCTCCAACAATTCTGTAGAATCTGGAGCTCATGCTTGTCCGTTGCTGTCAGCATACCTCAAGGCAACTAGATACCAGAGAGGCTGGAGTGTGTCACCCACGTGCAGAAAAGAACGAGCACCCGACTTTGACGGAGGAAGTAGAAGCTGTTGAAGAAACCGCTGTGTAAAGGCAAGACTATTAGGCATCGTCTGACGGTACCATCAACCAACTGCCAGAGTATTATGACCAAGCGATAGAAGCAACTAATATAATCTAGACGGCATAAAGAAGGCTGTGTAGGCAACCATTTACCTTAAAATATCAGCAGATAAGACGATCCACAAGCTTTCTCCAGATGAGTATATATCAGGCTGAACTTCGGAGAAGTTTGCCCACAAGAACTCTTTACCTATGCCTGTTATGTTGGCTATAAAGCCACTGTATAGAGATTTGGCAAATCCATATCTTTTGAAGAAATGACTGACAGGGAAAACAAAAAAACGTGAACAATTCATTCAGCAGTGAAGTTTGGGCAAGAGTACATAACTCTGTATTTGTGAGGTAGCATGCATTGAAGCTTGGTATGTGGTACTGTCATCACATTTAATGTCAATGCTAGTACACTGAAGCTCTTGGAGGAGCTAGTAGTAAAGACTGGTTGGAATACGCGAGTCATACTTCAGGAACTGGACAAGGAGCGACTCGACAAGGCTGAGCTACAAGCACAAAAGGTGTTCAAGGAGGCAGCGTCTTTGAAGGGGAGGAAGATCATACATTCAGATGACTACGAGTTACGCTGGCGCTTTTTACCCGTTGTTTCTGTTAAAAAGTTAGTTTAATTTAAAATTAATATTTACTGATATTTCTGAAAAAATTCCCAAGTGACCCATTTTCTCAGAAACGATAGAAGATAGTCGTGACTTTTTATAGTTAGAATGGTACAGTATTTTCAAGTAATTGCTGGTCAGTATTTTTATTTGTTGTGCTATGCAAGGTATTGACGTTTTCAAGTAGCTTTACCGAAGGAAGTCCCTAACATATTATTATACAATTGTAATATCGAGGCAATATTTTCCATGATTGATAGCGCGCAAAGGGACAACTATTTTTCTAATTACTCATTGTTCCTAATTTCAACTACCTAGATACCGAAGTATCTGTGCAGTCGTATTCGAGCCCCTGGAAAAGAACACTGGAGTGCTGAGATGCTTATTGTGGTTTGCAGTGAAAATTTCGCGAAATATTAGGTATCTAGTAGACAATAAGGCGGAATCAATGTAACTTAATTGTGTCGATTTTCACCCCTCGCACAACTATTTTTGAGAATTTGTCTAATAAGGTGGGAGACTACCCAACTTGAGGCGCACTGTACAAGTACAGCGTTTATTCGCACTATCAACGCAAAGTTCTGAAATTGGTTTTTAATGACCTTCAGTGTGTGTGTGTGGTTTTTTTTTTTTTTTCACCCCTTCGTAGTTGGCATTCCTAGGTGCATTGGGTTAAATTCCCAGCGTTCAGGCTTTTTATCTTCCGATACGTTCTTTCTGGGACAGATTGCAACGTTATTTTTATCAACTATTGGCTGAATTGTTACTTGCGGTCACATACTTGGATGATCCCTGCCAGTTAGCACCGCCAATTCAATTATTTTGAAGTGTGGTTGATAATTTTGATTGTTGACAGGTATGTATTCCATTATTCCCCAATTTATTCTGGTAGAAACGCTCAGACTTAAGCTAGTTCAGTTTGGCTTTGCTGAGGCTGCTCGCCTGTAATACGCCGTGAATTCCGTGCTTACTGTAGTGGCAATATGTTCTCCCAGACAGCTCTCAAAGATCACGTTACATGAGGCTAATTTTTCTTTGATCCAAGCAGTTTGAGCGGCCGTATTGCTTGTCATGCAACGAACCTCCCCACACCGCAGCGCACTGTCGTAAACATCTTTTGTTCTCCGGCTTCGGCTGAATTGCAGTCCGTTTGCCATTGTGTGCAGCCTCTTCGCGCCTCTCAGAGGCGGGGAACTATCTTCACTGACTCCCGTCTCATGTGAGAACAGTTTCTTTCTGCTCATATTGTTCTTACATACTGAATAGGAGTATTTTAATCACAAATCTTTTGTATTCTCTCTCTCTCTCTCTCTCCAGTCTTTTTATTCATTACCCCATAGCAATGAGAAACCGACAGTGATTATTTCGCAAGTAACATACCTCTTCATATTTGCATCTACTCTGATTTTAGTGCTCTAGATGACAGTAAAAACTCTCACCTTCAACTGCAAGGATGACAGAGTATTTCACTTCTCTTTGTGTTCGATGAAATCAATTTCTGTGGGCAAATGTTTCCAGTGTAGACGTGTTGGTAGCATCATTGAAGCAGGGTTGTGCCTAGAAGACTGACAGCGGTTACCAATATCAGATGTACCCATGCTCACGAATTTCTTTTATCATATTTGGTAACAGCAACAGGACTAATGTGGCTTAGAGGTTTCGACAGTTCTGCTATTTACTTTGCCGAAAACTACAGTATATTTTATTTCTTCGATAAGGTATATGGGCTAAAGTACCACGTTTAGTATAATGCTCGATTTACAAAGTGCCTGGAAGTATCAGCTTGTGTGTAATCGCAACTAATTTCCATACTCATGTGAGCAATGGGAGTGTGCTACAATGTCGCAAAGGCTCTCTTGAGGGCGGCCTTGCGGAAGTGGCTCGAAGTTGCCTTTCCTAGTCTTTCTGTGTCACTTAGATGAGTTGTGAGTGCATGTTACTGTGTACATTGCAGGAAAGCAGTTGAAGATGTTATTAAGTATATTTAGAGGCTGAAGCATAGTACTGGAACATTGTCTTGTCTCAATAACCTATAGTTTGTCGCCGTGCATACATTCTCATCCAACGTCCTAATCAGTCAGCAATTCTATGACCTCTGAACGTCTCTGGATTTAAACGAGTACCTCGATCCAGTTAAGTGAGCAGAAAATTCACGAGCCTCGTCGTCCTCATCTTGGCGGTCAGTTACTGGCAAAGCTGGGCAACTGTAATCAGAAGGTTAACTTCGTTAAACGTTAAAGCATTAATTTACTGGAAATTTATGGGAAGTTACAGCTAATCGATAACTCGTTTACTGTGCATTGGTCCATAATACCTTGAGAAACGCCGCTGCCAATTGCTGCAATGCCGAAAGACACTCCAACGCCAGATTATTTCTACTGACTCTGTTGTCGATATCTGAATGCGATTTTTCTTCTTGGCTTTCCTCGACGTGACCCTGCCTTCACTCTTTTTGCAAACTGTACGTAGCGCGGTTCGTGTGCTCCCCTTATGTGTAGTTTCAAATTGTTAAGGTTCAAAAGATGAGCCCTAACTGCTGACTTTTTGCACAAGCACAGTTTACAATCGAAAAGTATCCCGTTGTGGTTACAAAAATAACGCAATCACTTCCATGCGGCCACGGATTTTCGTCACTTGCAGAGCTCGAATCCGATTTCATGGTTAGTTCCACAGTCAATCCACTAAGAGGTTAGAGTCCTTCCTCGGGCATGAGTGTGTGTGTGTTGTTCTTAGCATAAGTTAAAGTAGTGTTTGGTCCCTTAGGAATTCGCACACATTTGAACATTTTTTTCGCTCACTCGATTGTTTCCATCAGTCGCAGTCATTCCGGCGTATCCACACTCTTGGTTGACCCGAACCTGGCGGCACGGAGTCACTTTTGTCATAAGCAGTAGGTACCTAATTAACGATTAACAGACACATAAAAAGTTAACCCTAAAACGGCACGGCGGTTGAGACTAAATAGACGGTACAATCCGGTCGGATCCGATCTGCTCCCTCTTCGATGAGGTTTTGTTTGGATATAGGTGCACAATAAGTATTACCATTGTATAATAAGGTTTATTGACATTATGTTAAATGACAAAAATTCTTTTTGTGGAGACAACATATAATCGTTAGCCCTTACTGCCCGTTGAGTCCAGTCAAAGCACCTACACAAAATTTTTTTTTGTAAAGAAAAAATGAAATGTTTCCAGGAATAGAAAGAAATATCAAATATTTGTTTCTTCAACAGAATCATCAGTCACGCAACTAATACACAATACTGTTTTATGCTCCCCACATACGCATGAATTGCGTATGACACAAAATTCATTTATCTCTCTGCCTTTCGAATGATCACACAAGTTACATCATCTTCGTTTCATCTGCAAACTTTAATTGTATGTGAGAGTGAATTGTTCCTTTTTTCCCCCTAACACATTGACAGTTGTCAAACGAAGAGCTCTCGAAGTGCGTGAGTTGGACATACTTTTTACCATCACGGCTTTGGTCAAACCCAATGCGAAATTTTTTAGGAACGTGGCCCGTGCACTTACTGGGAATGAATCTTGGTTCTTATTAAGTTTGAATAAAAAGAAACTGTTCACAGCTGCGGTGTTTAACATTAGGAGGATACCTGGCTGAAAATGACTTAAAAGTTCGTGGTCCCCTCCATCGGTAATGCTGGAATTCAATATGGTGTTGGCCCACACTTAACCTTCCACTCTGGCAGACATACGTTAAGTCAGGTGCTGGAAGGTTTCTTGGGGAATGGCAGCCCATTCTTCACGGAGTGCTGCTCTGAGGAGAGGTATCCTTGTCGGTCGGTGATGCCTGGGAAGTCGGCGTTCCAAGACATCCCAAAGGTGTCCTATATTCAGGTTAAGACTCTGTGCTAGCCAGCCCATTACAGGGATGTTACTGTCGTGTAACCATTCCGCCACAGGTCGTACATTATGAACAGGTGCTTGATCGTGTTGAAAGATGCAATCGCCATCCCCGAATCGCTCTTCAACAGTGGGAAGCAAGAAGGTGCTTCAAACATCAATGTAACTTCATGTAACTGCCATAGTACTCGCAGTGGATCCTGATGCAGTTTGCAATTCCTGTATGATGGTCTGGATAAATGTCTGCCTATTACACATTACGACCCTCTTCAACCATCGGCGGTCTCTCGTCAGTCAGCAGACGAGGTCGACCTGTACGCTTTTGTGCTGTTTGTGTCCCTACACCTTTCCACTTCACTATCACATCGGAAATAGTGGGTCCTAGGTATGATTAGGAGTATGGAAATCTCGCGTACAGATGTATGACACAAGTGACACCCAATCACATGACCACGTTCGAAGTCCGTGAGTTCTGCGAAGCGCCCCATTTTGCTGTCTCACGATGTCTAATGACTACTGAGGTCGCTGATATGGAATACCTGGCAGTAGGTGGCAAGACAATGCACCTAATATGAAAAACGTTTGTTTTGGGGGGTATCTGTATACTTCTGATCACATAGTGCATGTCAATGGCCACCTTCGGGTCTTCCGTTTGGTAGTCTTTGTCTTTGTCTTTGCAGAATTTGTCCAACACGTCCACTCCATCTGTTGCTAGGTTATAGAATTCAACAATATTAGGCTTTCTTGGCTCATCGCTTATTCTTCCATTGTGATGGATTGTTAAAATTAGGATAACATTTTTGTTCTTTTTAGGGGTTAAAGAAACTCCCATTTTGATGTCTTGCTAGACGAAGTTTGCAGCACCATCTGGGGCCATTAACATGGATAGTGGTAACTCACGCTTGTTTTTACGTAGTGTACAGACCAACTTAAGCTTTTCGTGGGACAGTTTGTCTGCCAACTCATAAGAAGTGAACCAGTTATCAGTTGTCACATCTCGATTGCCCCCTGTCTCTGAGTCAGTAAGTCTAAGAACATACAGAGTCGGTATGAATTAATAGTACTTCTTGTTTCTTTGCTCTTTTCCAATATATGGGATGACTAAAATGAAATTGAACGTTCTGATGATTTTTAAATCATACTTACTAGGTGTTGATGGTATAAACATTCTGAAGGGACACCTTAGTGTTTCATCCAACGTCAAATCCTCTGATGAGCTATAATACTCCAAACAATGAGTTACAAAAGTAAGTGCAGTAAATTTTCCCTAAGCCTTTGTCGACTCCCTAGTACTATTTATCATCGAATCTCAAAATTTGTGGAATGAATGCAAATCTTTTCTGCGACATAACACAGCGAAAGACCGGTGGTCCATACTTCACGGAAAACATATCCTGTTGGCATAAGCCAGAATCTTTCAAGACAACCACTCATGAACTAGAGACCTGTGAAAGCTTTTATCTCAGTTATATCTGTGGGTGTAAAAAATGAATTGCTGAGGTCAATGTACTTGAGCTTTGAGTGTTTATTTCGTTATTAGTATGACCAACAATGTTTTTTATCTGTACTCGCTCGAGCCTTTCCTTTAGGTCCAGGCATGCGAGTAATCACATTTGAAGAAGAGATTCGTGAACAGCTTGTCGGTCCAGATTATTCGCTCGTCCATACGTAACTCAAAATTCCTTTTTTCTGTTCCTTCGTCTTCCCTCCTGTACCACTCATCCGCATCATCACAGTGGAAAATAACTTTTTCTTTATATCACTGTTCATAAGACTTCCATCGTCAGGTTCTTAGACTTTTCCAAGTCAGGATCGCCGTCCTCTTGGGCTGAAGGATCCTCCTGGCGGCGTAACGCAGCTAGAACTGCCAGAGGTGTGTGTAACAATTGTTTCAAAGCCATTTTCGTATCAAAATTGTGAAACAGATTTATAGTAAAATTAGTAATGTTGGCTACGGTCGGGTCGGATCGGATACGACCAAGAATTGACGTAACAAGCCAAGGTCACTTACGCGATAACTACAGTGACTCCAACAGCCATCACACGAGTGACTTGTAGGGTTCCTGGCTCGACTTCCTGCACTGAGCGATTAGAGTGGTGCAAAGGTAAACTGAACCGTTGCTTCGAATCAGACCCGAACCGTACCGTTTGAGGGTTAATAGTATTAAAGAGACCGTTAACTTAAAAAAAAAAAAGAGCCTTAAAGCTAAGCCGTTACTCGAAAGGTTGACTCCGTTAATTAACCATTAACGGTCTTGTGTACAGCTGTGGGTACTGATAACGGAAATTTCTTTTATCAAAAGGATTTGAAACGATTGCCATTGGTTTAAGCGCCACCATAGTAACTTCAGTTAGTGACCTGTGCTGCAATTACGTATCAATGAATTTTGGATCTTCTTAACGTACGCTCGCATTACATAGAGATATGTATTGATGTAGAATACAGTCGATAATATGTGTTAATTCTTCTTACGTGGTTCCGCTGTAGAACTTTTTTTAATAAAACTTAGGCATATTTTTATGGCTGTCCCTTAGTTTTTCGAGATTAAAAATGCTGCGTTCTCATTAAATTCTCTCGCTTGGCAAAGCTGCTCGCAGAGACGTCCGTCCCATTATTTTTACAGAATGTGTCCTTTACCGTCTGCTGGCAGCCGATTCAGCCCCGCGCGTTCCATTTCGGTCGCCGGGTTTCGGTCTGAAAGACGCTGGTGTGGCTGTAGAGGGTCGCGCCTGAAAAGATCCGCCACTGGGAGAGGCGGCGAGAACGCGAGCCCATTGAGAGAGCGGCGCCGGCGCCTGGCCGCCGTTCAAGGCGTGCAGTGGCAGTGGCAGGGGCTGCCTGCCGCCGGCATTTGATTAGCGAACCACCTGCGGCGCAGCGGGCCGCACTTGGCACAGCCGCCGCCCATCCGCCTCTCCGTCACGGTGCGCGCCTCCTGCTCTGCCAGCTCGTGCAATTAATATTCTCGCCACTGTGTGTTACTGCGCTGCTGTGAGCGCGTCCAACCCTTTGGCATGTGTGTCACAGTTAACGCAGCGTCTTGACGTTTATTCCACATCACGTGAAACGTTAACTCGCAGAATGCACTTTAAAACTTCACAACCAAATAATCTGACCCATAATTTATCCTGAAGAGAGAACATAAAACTTTTCTTCATCTGTCAACTTCAGTGTTTGTCTGTCTTTAAACGCACACAGAAACCTTCGTTGTTCATTCCACGATTAGATTTTTACCCTATTCTGCGTGCGTGACTTGTCTGGCACAAGAGATGTGCATCATTTGAATTAGATTCGCAGAAATAAGATACAGGGCGAGCCAAAAAGAACTGTACAACTGTGTAACGATATGGAAATTGATGGAGGTAACGTGCAGAATCGGTAGATGTGTCACGTTGTAGCAAACCACCTCAGGTTTCACATAAAAGTGTCAAGTGTCATTTTGATTCGATGTGACTATCATTTGTGAAGAGGCAAACGTCCCAACGGCAATCATTTTCTCCTCACACTCGTTGTAGCAAGTCGGGCGTAACTAAATCGTTTGGTAGGGGAAGAAAGGTACATAAGGTTTTTAATAAAAACCCGGAGATAGAATCCAATGGTGTCGAGTCTTGGGAGCGAAGTTGCCCTGCGATTGGCTCTTCATGGCGAATCCACCGACCTGGGAAGCGATTATCGACTAAATCTAGAACTTAGGTGAGGAAGTGTGGTGGTGCACCGTCTTGGTGGTAGTAAACCATCCCGTCTCTGTCCTCTTCATCGATCTGTGGAATTAAAAAGGTTTTCAAGCATATCCAGAAGCACAATGCGTGTGACAATTTTCTCCACGAAGAAGAAAGGGTCGTAACGCTTTCAGTTTGCTAAGGGCACAAAACACATTAACTTCGGAGCTGTCACGAACGGGTTCCGGGGTTGCGTGTGGATTTTTACTGTCCCATATTCCGCAGTTGTGGATGTTCACTATGCCACTGATATGAGACGTTGACTCATCGCTGACGAGTGTGTTCAGGAATATCTCGTCATCCTCCATCCCATGTAACATTTCCCCCACGAGCAGCCGTATCTGCATCACTAATGTGCTGTGCCATTGTGAATCTGTATGGATTCAAGTGTAAACTCTACGCAGTACTCGCCAAAGTCTTCTCTAGAATGCTGGTCTCGCGAGACGCCCGTCGCGTTGATGTTTGTGGACTGTGGACAGATATCGCTAACCTGTTCGACATAATTATCAACGCACGGGCGACCCGATAATTTTTACATGTCCAGTGCCAACCTGTCTCAACAGAGCTCTTGGGACAGTAGTAAATCGTAGGTCTGCTTTGAGGTTATTTAGCAATTCTTTGCGAAATTTAGGCCAAACAGTTGTTGCAAAGTTCGTTTCATGAAACCAAAACACATGCACTGCTTTTAAATGGGATTCCTAAAACCGGATTTCGTAAACCGATTTCCCAATACCGCTTCTGGGTGGTCATGTAAACACTTCAAAATCGATTACAGAAATACGCTTCTACGTGCCAGTTTTCCAATTCCACAACCAATTTTTGTTTCCATGTAAACGCACAACACGGTTTTCTAACATGTTTGAATTGTCAGGTTAGCCGGCCGGTGTGGCCTTGCGGTTCTAGGCGCTTCAGTCTGGAACCGCGTGACCGCTACGGTCGCAGATTCGAATCCTGCCTCGGGCATGGGTGTGTATGATGTCCTTAGGTTAGTTAGGTTTAAGTAGTTCTAAGTTCTAGGGGACTGATGACCACAGATGTTGTTAAGTCCCATAGTGCTCAGAGCCAATTGTCAGGTTATGTCTTGTTTTCAAAATGTTCGCCTAATGTGGATATGGTGATTTATTGTCCTGTAAAGGAAAAATAGAAATACTAGACTGAGTATGAAGCTGTCTACCTCTATAACTAAGAGAAATGGCGATTGTGGTGACTAAATCGGAAACTGAAACAGCTGTTTTCCAGACACCGTGTTCAACTGGGATACCAAATCCGTTTCAGACCGTAACATGTAAACATGACAGCGAGAAAAGGTTTCCGAAATTCGGTTTTTGTCTTTTCGGAAGATGTGTCGCATGTAAATACGGCGATAGCGAGCACGCTCCACACCAGCCATTTTAACTGTTCACTACGCTGGCGCTTCTGGTGGTTGAATGTGCTACTGATGCACTACGTGAATCGAACGAACTTAAGTTTGTTTGCTGCAAAAGACACATCCCCTGATTCTGTAAACTGTCGCAATAAAGTTCTAGATCATTCCAAAGCTGTTAAGTCCGTTTTGACCCATCCTGTACATTAAACGGATGATATATAAGCGGCAGCCGGTCAACAAAAATTCTGAAGCGGTATATATGAATACGCCGGGACTAATGAAATGTGTGCTATAGAGGGACTACATACCGGTTACTAGTTCGTTGCTACACACAACGCACTCGTTACATTTCAGGTTTAACACTATGGACCAGTTTTCACTGATACAGTTTCATGTCACCGTATCTTCATTGATTCAATGCCCATCATTTATTCGTTTCGGTTCAGCCAACCTGTTTCCAGTGAAAAAAATGTCATTTTATTCGGAGTTACTCGTGAAGTCGGGTACATATTATCTTTTATCGACGACCATGTATCTCTGTGCCTTTGTTCGGGCTACAGCTACTAGTTGATGGACAATCTCTTTCTCTCCTCTGTGTGTGTGTGTGTGGGGGGGGGGGGGGGGGAGATAATCACGCAGTAGTGTTGAAATAGTTGTAAATTTTTATTGCTCAGGAGCTCGTTTTCAGCCCACTTACTTCTTGGATCTCGCTTCTGTAACTTTTATAGAATCGCAAATATGTTAGCTGCTTCGTGCATGTGTAGTCCACTGGGATGTTGCCTACTGTAGGTGTGCTTGGCTCACCACAAAGAAGTAATTTCCTGAGATGAATGGTATTCCGTATTATATTGTCGTTTGTTCTCTGTACAGTGTGTCATTACCGATAGAGACGGATTCTGAATCACATTATCTTCTTCATTTGTGACTACCGAAATGCCCAATGCCTCGAATAGGGACATAACTAATAAAAACATAATTTTGTTGTGAACTGCCAGTCCTGCGTCTGGGAGCGTTCGAGATGAAATAACTTCAGAGGAATACGCCTGGAGTTAGAGACCAGGAGACGTAGGAATTGGCCCACCTTTACCCCTCCGAAGTAAAGTAAATATTACTCCTGTTTCACAACTGCACGATCTTGTTAAGTATTACGTAGTGAAAGATTGTGCCTTCCGAAAATAGCATTCCTGTAGAAATCGTACATCGCCCTTCAAACGCTATAAGTATCTGATAAATTTGGTCTTTTATCTGGTTTACAATGCTTATGGTAATGAACGTATTACTGGCTCAATTGAAGACGTTTTAAATCATAGTAGTATTGTGTACGAGAGATAAGCAGTTCGTGTGAGATACTTTTGAACACTTTTGTTTAATGTATTAGAATTCAACATCTTTGGTTCTAGTTCAGGGAGAGTCACATTCTGTCTCCATAAAATTGTGAAACAATCGTGCTGACGGCTGCGTGATGGTTCTTGGCCACATCATTTTCTTTAGTTTCTTTGTACAAATGGTTCCGAGGTCGTTACTGTATATGTCTTCAGATAGTGTGCAATTGCTTGTGGGGATTTCATTATACATAGCCTGTAGAAAATAAATAAATATTTATTTAAAGCTTTGTTTAAGGCACCTAAACGAGGAGGAAATGAAATGAAACGAAACTTCACGAGTTGAGAGGCTATGTGATGTTATTTCGGTGATTTCAAAATAGCAAAGAACTTGGCAGTATGAGTCCACTTTTAGGTATGATGATGCACCCTCTGTGGTGTGTATGCGTGCATGCACTGATACGTTTGGGAAGGGTCTCACGAAGCCGACGTAGCCTCTTCTGATGAAAGTTGGCCTACAGTTGTCGTAACAGCCACTTTATACTCTGGATACTGGCACTGGGACGGAGTTGACATCCTAGCTGGTCACACACCTCTTCTGTCTGGGAAGGATGTGGTGATCTTGCTGGTCGTGGGAGCACCTCAGCGACGTGTGTCGCGCGGACGAGCATGGCACTGATGAAAAATGACACCAGAGGACTACCGCATGAGAAGTAACACATAAGAACACAGCACGTCCGTGACATTGGCTCCATCACTACTACCAGCCACCTGTAGTCATAACAGATGGCTCTTCACACCACGACACCTGGAGAAACACCGCGGTGCCTCTCCAAAACGATTCGAAGTGTGGATACTCTCCCCAAATAGCTGTCATACTTACTGACGGTGGTGATCCGGGGTAGTGCAGAACAGCACTGACGGTGGGGATCCGGGGCAGTGCAGAAAAGCGATTCATCACTGAACACAGTGCGACGCCTGTCCCGATTAGGGCACCATTCCAAATCGGCCATTTGTGTTGAGGTGTAATGAGAGCTCATACGTGGGATAGGAACTCCCTAGCCTAGCTGCTGCTAGTCTGCGACCAGTGGTGCGTTGTGGCACAGAATTTTGCACAGAGTCCTTTACTTTACGATATGCCTGGTGCACAATACTGCGGTCAAACGTGGTCGACTGGGACTCTGACGACGATTATGCGTGCCCTCACGTTCCCACGCATTCCAGCATTATGCCACTGTCACCTGTGACCGACCAACAGATCTGGATATTGCACAATTCGACCAAACGACCAAATGGAGATCCACAATGACGGCTCTTACCAAACTCTGGTACCGATAACTCTGTACGAAGTTACATTGACATCCAACGATGCTTCATTTTTCCTTTTTTTTTCTCCATGCAGTGTTAAAACCTCCAGTTACCTCAAAAATACAGCATTACGCCACATGACGCTCTCGTACATTTACTGTGTTGTTACGAAGTGTAAAATACATTTTGAGGACAATCTGTACCTTACATCAGACATTCTGCGACTAGACATGAAAACAATACACTACTCCGTGCTCATTGTGTCCTCCAACGTCTTCTTCAATAAAACGTTGTCGTCGTCAAGCAGAGTCCTCCCGTGGCAATTTTAAGAGTTACAACCTAAAGCACATGCCTCGTTGGAGGATGAGAGAGGCTACGGCGATACGATGCAGACAATGACTAACATAAAATTTGCAACTGAATATGACGTCGGCCAGAGTCCAGTTCAAAATGCCCTTCACGCATTCCCTCTCCTGCGGGACGTATGAGGGCCTATTTGTGTTTTACCGTATCAAAGCTGAACACTGAAATTCTAATGTCGCCCATCCACCTGGCATCTTTTGCAGATGATCTTGTCCGTTGCACAGAATAGCCCAATCAACGAGGGAAAATTGGGAAAAATAGTGGCCGAAAATTTTTGTATTAGATAGGAGGGGGCGTCGTGAAGAACATAACTTAAAAGTCCCCACTGGTAGGGTGTGAGCGTCACTTTGTGTTTTTCTTGAATAAGTCAAAAACCGCAGTTTCTGGCGAATGTTTCCCGTTACAAAATTTATACTACATTTCCCACAAAAACGGTCATATTAATTTTTTATCTCTAGGTCTAATGCTTTATTCATCTCACCCCGATAAAAGAAGCAACTACACGGTCCTTCATAAAATTATACGTACGGTACCGTCCACAGCGCTCCTTATGGATCACCGGTGACGCAGTGCGCAGACGTGCCCGGGGAGTGTTTTATTTCCCACAGAGTACATGAACACGACGCGGAATGCAGATACAAGTTACCAATAATACTAATTCAAGAAACTTATATGACAGAATCTACATATATCTCTGCCACTGTTCTACACTGCCAGAAGGAATATTGAATCATAGTTATCCTGTACCGCAGCTGTAACGTTCTTCCGGGAAAGGCAACTTGCCCTATAACAATCGCTTCTTGCTTTTCATTTTACAGACTGACTGTACTTCTACAGAATTTCCTTCCAGTTCTCTGATGCGAGGCCACAAAATAACTTTGTGTACTTGTGTTGCAGCCACTAGGTGGTGAATTCATGAATCACCAGAAGGTTACTGCACTTCTCTCACCGTTGTCAACCATTCGGTATCTGCTGACAATGGCAGAATGGGCTGTACTGATTGGAGCCACAGTTTATCTTCCAAGATGGATTTGAATATGTATGATGGAATGCTTCTGATCATGTTCGAGTCTGGAACAGTAATCTGCTGTGTAACGCAGTGCTAGTTTTTGTCTGAAGTTCCATAACACCTAGGTGACCTGTTGTAGATGGACACAAGCTAAGCTTGTTGGCCTCATCAGTTGTTAGCAGAGCTGAGGGTGTGGTCATGCATTAGATACCCAGCATGTTGTGAAAAATGTTCTAGCCAGTAATGATGGAGATAAAATTTACATTCTCGAATATATATATATATATATATATATATATATATATATATATATATATATATATATATATATATATAACTCAGCAACTGGAGCTGAAGAGCCTGTCCCAAGTGTAACTTGCCATATATTTTTTTTACATAATAGCTCACTTAATAACTGCGAATAAGCTCCGTCTATTTAAGAGAACTGGTGGGCAGCAACAGTCTGCCTGCAAAATGAAAAGGAGCCAGTGTTCGTAGAGGGAGGAGTCACTTCTCCCGAAGGAGCGCTACAGCTGTCATGCAGGATGACTAAGAATCAGTTTTCTCACTACCAGGGTAGAACAGTGTGTACACATTTACGAGTAAGAATCAAATGAATAAACTTCAAAGTGTAATTTTTAAAAAAAATGGTAGTTCCCGCCATTGTTTTGTAAGTTAACAATACTGATGTGAGGAATGCCCTACAGGCGACAGCATACTACAGACAAGTGAAACGCGGGCAGAACACCAGTTCGAAATGGCTGCCCCGCTTGTGATTTTGCGCCAAGGAAAAACAGCGTTATGTCCTACGTTTTTTGAGCAGTAAAGGTGCGAAGTCTATTGAAATGCGTCGGCGAATGAAGGTCCAGTGGGGTGATCTATGTCACTCCAGCAAGCGTAGCAGGAAGTTCCGGAACGGCTGACTTCTGTGACAGACGCTGAGCGTCCAGGGTTAGGCATATTAATGTTGTGAGGACACCAGTCTACCTAGGCAGTTGAAGTCACTATGATAGAAAATGGCCGGTGACTGTGGATTAAATAGCCTCTCAGCACATCACAGCATTCATGAAGTGTTTTATTTTCACAAAGTTTCTGCGAGATGGTTGCCACGGCAGCTAGCTCCACATCTGAAAGGGCGACACATTGATTCCGCGGCGCATGGAGGCAGAAGGTGATAGGTTCTTCGCGAGAATAGTTACTGGAGACTAAACATGGATACACTACCACCAACCGGAAACAAAGAGAGCGAGCAAGGAACGCCGCCATTCATCACCACCTGAATCCAAGAATTTCCGAGCACATTGTTCATTTACAGGCAACGTTTTGCTGACGCACTTTAGGAATAAGCGACGCGTTCTCCTGGAACACTGTAAGTTAGGGGAAACACCATCACCAGTGCATCATATTCCAATATGCTAAAAACTCAGCCTCCGTTTGTAGAAAGATCAAAGCGTTGTGGACTTCTGACTTTTTGCGACATGATAATGCTCAGCCTCATACAGCCCGTGCAACAGTTGCAACCATCGATGAGCTGCTCTTCGATACTCGGCAACATCCTCCATATCCACAAGACCTCTCGCCAAGTGGTTACCACGTGTTTCGAATACTCACAGAGGCGTTGGGAGGAAAGAAATTTCGTTCCGATGAAGAGATGCAGCAGCCGGTACACGAGTGACGACTGCGCACACGACCAGCTTCCTATGCTCTGGAGGAAGTGTGTTAAACGACAGGGAGACTATGTTGGAAAATTATACTTATGTTCCACATTTGTTCGATAAAAAAATTTAAGGTTTTCGTTTGACTCCCCTTCGCATATAGATTCTGTCCATATTGTTAGTAAATCATGCTGCATTCCATCTAGTGGTAATGCACTTTGTTTAAAATAATCCCCTCCTCCCTCCCTCCTTCGGGACAGGTCTGCGCTCTGTGTTATCAGCTATTTATAAGACTTCAAGTGGGAGGGTCGCCATAAATTTCTGAAACACCCTGTAGTTGCTTCCTTGACGTAATAAGGTAGAGACCGTGCGGAATCACTTGCTCCCGGTCCTGTTTGCAGACCTATGAAGCAGAGAGGTGCATGACCACTGCGCCGATGATCCACCTTCCCTCGCGCTTCTACCCTCCATCCCCGCCCCGAACTCTGTTACACCCCCAGAACACAATTTCTCTCTTTTAATACGGCTTTACTGCACTTCCATACGATACATGCATTTAATATTTGTTCATAACTCTTTTAATTTAAAGGTAAACATTAATTTTATGCAATTTTAATAACTTTTTAACAATGATTTTTCCATCCGCTGCAACGCGAAATCTACGTCCTAGGAAAAAAGTAAACAGGGCGTTCTCTCTCTCTCTCTCTCTCTCTCTCTCTCTCTCTCTCTCTCTCTCTCTCAAGGAAATTTGTGAGTGTGTGGAAACGTGTTTGGACATGAAAGTCTCTATGATGTGCTTTCACCAAACCTTGTTATTTCCGTCGTAATTTATACCGTAGCTGCTGATCGGTACGAGTCGCTCGATTCCGTACGTTGTCAGCACTGGCCGGAAATAAGGAAACATTCCCCCTTTCACGTCCCCACAACACATGGCGGCAATGTGATTCTTCCGCTGCTCCATGCCCGCCTAAGAGCCAGTCGGACGGCCATCCGTAACCAAGCCTTACAGTTGTGTCCAGTTTCCAAGTTCTTGTGTTGGCACCAAAGTGTGATGGTGGAAGTATTTTGAGAATGGTGACAAGGGCCAATGTAACCTTCTTTCAAAAATGTGAAACTTTTGGAAATGTGTACAACAATTACGATGAATCACTTCAAAATTTAACCATCCGTCTCTAAAAGACAATTTTCCATTACGTTGTAAAGTTCAATAAACAACATTTAGCGGAAAAAATAATTACCTAGTCGACTCTGTTTTACTGAAATAGAAGAGAAATATAAGTATGATGGAATCACTTTATTCTTTTGTAAATCATACATCTTCATCGTTAATAATTTTAGGAGAGTGTCGTATAGACCTATAAACAAAGATGTAATAGTTAATCGAATATTCGATTGGTAGGATACAATTAATTGGTATGGTTATCTTATTAATTTAGATAACCGAAAAGGTAGATTAATTTAATTACTATTATACTATTAAAATGAAATCTGTATTGATAGGATGACAGCTTGCTGTTGGAAAGCGTAGATCCTATTATTGTCAGTAAAATCTGAATTTTACTTCAACAAAGATTGTTAAATGAAAATGTGAGATTCGATTCGCTGGGCCGAGAGTAACTCCATTCTGTCGTTGTAGCATATCAGGTTATACGACTACTAAGTTGGCACAGTTTCTCATAGAATTTGTACTCGTTGTACCATCCGTTGTCTGTATCTCACTTCCCACTTCTCACAGTAGGTCTGCTAATGCATTCTCAACTAAACGACGAGGTGAAGCTTGGGGTTGAACATTACGGTTCCTAAAGCCAGAAATATTACAATGTAGCACGACCTACGCTTGATTTTTGCTGTTACATCGTTTGCGTGGATAAGAGACAAAGTGCTACAGGCCTAAGGAAACAACACTACTGTCAACATTTGTGTTTGATTTTGTTGGTTACGTAAAGATCCATTATTATGCATGGAAGATCCATTATTTTCATGGAAGACTCTTGAAGATAGACGTAAACAACCCCAGAAAGTCTGTTAACACAGTCTCAAGAACCGGCTTTTAAGTGACGAGTCTAGGAATATATTACAACCCCCTGCGTACCACTCAAATAATCATCGTGAGGATAAGATAAGAATAATTGCTGCACGCACAGAGGCATTCAATCAATCATTCTCCCCACGCTCAGTATTGAATGGAACAGGAAGAAATCCTGATAACCGATACAATGGGACGTACCCCCTGTCATGGAAGTTACTGTTGTTTGTAGAGTATAGATGTAGCTTCCTTAAATCATACCGCTTTCAAACACAGTTGAAAAGGGCTTGCCAACTATTAATAGTACAATCGTCATCGTCTCGAGTAAACCGTTCTATTCTTACATGAAACGCATTGCTGACAACATGCAAATACTGGGATATTGAAGCTGCTGCATTTTTAAAATGTTTTGTGGGCGATCAATACGCAGCAATATGTATCCGTTAGGTTCGGCTATCGAAACACATTTTGTACAAAGAAATAACATTGGGAGCGTATTCATATTCTGGCTTTCCGCAAAGTGATCCTTCGTGTCAGGATGACGTAGAAGGTTAGTAGAATGAAATATTTCTCGGTAGATGGTGGTATTTCGCCGTGTCGCTTGGCAAATGTCAGCAGGCGGACAAGGAAAGGCCATTGGCGCCGAATTGTCGGCGTGGCATTTGTCGTCACATCTACCAAATTGTGCGTTACCTGGGAGAGCCCGCGGTAAGAAATGTTAGCGTCCTACTGGCGCCGTAGGAGCAGTGAAAAGATAAAAAAAAAAAAGGTTTTCGTTCCTGAACTTAAAAAGTTTTGGGAAGAGCGCTTAAATCTGTTTCTCCTTCTAAACGTCTCTGAAACATGTCAGAGCTAAGAATATCCTGAATGCAACCCTAACTTCGAGAGAACTATGCAGACTGTGGTCTGACTACTTTTGTTTTGCGACGGGTGCCAAGTGAACCGCATTGTTTTCGGAGTTGGGCACCTTTGTTCTGGCGAATGCCATTTCCGAGGACGTGTTTACTCAGTATAGTCGTCATTCACACGTCTGGGCATCGCACTTGCCCCATATATTTTCTACCCCCTTTTCTTGCCATGTTTTGGTATCTTCGCATAAAATTTATCTTCGTAACTACCTGGGTCCGGGGATTCGGCGGGACCCGCTTCAAGGCTACTGCTCCGCTTATGGTGGTGGAGCTGTCGCCTTTTGCAGCCACCGGGTTCAGAAGGAATGGCCGGGGAAGGAAACGCCTGCAGTCCGGTTTCCAGGTCGCCCCACTTCCAGTCGCAAGCTCTGTAGCGCATAAAAGGACCTACTTGGCCTGACCCAGCTTTCTCGAATAGGCAGTAGGGATTCGAGCATCTCTGGGAAACGCAGAGCTTTCTCCCGTGGAGAACGGTAATTCCCGCGAGGAAGCCGACGCCTTCTGCATAATTACTGTTGTTCGGTCGCTGTCCGTCCACTTGGTATGTTTAACTGATCTGTATTGCTCGATTGTTTTGCATAAAGATTCCGTCACTACAGGTGAATTAAAGTTTTCGCTTTAGAGTCACTATGCAACAAATTGAAGAGCCTAAAAGTTATGAATGTTAAACGAAGAGCCTAATTATAAACAAAAACGTTCTAGAAGCCATTGTACAGTGCACGGCGGAATCTACTAAGGGTAGCTGAATGCAGTTAAGTTTTAAGACCACGCCAGGTATTAAATACTTTTGTATTACTCAGCATCAAGTCACCAAATTTTTTATGTTTTTTCTTTTTTTTAATTGTATATTGCAACGCATTTCGAGCGCGTGTTGCTAATAATCAGAGGATGACTCGAAACAGAATATACAGGGTGTCCCAAAATAATGTAGACACTATTTGAAACTGAACATCTCTTTAATTAAAGGGTTAGAAATACAATTTTAGTGGTGTTAGGTGCCTTATGGTCCGACTTAAAATGGTAGATGTTCAAACAGGTATCGACAACGACTTAAGACTAAGCGGCATGCCAACTTTGTTTCCAACGGAATAGCCTCACAGGCTTGCTCAATTTGTCCTCTAAGATCATCCAGTGTGTGTGGTCTCGCAGCGTAAACTGTGTTATTGAGAGCACCGCACAGAATGAGGAGTTAAATCTGGAGATCGAGCGGGATACTCCACACTCCGTCTTTGTCCTATTCGTCTGGCAGGAAATGTACGATTGAGAAATGCCCTCACATCCAAGTGAAAGTGAGGTGGCGCTCTATCCTGTTGAAAGTAATAATCTTCATTTCCAAACACAACGCTAAGACCAGGCGTTATCATTTCCAACATTTCCAAGTAGGAGTCGCCCGTGACAGTGGAGGCAAAAGTTGCTGTTCGACACAGCAACGCTATTTAGAGCCTATGGAAGCCAGCTAACAATTTCATATCTTAAAATAATGCGTGACGGTATGAGTCGATTCACCGCGGACATTGACGTATGGAACTAGTTCCAAGAAACAGAGGCGGGATATGGTAAATACAAGGTGGTTATAATTAAACTTTCGCTACTTCAGCCAGTGTAGACGGATATCTTTTTATTGTATGGGTTCTCAACTTTGTGGGAATAATGATCCGACTGTGCGCTACAGAATTGCGTTGTTAGTAGTATCAGTGTCACGATTTGCATTTAGGCGCCTATCCTGCTACGGCGACGTAGAATTCAAAGAAAAGCATCAGTGCGAATTAAGTTGCAGTCAGTCAACTTGGGTCAGAAGGTGAGCGGGCCTGGTGCTCTTAGCTAGTGTCAGTGCGTTGAAGGAATACGGAGAGGCCCTCTTTCCGCACAGGGTTGAAGATGAAGGTGTGGGAGTTAGAATAACTGGTGATCCTGGGAATAGCTCCTGGGAGAGGCCGACGGCCAATTGCACCACAAATTGTTGAGGTTACTGATGCCGTGGCTGAGAATGCTGGACGCAGTGTGCTGTCTTAAAGCAGTACACAGCTGAACATTCTATGGTCCACAGTTCAAACAGTGCTGCCAACAAGTGTGGAATGGTATCCGTGTACACACCCGGCCGTCGTGGATGCAGATTGTCGTCACAGTGAGGAACATGGTACGCAAATGACAAATGTTACCCTCTCGTGTGGAAATCAGAAGTGTTCGTTTCAAAGGTTTATTCGTTATTTCGCTTCCGTATGCCCTTACAAATGATTCCACAAAGTTTCATTGTCCTGCGTTCGCTAGGGTTTCATGTGTGCCCTCTCAAGTAGCGAAAATTTGATTATGACCACCGTTTAGAAAAGCAATTAGACATATGCGATAAGTTGAAAATCTTACTGAGAAAATACGCTTTAGACCATTACCACCACAAGCACCACCACGAGCCATTTGTTACCCATCATTGGTTACAGATCGCCTCCAATCATAGGTATCCATGTTTGATCGTATCTCTTGTTATGTAATGTTGGTCCTGATTATCGACAAAGAAAATATAATGCACACGAGTACGTCAGCGATAAAGGCGACTCACCAAAAACCTTGTTGTGGCTGTTCAATTGGACGGAGAGTGGAACGACGACGTCAATGCTGTAATGATTGCCTTTCCTTTTCTTGTGAGACAAACGTTACCGAAATGTTTGTCTGCAGGGGAAACCCATGATTGAAAAGGTAGTAGTTAGAAGAAAAGCTGCCCGTTTAGAGAGTAGTTGTTTGATACGGCGTCACAGTCTGTTGTTTCAAACGGAAGGTGTCTCGAGACTCTTTCCCAGAGGTTTCCAAGAAGATGGATTCGTGTTCTAGGGAGTAAGAAAGCGGTGTGGTGCCTTGCTTAACGCAGTAGTACACGTGGGGAGCATAAGGGCGTCCTCTGCTGAACGGTCGAGTAGCGCCAGCGCCCAATGCGGTAATTGGGCCATGCGTCCGCGTCGTTTTACGACGTCCTAGCAGGCAGGCATCTGGCGCAGCTTCTCAGGCTGAGCGGTGGACGGCGAAACCGGCTGCTCTCCGTGACCTTGGCTGTGCGCGCATCTGCCACAAAAAAGGGCCGCCCGGGAGCGCGGTGCGTGCGTGGCTCGGCGTCGCTCAGCCCGCCTGGCCGATGCTCCTGTGCGGTACTGCACTGTTACTGCGGCTCTACGTTGCACGGCTAGTTGCGGTTCCAGGAAAATACCGGCCAGCATCCTATTACATCCCTAATTCTCTCGGAAATCATTGAGTTAGAGAAGATTTTTTTAAATGTAGACATAAGAACTTGGCTCCAGGCAGGTTTCTGTGACCAAAATTTCAACTTCTAATGCTGGAGACGCATTTTCAGAGGGTATTGAGACGCAGTTTACATTTTCAAACTGAAACCAGCTTAATAAGTTTCAGAAGTCTTTGTAGGTTCCGATGATATCGCTAGCATTAGGGATCCGGACAACCACGTGGTACTACTGAGTGGGAACACCATGGTGTTCGGCGTATGGCTCTACATCTACATCTACATTTATACTCCGCAAGCCACCCAACGGTGGGTGGTGGAGGGCACTTTACGTGCCACTGTCATTACCTCCCTTTCCTGTTCCAGTCGCGTATGGTTCGCGGGAAGAACGACTGTCTGAAAGCCTCCGTGCGCGCTCCAGTCTCTTATAATTTTACGTTCGTGATCTCCTCGGGAGGTATAAGTAGGGGGAAGCAATATATTCGATACCTCATCCAGAAACGCACCCTCTCGAAACCTGGCGAGCAAGCTACACCGCGATGCAGAGCGCCTCTCTTGCAGAGTCTGCCACTTGAGTTTGCTAAACATCTTCGTAACGCTGTCACGGTTACCAAATAACCCTGTGACGAAACGCGCCGCTCTTCTTTGGATCTTCTCTATCTCCTCCGTCAAACCGATCTGGTACGGATCCCACACTGATGAGCAATACTCAAGCATAGGTCGAACGAGTGTTTTGTAAGCCACCTCCTTTGTTGATGGACTACATTTTCTAAGGACTCTCCCAATGAATCTCAACCTGGTACCCGCCTTACCAACAATTAATTTTATATGATCATTCCACTTCAAATCGTTCCGCACGCATACTCCCAGATATTTCACAGAAGTGACTGCTACCAGTGTTTGTTCCGATATCATATAATCATACAATAAAGGATCCTTCTTTCTATGTATTCGCAGTACATTACATCTGTCTATGTTAAGGGTCAGTTGCCACTCCCTGCACCAAGTGCCTATCCGCTGCAGATCTTCCTGCATTTCGCTACAATTTTCTAATGCTGCAACTTCTCTGTATACTACAGCATCATCCGCGAAAAGCCGCATGGAATTTCCGACACTATCTACTAGGTCATTTATATATATTGTGAAAAGCAATGGTCCCATAACACTCCCCTGTGGCACGCCAGAGGTTACTTTTACGTCTGTAGACGTCTCTCCATTAGTAACAACATGCTGTGTTCTGTTTGCTAAAAACTCTTCAATCCAGCCACACAGCTGGTCTGATATTCCGTAGGCTCTTACTTTATCGGGCGACAGTGCGGAACTGTATCGAACGCCTTCCGGAAGTCAAGAAACATAGCATCTACCTGGGAGCCTGTATCTAATATTTTCTGGGTCTCATGAACAAATAAAGCGAGTTGGGTCTCTCACGATCGCTGTTTCCGGAATCCATGTTGATTCCTACATAGTAGATTCTGGGTTTCCAAAAACGACATGATACTCGAGCAAAAAACATGTTCTAAAATTCTACAACAGATCGACGTCAGAGATATAGGTCTATAGTTTTGCGCGTCTGCTCGACGACCCTTCTTGAAGACAGGGACTACCTGTGCTCTTTTCCAATCATTTGGAACCTTCGGTTCCTTTAGAGACTTGCGGTACACGGCTGTTAGAAGGGGGGCAAGTTCTTTCGCGTACTCTGTGTAGAATCGAATTGGTATCCCGTCAGGTCCAGTGGACTTTCCTCTGTTGAGTGATTCCAGTTGCTTTTCTATTCCTTGGACACTTATTTCGATGTCAGCCATTTTTTCGCTTGTGCGAGGATCTAGAGAAGGAACTGCAGTGCGGTCTTCCTCTGTGAAACAGCTTTGGAAAAAGGTGTTTAGTATTTCAGCTTTACGCGTGTCATCCTCTGTTTCAATGCCATCATCATCCCGGAGTGTCTGGATATGCTGTTTCGAGCCACTTGCTGATTTAACGTAAGACCAGAACTTCCGAGGATTTTCTGTCAAGTCGGTACATAGAATTTTACTTTCGAATTCACTGAACGCTTCACGCATAGCCCTCCTTACGCTAACTTTGACATCGTTTAGCTTCTGTTTGTCTGAGGGGTTTTGGCTGCGTTTAAACTTGGAGTGAAGCTCTCTTTGCTTTCGCAGTAGTTTCCTAACTTTGTTGTTGTACCACGGTGGGTTTTTCCCGTCCCTCACAGTTTTACTCGGCACGTACCTGTCTAAAACGCATTTTACGATTGCCTTGAACTTTTTCCATAAACACTCAACATTGTCAGTGTCGAAACAGAAATTTTCGTTTTGATCTGTTAGGTAGTCTGCCTTCTATTACTCTTGCTAAACAGATAAACCTTCCTCCCTTTTTTTATATTCCTATTAACTTCCATATTCAGGGATGCTACAACGGCCTTATGATCACTGATTCCCTGTTCTGCACATACAGAGTCGAAAAGTTCGGGTCTGTTTCTTATCATTAGGTCCAAGATGTTATCTCCACGAGTCGGTTCTCTGTTTAATTGCTCGAGGTAATTTTCGGATAGTGCACTCGGTATAATGTCACTCGATGCTCTGTCCCTACCACCCGTCCTAAACATCTGAGTGTCCCAGTCTATATCTGGTAAATTGAAATCTCCACCTAAGACTATAACATGCTGAGAAAATTTATGTGAAATGTATTCCAAATTTTCTCTCGGTTGTTCTGCCACTAATGTTACTGAGTCGGGAGGTCGGTAAAAGGAGCCAATTATTAACATAGCTCGGTTGTTGAGTGTAACCTCCACCCATAATAATTCACAGGAACTATCCACTTCTACTTCACTACAGGATAAACTGCTACTAACAGCGACGAACACTCCACCACCGGTTGCATACAATCTATCCTTTCTAAACAGCGTCTGTACCTTTGTAAAAATTTCGGCAGAATTTATCTCTGGCTTCAGCCAGCTTTCTGTACCTATAACGATTTCAGCTTCGGTGCTTTCTATCAGCGCTTGAAGTTCCGGTACTTTACCAACGCAGCTTCGACAGTTTACAATTACAATACCAATTGCTGCTTGGTCCCCGCATGTCCTGACTTTGCCCCGCACCCGTTGAGGCTGTTGCCCTTTCTGTACTTGTCCAAGGCCATCTAACCTAAAAAACCGCCCAGCCCACGCCACACAACCCCCGCTACCCGTGTAGCCGCTTGCTGCGTGTAGTGGACTCCTGACGTATCCAGCGGAACCCGAAAACCCAACACCCTATGGCGCAAGTCGAGGAATCTGCAGCCCACACGGTCGCAGAACCGTCTCAGCCTCTGATTCAGACCCTAGCGCATCGTACAGCAGCAGTTGGCACCACAGTGACACAACGAAATGTTGCAAATCTGTTACTTCAAGGGCAGCTCCTAGCCAGCGCCCTGTAGTGTGCATTCCACTCAGCCGAAACTACCGCCATTTGGAACTTCAGTGGTGTCAAGCTAGACTTCATGGGATTCATTGGAGGGTCAGGTGGAGGCCTGTTGTGTTTTCTGATGAAAACTGATTCTGCCACGGTGCCAGTGACGGCCCGTGGTGGTTAGGAGGAGTCAGTTGAGGGCCTGCAAAAAACCTGTGTGCGTGCTCACACACTGGACCTACATCTGCAGTTGTGGTGTGGCGCGCGATGTCGTCTGACAGCGTGAGCACTCGCGTGGTTATCCCACGCATCCTGATTGCAAATTTGTGCTGGAGTTTTGTGATTCGGCCTGTAGTGTCGCCATTCATAAACTACATTCCAGGGAATGTTTTACAACGGAGTAACGCTTGTGGACATGTTACCTTGGCCTGCCCGATCACCAGATCCGTGTCCAGTCGAGCACATGTGGGACATCATTCGACAACAACTCAGCGTCATCCACATACAGCATTAACTGTCCCTCTACTGACCGACGAAGTGCAGCAGGCATGGAACTCCAACCCACGAAGTGAGATCAGTCACCTATGCGACACAATGCACACGCTTTTGCATGCTTGAATTCAGCATTCCGGCGGTTACACAGATTATTAATGTACCAGCATTCCATATTTGCAGTGGCTTATGTCGCTCTTCCATTAACCTGTGATTTTGGGCGATTTTTTCTGTCAGTATCTTTTAAATTGTTACTGTTGATTAAATTTGAACGCGCAGATGAATGGGGGTCTCGCCAGGCAGCAAAGTGTTGCTAGTTCGGGTTATTTCAAGTTTTAAATGGTCATATTACAACAAAAACGCCACCACTGGAACGTACACACAATATAGTTTAATAGTAATACTTGCCTCTATCAATTCTCTGCTTCACTGTTTTCGCACCAAAACCCTTGCTGTGCTTTCCGAACGCTTGAAACTACGCGGCTCTCTTCTTAATTTTGTCATGGTACGCGAGATGTGTACTTCAGGTCTTCCAATTAACAATTCAGCGTCGACGACTGCATCCATGATAGCCTGACGGCACCTGCTGCTAGGTTTGCGAACACGTGTACACTGCCCAGTTCTCCCGCGACTGCTGCTTCGCTGCGCTCGACGAAATCTACTGCCATTCGTGTGGCTCCATCACGCCACACGTATTGCTAAAACGCGCGAGTAAATAGCGCTGCGAAGTCGCGATAGTACATCGCTCGTGTGCGTCGAGCCTGAGAGTGATCGAGAAAGACGGCAGATGTCCCCACAGCATGGCGGCCAGATGAAGCGCAGACGAGCGACGCGTCCTTGTGGTAACGGCGCCGCCGGGCGCGTTCCAGTGTCGTCACCGCGGCAAGGCCGCCGCTGCATCTGCTGACGAGCGCTCCACGGCGGGTCATCGGCGGCTGCAAGTGCACGCCCAGGTGCAACGCCGTCTCAGGCGGCCGGCGTGCCTGTCCTTGGCGCCAATATCTTTTCTTAATGTTGTTATGTTGCATGTATTTTCCGATCGTATTTTAGAAACTGTTTTCCCTCGTCCATTCATATCCCTCTTTTCTGGTTGGGCTTCAGTGTCCCACAGCGATTGAACACCTCGTGAAAGACCCTGCTAAAAAGATTTGCAAAAATCACCCTTCTTGTAGGTGGATTGGGATTTGAATCTGGTCCTTCCTACTACGACATAAGCGTCACAAATTGTGCATCTAGCTAAATCGTTCGTAACTGCTTTTCGACATTATACCCGTTTCAAAGTTCGTTGCTGCGTTTGCAATATATCAGTTTTCGTCGACTTCTACACAAATTTTAAGGCCTAAGTAGAGCAGCAGAGAGTTTAATATGGTGGGTTTTTTCCGGAGTTTCGTTCTCTCTCATCATTTCGTCCCGCGGTAAAATGCTGATGGATACAATATAATGATAAAACGATACACACCACGGATGTGTGGCGCATGTTGCCATTGTGCACTAAATGTTTTGGCATTAAAAGAAACCCTTAATCGCTGCGCAAGACTGCAATATATAAACCTACTTCGTAACACGTTTTACCTTTAAGGCCACACGGTTTGTAGAATTAAATTAAGGTGATTGATTTAATGGTGTTCGTAAACGCATCTTTTCTTCGATATCAGGTCTCCTGCACCGAGCAGTGATCAATCTTGCTAATTTCTAGATTTCGTTATTATAACTTCGGTTCATGTAAATAGCGTATAGTGATGAGGTCCAGTACGCCCAAATGTGTCCAGCTTCAATGTATCTAGCCAATTGCGCTATTAGTATTACGTCCAAGGTAGTAACCGAAACAGAGTGGCCTAGCGGTTAAAGGCGCTACAGTCTGGAACCGCACGACCGCTACGGTCGCAGGTTCGAATCCTGCCTCGGGCATGGATGTGTGTGATGTCCTTAGGTTAGTTAGGTTTAAGTAGTTCTAAGTTCTAGGGGACTTATGACCACAGCAGTTGAGTCCCATAGTGCTCAGAGCCATTAGTAATCGAAACACTGTCTTTGTCCTTGACATTGCATACTTCTCGTTTCTTTATCATTTCATTCACGTAGCTGGCATAGGCCACTGAATACAAGACAATCCCAACAGATGTATTTATAAAGCAACAGCGGGCGTTAGCAACGGGGGCCGTTGACTATTAACCAGCTACCGCTATCGACTACTCTGTTATGAACCAAATTGCTCCCGTCGAGTGTCTCTCACGTCCAGGCCGCACTTGGTTTCCAGCGCTGGTTGCGGGAGGTCAACGGCAGGAAACAAAGCTATGAAAAACATAATAAAAGCCGTGAGGCGAGTTTGTGCAGCGGAGCGCGCCAAGCGGGTTACAGCGGTCACCAGCAGCCCAGCAGGCAGCTCGGCTAGTCCAAGGTTGCGTCGACCGCTCTGACTCACGGCCGCGCCCTCTCGCGAGCGCGGGCTTTGCACAACGATGAAGCCGTGACCAGAACGCCGACCACTTCTCAGTGACAGTGCGCTATGCAGAAATAAGAACTCCTGTCACGGTAACTATATCTCAACAGGAACGTATACTTATGAACAGCAACTAAATAAATACTGTAATGTAAACTGAGGTGGTTTTACAGCTTTCATGTGCAATTATGCCTTAAATTGTGAATTTGTGAAACACTTGGCAGTATATCTTGTGTGACGCGCAA
Source organism: Schistocerca americana (assembly GCF_021461395.2). Taxonomy (NCBI): domain Eukaryota; kingdom Metazoa; phylum Arthropoda; class Insecta; order Orthoptera; family Acrididae; genus Schistocerca; species Schistocerca americana. Next base: position 116,352,685 of record NC_060120.1, read on the forward strand.
TAGATATGCACAAAGTGACAATTGTGTTTAAAAATTAACACTTACTAGTTCACCATGAAAGTGAACGATAAAGTTCAGTAATTATCTAACGACAGTTAACAGCATTAATGTGAAATTAATACGTTGATAATGAGAACTAGAATGATTCTTTCATTTATGCACTCGTGATTGCCTCTTGTTCCTGTACGTTACAAGGACCTTATTTACAACAGTTCGACAAAACACCCTTGTTAAAGTAAATTTCTGGAGCGTACCTGAAACGCAGTGAACTTTATCCCCCCCCCCCCCCCCCCCTCCCTCGTAGTACTCGGACCTTATAGACTTTAAAGGAGGGCAAATTACCTGTGCACGCTTACTTGTTTCATCCGTTATGACAGTCGGTCATTTAATAGGTGTAGCTGCTATAGCGAATGCATCGACTGTGTACTCCTGACGCTGTTCACAACAATGAGAAAAAAATTTTACTGTTAGAGGAGCGCGCATCAAGTAGAAATGTTACCTCTGGGAAACTGCGCGAACACGAAAGTGACTCTTGAGCAAAGTGTGCCTCTCGAGAATACGGAAACACGAGTTACGAAAACTGCAGAAACAAAACTATCATCATCGACTTGCAGTTGTCAAATGACTATTATATCAGGAGACGACAAACCAAAAGTTTCAGTGGTACAGTGAGAACGTAACATTGATTTCCGACCAAAGTAGAAACTTAATGTCGCCCCCCCCCCCCCCCCCCCCTCACCTGTTCTCTTACGCTGGACTTACTTACGTACGGGGAACAAGCGTAAGGGTGTAAGCCACTGTCTCTTCACAGCTGTAAGGAATGGAGGGCCTGCAATGGTTTCGTAATTAGTATTTGGTTTTACGCGAGTCCCAGTATCTCACTGAAATGAAGGGTAATTCTAAGGTCCACGAAATATTTTACGTAACTTGCCTCAATAATACCGGCATTCTTTTCATCAGGGGACTGCTCCTTTCAAATTGCAAATACTCCCACTAATATAATTTGAATTAATAAATGGTAAGGATCCCATTGCGCACCACTTAGGATTTGTATGCAGACGATGCTGACGAAAATAAAATTAGGAAATTACACACGCAAGGTAACAGATAATGTTCCTTGTAGAAAAAACATTAAATGCAGACTGCAAGCCAGAGAGAGAGAGAGAGAGAGAGAGAGAGAGAGAGAGAGAGAGAGAGAGAGAGAGATTTTGTTAACATCGATACAAATCTGTTGGGCAGTCTGTTCTGAAGGTATCTATCTGGATTGCAGCCTTGTACTGATCTAAAATGCAGAGGATGAAAGAATTCCAAAGCATAAGTCTTTGAAATAAGATTTTACAGAAAAATGCTAGGGCTGATTAAGTACTGAATCAAATTTGGGAGAAAAGAACTTTTGGCAAAACTAGACTAAAAGAAAGGACCGGTTGACAGGAGAAGCCCTAACGCACAAGTAACTGTCAGTTTGATAATGGTAGGAAGTGTTTTTTTTTGTTTGTTTGTTTTTGTGTGTGGGTGAGCCCGCGACGGAGGGAGGGGGTGTAAAAATTGTAGTCAGACACCAATACGTGAATATAAGCAAGTTCATATGAGTGTAGGTTGCGCGATAGTTAGGCAGAGGTGAAGAGGCTTGCATGGGATAGATTTAGCATGGAGTGCTGCATCAAATCAGTCTTCGGACTGACGACGACGGTCATTCAGCCCATATTCTGTCCCTATTTGCCTTTAAAGGATTGTTCTCCCGAGCGTTAAGTATTGCCTTCTTACTCAGTGCCCACAAAATGCTTTTTGTTGCTTCTAATGCTTTTAAAAGTGAACGTTCGCTTGGATCCTGCGTAATTCGGCATGAATTCAGTAAGCAGGTTCAAAGGGAGAGTGCAATAGCAATGGAGAGATGATGAGGCTTGCACAGGATAGACTAGTATCGAGAGTTGCATCAAAGCCGCCTTCGAACTGAAGACCCTAACACCGACGCGGCGATTATTTTATGCAGGCTAATTTTTGTTTTGTGGGAAGTGGTCCAAGGGGATGTTACTTGTTTATCCATATGTCATATTGTTGGCTAGACCGGTCTTGACATTTTTATGTCTTTCTCAACAACCCATATTATTCCTTAGCTGATGATTAAGTCAGAATTTAGTAGGAGCGCTTAACTCCTCGGGTCTCATAGTGGACTGACGTATACTGATTACTATACCGACGCAGCCATCCGGCAAGGAATAATACGGGCTATGAGCTACTGAAAACGACGTAATCGTCTAAATAATTCTAGCCAGTAACATATTGTGAGTATTGACTTCAACCTCTGACCAACGCTGCCAGCAAAATAATAATAATAATAATAATAATAATAATAATTGTCATACAAATATAAATGAAAATTCTACGTTGGGGTGGAAAAAGCGATGTCGAAGTCTTCACCCGTAAACGCTGACATGCACTATGTGATCAAAAGTATCCGGACACCTGACTGAAATCACTTGCAAGTTTGTGGCGCCCTCCATCGATAATGCTGGATTTCAATATGGTGTTGGCCCACCCTTAGCCTTGATGACAGTTCCACTCTCGCAGGCAAAGTTAAGTCAGGTGCTGGAAGGTTTCTTGGGGAATGGCAACCCATTCTTCACGGAGTGCTGCCCTGAGGAGAGTTACCGATGTCGGTCGGTGAGGCCTGACACGAAGTCGGCGTACCAGAACACCCCAAAGTATTCAGGCCAGGACCCCGTGCAGCCAGTCCATTACAGTAATGACATTGTCGTAGAACCACTCCGCTAAAGACCGTGCATTATGAACAGGTGGTCGATCGTGTTGAAAGATGCAATCGCCATCCCCGAACTGCTCTTCGACAGTGGGAAGTAAGAAGGTACTTAGAACATCAATGTAGGCCTGTGCTGAGATAGTGCCACGCAAAACAACAAGGGGTGCAAGCCCTCTCCATGAAAAACATAACCACACCATAACACCACCGCCTCCGAATTTTACTGTTGGTACACACACGCTGGCAGATGACGTTCACCGGGCATTCGCCTTACCCACACCCTGCCATAGGATCGCCACATTGTGTACCGTGATTCGTCACTCCACACAACGTTTTTGCACTGTTCAATCGTCTGGTGTTTACGCTTCTTACACCAAGCGAGGCGTGATATGGCATTTACCGGCGTGATGTGTGGCTTATGAGCAGCCTCTCGACCATGAAAGCCAAGTTTTCTCACCCCCCCCCCCACCTAACTGCCATAGTACTTGCAGTGGATCCTGATGAAGTCTGGAATTCCTGTATGATGGTCTGGATAGATGTCTGCCTAGTACATATTACGACGCTCCACAATTGTCAGCGGTCTTCGTCAGTCAACAGACGAGGTTAGCCCATATGCTTTTGTGTTGTACGTTTCCCTTCACGTTTCCACTTCACTATCACATCGGAAACAGTGGACCGAGGTATTTTTAGGAATGTGAAAATCTCGCATACAGGCTTATGCCACAAGTGACACCCAATCACTTGACCACGTTCATAGTTCGTGAGTTTCGCGGAGCGACCCTTTCTGCTCTCTCACGATGTCTAATGCGGTAGCTGATATGGAGTACCTGGCAGTAGGTGGCAGCACAATGCACATAATGCAAAAAAAAACTTATGTTTTTGGGGGTTGTCCGGATTCTTTTGATCACATAGTGTAGTTACGAAATTGAACAGAAAAAGAGCAGCGGTCTTAACATAGTTTCTACAAGAAACTTGTCACATTTAATTTAGAGACCTCGTAGAGTGAGCTGTTTGTTCCGTTGTCGATTCAAACCAAATGTCGCGTTTCCCGTTCCGTCCACACAAACTTGGTGAATTTACGGATAACATCTATGTAGCTGCAGCGAAACGCGATGAGGCGGACCACATCCGCCTTGATGGAAATCTTATAGCCTCATTGCGAAGCAAAATTACTCTCTTCTTATTTCAGCAGTGAGCCAACAAAGCTTGATACGTCAAAGCAAGATCGGCGCCGTGTCTACCCAGCGAAATAGAGGAAGTCAGGCATCTCGGCAGGCGTGAAGGCTGACTTGTTATAAGGTGAATCCTCGTTTGCAGAGAACACGACAGCCGCGAGACGAGCAGAGTGTTACAAGAAGTTATACTCATTTCTGGAAGAAGCACGGGTCTCATGCGACGGTAAAACAGGGCCGGGAGTGATGCTACGTTCTGAGAGAGCGAGGTGGGGAATACGCCTAGATTATTCACAGAAGTCATCTGCAAATAGGAGAGACTGTAGGGCGTGCCTCTGTATACGCATTTTTAAATCTGAAGTTTCCTAATGTCAGGCAGAGAATCCTTTATATTAACATACGGTCTAATGCTCGATGTAAGTAACGCACGTCGACACAGAGACAATCGCAGACGGAGCAATATATTAGTTTGAAGACGGTGGAAGGAGGAAATTTCCCGTAACCTCGTTGCAAGATCGTCAGCACGGGTTAGCATGCCTGGAAATGATTGGAAATCTATTTCCAAAAATATTGTACACCCTCGCTCATATTGTTTGCCAAGTACGGCGTTGTTTTCACGTGTAACTTAGAACCTAGTTGGAAGCAGGTGGACTTGTGGTGGAGGTGTAACGGGAAAATATTCAGAGAAACGTTGAGACGGTTTCTGTAACGAAGAGGATTCTGGTTGTGAACAGGTTCTAGGTGGCTATAATGTAGCTGATCGAACGGAATGGGTATCACTTTCATTCTGTCCAGTTGTAATTAGCTCATGTGCTTCATGGCAGTTTGTTGTTGTTTTAGTAACTTTAAACGGCTAGTCCATCTTTAGCTGTTTCCGGCTATCCCATTTCGAAGAAAAGTTAAACAAATTTCGGACTCAGGCTCTTGGTTTTATTTGTTTTTGTTGTTACAGAAAAGTGATTGTTATAGAAAAATGTTGTGTCAGAGTCGACAGTCCATTTTGTATACGTTATTCCCAGTAGTGCTGAAGAACCAGCATTTTGTATTTTCAGTTCTAGCTTTGTAGTCGTGCCCTGTGTAGATATACGCAGTAATTTACGGGATATATCAAAACGCTACCGACAAACACGAAGGGGCTATAGAAAATGAAGCCATGTCAGCAAATATCATCCTACGACACTACAAAGCGTTGAAATTATGGGAGTATCCTACTTCCGCAAGGCCACTCCTTCGGCCTAACCGAACCATTACAATGACCAGATTGTATGCCGTTAACTCCATGTTGCCTTTGAAATGATTCACCCAGCCAGTAATCGGGGGAGCTACAGATTAAAGTGGACTCTGAACAACGGTGCAACTCGGTATTTTTCACATCGATAAACGTTCCCAGAGTTGACATGGACTTGGAATCGAACCCAATATTTTAGGATTTGTGGTCTGGCACTTAACCACCTTGTCACATATCGTTTTGTTACATGCTCTGTATAACGAGCAGGTCGATTTTTCAAGTATCATTATTGACGAGAAAAGTTTTGGCCGCGGTCAATAAGTTTGTACATAGGCAGTAATGGCATTCAAGGTCATAACATTCGTGAAAGCTACCCCTTAAAGCAATGTTGACATAGTAAAGTGGACAATTGTAAATAGACTTTCTCTCCTCTTATTGCATTCATTCGGTTATTAGTCTATACCATTTAAAAGCCGAACTATATGTTTGTCAGTTTTATTTCGTCATTTGTCAGTTTTATTCAAAAAATGGTTCAAATGGCTCTGAGCACTATGGGACTTAACATCTGAGGTCATCAGTTCCCTAGAACTTAGAACTACTTAAACCTAACTAACCTAAGGACATCACACACATCCATGCCCGAGACAGGATTCGAACCTGCGATCGTAGCAGTCCCGCGGTTCCGGACTGCAGCGCCTAGAAACGCACGGCCACCGCGGCCGGCTGTCAGTTTGATTCCGTCATTGTTCAGAAAGTTGATAATTTCATCATCTCGTGATGGGTAACCGGAAGAGCACATTGAACAGAGAAATAACAGTACTATATGCGATAGCTGAAGGCGCAGTTTTTGTTATCTTCGAAAAACAGCATATTTTTAATCGATTACTTACAAAACATTCCGTAAGCTAATGTCCATATTCATGCAAAGCTATGTTTTTAGAGTCTTGAAGCATTTTCTTTACACGTGGAAGCATAGAAGTATGTTCTTGGAGGTATGGAGGTAAGGAGTGGTCTCGTTGACTTGCAAAGCAGGCGGAGAAGCATTTATTTTTCTAACTCCATTGGTACAGTTAGAGCAGTTGGTGTGCACATTTGTTTTTTTGGCGCGCGCGGTTTGTTCCAGGCCGGCAACGAAGCACGCCTCCTTATCGCCACTACCTGAAAGCAAACAGCAGTATATCATCATCTCTGTTGGTTTAGCTTATCTCTCGACTCCACGGTTGCTGTGTTGGGAGGGGCATTAGTTTTATTTGTGTGTACTGACTGTATAACTTTAAAATACGCTTTGTGTTTAAAAAACTTAACACGTACTCAAAAAAAACTTTCAGAGATGTGCTCGAGAACGCTTTCCAGAACGGATTGTTTTGACCCTGTACGCGTTGCATCAGGACGTTACTCGTTTTGACTGACACATGAGACCTCTCAGGAGCTGTGTAACGACGCCTCTTTGTGTTTTAAGAGAGAAATAATTTTCTGGGCGCTGTAAAGGTTGTTTCCACGTTTTAGAAGGTACGGTCACTAGCTGTAACGCTGGAAGTGAAACTCGTCTAATATTCGCATCTTTCACATGAGACATAAAAAAGGCGAAACGGATTAAGTTCATAGTTCTCAAACTAAGTCTTAGCTCTGCCAGCGAGCTTAATATTCGTAATTAACATCTCGTTAAACTTTGCGTGTGCTGCTGAAAACTTACGAAATATTCTTGACAGGATGTTTTACACTTTTCTGTTGTTTCGGTTTCATGTGCTAATCATTTTCTGTCTTACACTTAGAAATATTTTCCTTCCTTATTCTCCTAACAGTTATTTCAGATGGTAATCCCGGCATTGCCTGTAGTAAATAATTAAGCGAATGTAATTCTTCCGTCGTAATTTAATATCTTTATTATCCTTTGTTTTATTTATAAATTTCGTCCTACGTCTGAAATAGTCACCGATGATACTTCCGCAAATGGAGTTAATGATCGAGCCTAATGTACGGTATAGCCATAATATAGGCCACCTCCCTGTGCCACTGTTCTGGAGGAGACGCCGAGATCGGAGAGTGCGCGCATTGGCGAGCATTGCTGCACGCGGAGCTATGTGGGTCGCAGAAGCGCGCGGCGCGGTACTGTTAGCCGGCCACGTAACGGCCCGGCGAACGGTCCCCACAGCGCCGACGTAAGCTGTGCAAGAAGACGCCGCTCCGTCCAGTCGTCGGGTTTCCCTTCCTGCCGCCGCTCTTCTCCACACAACGCGCTGCCCCTCGTCATTCTGTACCTTTGTTCAGCAACTTTACAGAGTTTGTTTTCACTTCTTACCTTTCTCGTTATTACTACGTCGTCGTTTGTTCGGCAGAGTACTCTATTAGTATAATGCTCAACTTAGGCATTGCTGGAGATGATGTCTTGATAAGACGAGATGGAACACATCTCTGGATAACTTGATCATCAGTGGTCCGTTAAATTCATAGCATTTTCTTGAAAGTACCTTTGCGTTTGTCGGCTGATGCGTTCTGTCAGTAATGTAAATTCTCGCATCCCAGTTCAGATACTAACAGCTCTACCGGATCACTACTAAGAGGTTAAATATGAAAACATTAAAAACAGTATGCAGCTCCGAAAGATGGATAATTTTTGCATATTATTGTGTGTAAGGTGTATGTGTGTAATAGATAATTTAAAGTGAGTTTTTTGTCTATAAACAGGCAAGTTTGTACTGTAAAGAAGCCAATAAGCAGAGTTTTCGGCATCTATTCCCAATAGCTACCATGATTTTTTTTTTCATGACGGGGACGACGGAAAGAGTCCTATCCGCTCGTGATGGTGCCATGTGCGAAGCTTCTCCAGTAAATAAGCAGTTACATCGACGCGAAAGCCACGTAAGTGGTGGTAACTCCAAATACTAGCACCAAGCTAGGAGCGGCACAACGTTTATTTATCTAACGAGCTGTAGTCAGATTATTTCACTTTCTAGAATACTAATACGCTTCACTTATACGTAGAAGGCGTACGTAGTACTGAAATTAACCAAAACCTGTCACGAAGTTGAGCAACACCATGCAGACGTGGCAGATAGTTGTAATTAGTTTCTGCGTTTGATAGAAATTGTTCTGAGCTTCCAGGTGTGTACCTTTCTCATACAGAGGCAGGGAGGGAAAATACTAAGTACAACGGAAATTCGACTGATAATTCACAATGTCCTCCATCGACATCAGCGGTGCCAGAAACCAGTCAAACCAGCAGAAAAACTGTACCAACTAGAAAATGGCCCTCAAGTATCACTATGAATCTGGAGAACGTATTTTCGTTATTTGCCTCTCTACAGAAAAGGGTACTGACGTTTTTTCACGCTAGCACCGAAGCGGTACCGGGAAAATCCAGCCTACATTTTCATAAAGCAAGGTAATAAGCAGACTCAGAGCCAAACAGAACACCGTAAACAGGTCGAGCAGAGACTTTTAAAACAGGTTTACCGGGAGGGAATGTTGGTTGACTGTGCGGAACCCATTGACCAGAGCGGCAGGGTGACGTCAGTGGCTCCTAACAGCTCCCCGCAGACGGAAGTCTTGCCCCGCGCCGTCGCTCGTAATCTGCCGCTCGATACGGCGTCAAGTGTGCCGCGGCTGCTCGCTGCCGCCTCACCCACCCTCTGCCACCTCCATATTTATGAAGAGCTGGAAATAAGGCTTACGTCTGTCTCTTGATAATAAAATCGTCGCAGTTTTCACAACAAAATCTAACTGGCTAGAAACACAAAACTCTTCCCGAACTTTAGTCTCTGCGAGACAATCGTCAAAGCATAGTCTGTCCGCTGCCAATGACGCATGTGTACTACTATACTTTCATTAAGGATGCAATAAATGCAGTATGGGATTGTGGCTTCGCCTTGATGCAAAATAGAATGGAAATGAAGTCCCATGCTTCTTGACAGAGCGTAGGGGAACAATTCGGGAGACCCGCACCGCTGTACTAGGGATGGTCCTAATGGAGGTGGTTTGACGTTACGTTCCTCCGACCGGAATGCGTAAGAATTATGATGAAGACGTCTCGCGCTACCGTTCTCGCTTCCCGACCTCGGGGTCCCCGGTTCGGTTCCCGGCGGGTCAGGGATTTTCACCTGCCCGAGATGACTGGATGTTGTTGTTGCAAAATACTTACGTTAAATTTCTTCCCCAAATTAGTTACAGCGAAAACGTCGCCATGATCATTGGGTATTTTTTGTTCTTTTTATTTTGGAGTCACTGCATGTTATCTATGTATGTCGCCGTTTTTCAGCGTAAAACATGTCACGTTCATTGGTCGGCTTTTAGTTGTCCTATAAACACAGAGAAACTCATCATCTTGATGTCCGTCTCAGTAGCGCAGCGGTAGCGTTACCGCATACCACGCAAGGGGACCCGGCTTCGATTCCCGACAGGGGACTGGGTGTTGTGTGTCCTTCATCATTATTTTCATTATCATTGACACGCAAGTCGCCGAGATGGTGTCAACTAAAAAGATGGCGGCCGAACCCCGAAGTGATGCATTTAATATTGTCGTCTTTTGTTGACCTTATATCTCTGACACGTGTGTCTTGACGGCACTCGCTTTTCGTTTGCATGTCCAAAAACTCTTCGCTTTAATTTCTCGTAATAAGCATTCGGTGATTGCTGTCGTTCATTGTATGTGCATCTTACAAATATCTGTAGTATAATTAGTTAAATGTTGTGAAATGTGATGGTCTAATGAGCTAACTTTAACAAATATAAATAAATTGTACTATTCACGAGGTTGTCAGACATCGTTTAATAATATCTTAAACTGCCGCTTGCAGAGACCAGCCGGATCTTAACTTGCGGTACCAGGAAAAATGGAAAAAACACGTAAGATACAGACGTAATGAGGGAAGTCAAGAAAAAACCGAGTAAGAGATGGGTACCGCAACAGGCAAATGTCTAACACGTAAAGTTTAGAAGAAGAAGAAGAAGAAGAAGAAGAAGAGGAAGAAGAGGAAAGGAAAAAAATTAATAAATTCAGTCGAATCGTATATTGTCCATTTCTACCCTAACTTTTTTCTGCCCTTCTTAGGAATTCCCAGCACGCAAATCTCCATTGATCGCAAACAACCCTCAGTTTTTTGAATGGCTTTCAGATCAAAATTCCGTGACTCACTGCCATAAAGACTGTAGTTTTTCCCTTCCCGTTACATTGGAAGCAGAGTTTCGGAAACGACATATACACTCCTGGAAATTGAAATAAGAACACCGTGAATTCATTGTCCCAGGAAGGGGAAACTTTATTGACACATTCCTGGGGTCAGATACATTACATGATCACACTGACAGAACCACAGGCACATAGACACAGGCAACAGAGCATGCACAATGTCGGCACTAGTACAGTGTATATCCACCTTTCGCAGCAATGCAGGCTGCTATTCTCCCATTGAGACGATCGTAGAGATGCTGGATGTAGTCCTGTGGAACGGCTTGCCGTGCCATTTCCACCTGGCGCCTCAGTTGGACCAGCGTTCGTGCTGGACGTGCAGACCGCGTGAGACGACGCTTCATCCAGTCCCAAACATGCTCAATGGGGGACAGATCCGGAGATCTTGCTGGCCAGGGTAGTTGACTTACACCTTCTAGAGCACGTTGGGTGGCACGGGATACATGCGGACGTGCATTGTCCTGTTGGAACAGCAAGTTCCCTTGCCGGTCTAGGAATGGTAGAACGATGGGTTCGATTACGGTTTGGATGTACCGTGCACTATTCAGTGTCCCCTCGACGATCACCAGTGGTGTACGGCCAGTGTAGGAGATCGCTCCCCACACCATGATGCCGGGTGTTGGCCCTGTGTGCCTCGGTCGTATGCAGTCCTGATTGTGGCGCTCACCTGCACGGCACCAAACACGCATACGACCATCATTGGCACCAAGGCAGAAGCGACTCTCATCGCTGAAGACGACACGTCTCCATTCGTCCCTCCATTCACGCCTGTCGCGACACCACTGGAGGCGGGCTGCACGATGTTGGGGCGTGAGCAGAATACGGCCTAACGGTGTGCGGGACCGTAGCCCAGCTTCATGGAGACGGTTGCAAATGGTCCTCGCCGATACCCCAGGAGCAACAGTGTCCCTAATTTGCTGGGAAGTGGCGGTCCGGTCCCCTACGGCACTGCGTAGGATCCTACGGTCTTGGCGTGCATCCGTGCGTCGCTGCGGTCTGGTCCCAGGTCGACGGGCACGTGCACCTTCCGCCGACCACTGGCGACAACATCGATGTACTGTGGAGACCTCACGCCCCACGTGTTGAGCAATTCGGCGGTACGTCCACCCGGCCTCCCGCATGCCCACTATACGCCCTCGCCCAAAGTCCGTCAACTGCACATACGGTTCACGTCCACGCTGTCGCGGCATGCTACCAGTGTTAAAGACTGCGATGGAGCTCCGTATGCCACGGCAAACGGGCTGACACTGACGGCGGCGGTGCACAAATGCTGCGCAGCTAGCGCCATTCGACGGCCAACACCGCGGTTCCTGGTGTGTCCGCTGTGCCGTGCGTGTGATCATTGCTTGTACAGCCCTCTCGCAGTGTCCGGAGCAAGTATGGTGGGTCTGACACACCGGTGTCAATGTGTTCTTTTTTCCATTTCCAGGAGTGTAGTTTACTAAAAGTACTCTAGGGGATTTTTACTTTCGTCATCTACAATGGACAGATTTGTTTACTTAAAAACCCTTTCACAACCCTAAAGAAAGGTGCTATTGTGCGAACAGAATGAGTTAATATGTTAGTAAGCGTATCCCCTCTTCTTACAGTTACACCTTCTGCGGTGCCTGATACATTGGACCCACACGAAGACTGGATCGAGTTAGGAATAATAGTACATCCGAAAATATTAAGTTCATATATACTTTAAAAATAAATACCCATTACAATGTAATTAATGTGAAGTATAGCTCGTTATTACTTTGTGTCGTCTAGTTACGACAGCGAAGAATGTATTTTTGTTCTTGTTTTTCTTTTCTACAGTAATCGTCCTTAAGACGATAAATCACACGAACTTCGAGGTCTTCATTAGGTTTCATCGTATGATAGGTTAATACAGGGCTATTACAAATGATTGAAGCGATTTCATAAATTCACTGTAGCTCCATTCATTGACATATGGTCACGACACACTACAGATACGTAGAAAAGCTCATAAAGTTTTGTTCGGCTGAAGCCACACTTCAGGTTTCTGCCGCCAGGCCAGGAAGTGGGAGAAGACAAGGTCTACCTGTCAGGAGTCAAAGCAAGAATAGCACAATGGGGAGTAGGGCTTTACATGGCCTCCACGCTCTCCCGACTTAACCCCATGCGATTTCTTTCTGTGGGGTTATGTGAAAGATTCAGTGTTTAAACCTCCTCTACCAAGAAACGTGCCAGAACTGCGAGCTCGCATTAACGATGCTTTCGAACTCATTGATGGGGACATGCTGCCCCGAGTGTGGGAGGAACTTGATTATCGGCTTGATGTCTGCCGAATCACTAAAGGGGCACATATCGAACATTTGTGAATGCCTAAAAAAACTTTTTGAGTTTTTGTATGTGTGTGCAAAGCATTGTGAAAATATCTCAAATAATAAAGTTATTGTAGAGCTGTGAAATCGCTTCAATCATTCTTAAGTAGAATTTCTTATAGTAACAACTTGACAGTTTTTGAGCGTTGACGGGGGTACCTATTTTTAACTGTGTCCACTCGGCTGTTTCTCGTGTTTATAGGCTTAATGTTCTACATTAATGACTTCGTTCCCAGAATGTCGGAGTAGTAACCAGGATTACTCTAACCTAACATGCCCCCCCCCCCCCCCCCCATATGGGTTTTTAACCGCAAGTTTATCAGTTTTCTGTGTGAATGAAGTCTCCAGCAGCTACTGTGGCTACTATGAATGTCTGTCCTTGTCTTCCTGTATTTTGGTCATAGGATGAGACCGCTGTTTGTTGATCCTACGAAGTGACGGAGTTCATAGGGCACTTATACTCAATATGAGTTACCGGGCTCCAAATCCCGGTGCGGGTATTATAAGTTTTGCTTCCTGTTGTCTCAAACCACTTACGGAGTTTGGAAGAATATCTTTGACAAGCCATGGTCACATCAGTCACTTATTAATCTCCATCTGAACAGTCTGTAATTATGATAACTTTCTCTTACATATATTATTGTGAGACGTCATAATACAGTGTCTAAGGAAAGACAAGCACCTTCAACTTTTCAATCCTGATTAATGTTTGCATGCTTTCTGAGCATAGGGGTTGTTCAAGCGAGAAACAATACGAAACAGAATACCCAAAGATTCGCTGTTGCGTGCTCGGTGCTCTTGGATTTGAAACTTTATGTGTGTTAGGTGATCCACTGTAACCTGCCTAACTTGTATTTCTCTTCGCACTATACATTGTTCGGCACTAACAGTGAGTGTATGACAAATGGTATTTGGTTTCACTATACGTAATACGGTTACCGAATCTATCTATATCTCTCTCTCTCTCTCTCTCTCTCTCTCTCTCTCTCTCTCTCTCTCTATCTATCTATCTCTATCTCTCGTGCAGGTTCGCCCACGCTGCTCATGGCACGCCGTCTTGTGTCCTCGGAACGATTGTCGTGTAGGGCGACGGCAGCGTACACTGTGTGTGTGTGTGTGTGTGTGTGTGTGTGTGTGTGTGTGTGTGTCGTAAAACAGGGCGCCTGTAGACTGCCTTCTGCAGCGTCCCACGCTCGCAACCTTCATTGACAGCTACGCCTCCCAGACTCGGAAGAAATGACGCCTTTGTGTTCAGGATAGAGGCGCGGTGCTGCTTAATCGGCTCAGAGATTTACTGACACGATTTCGCCTCCACTGTACGTCGCTTTCCGTAAATTTATTACCAACCTCCATGTTTCCTAACGTTCCCAGTCTAATGACGCAAGTTAAGAAGTACTCCTACTCAAGGTGGCAATGAATATAGTAGACGAAGCGAGTAGACGCTACTGTCGAGAGTCGGTTACCGATGGCTATGCGTTACAAAGTACTGCTTAACCATCACTTCTTTGTATGTGACTCGGTAGCTTTGTTCGCTGTAGGTGGATGTTACGATCATCAATTTGAATCTCATTGTTGTATCAAGGTCATTGCCTTTCTTTATACATTTCCTCCGCCACCCGTGCCATTAATCACATAGTAACAAGTTTTAAGAGTTTCTTACGTGGTGATGGGACTTAATAAATTCTTTTCTAAGTTTTCTTTTCGGACGTCGTATAAAATTTTCGTTTCGGAGGAGCTACACGCAAGAGTAACACTTATTATGCCGTTCTCCTGAATCTAAGCAACCATATGTTGTCGGCATGTGACAAACAGCAGCTGTCAGTCTTGCCCCATAGGATATAACTCTCTGCATAAATCCACGTTGTAACACTCGGAATCCCGTTATCATATTCACATAAGTGTACGCCCAAATAAGCGATTTACGAGAGTATTAGCATAGAAATTCGAAAGGCTAGTTTCAGAGCAAATCTTGGAATTATACTTAATGCGATCGGTGATAGCATCTGGTATTGTGGTTTAAAGACTCACTGCTTGGGATTGTTACATACCAGACTGAAGAAATGGGATAGGCGCTTTATAGACGTTTTCCGATAGTTGTAGGCGTGGTCATCACGATGCCAGACTTACCCCTATTAGATTTTTTTCAGACACCTCTATTGTAGACATTTGGTGGATTTGGTGTTTTCCGACGGCGATGAGGATTGGTCGGACTAGCAATGTTTCCCAAATGTGGCAAAGGATCAGTGAACCTTCATAGTTTGCACCACAAATGCAGCTCTCACAGGGGTCTGTTGAAACTAGAGCTGTATGTGTCCTCTGATATGCCAGCCTCTTGTAACATACAGACTTACTCAGAGACAGGAGCACTTTCCATTAGTTAATTCACAGACACCCCGTATTAAACATTTTTCATTCCGCTTACTGCACTGCAAAAGGTTATTCATTGTTGAGTTGCCTGCCGAAGTGGCCGTGCGGTTCTAGACGCTGCAGTCTGGAACCGCGAGACCGCTACGGTCGCAGGTTCGAATCCTGCCTCGGGCGTGGATGTGTGTGATGTTCTTAGTTTAGTTAGGTTTAACTAGTTCTAAGTTCTAGGGTACTAATGACTTCAGAAGTTGAGTCCCATAGTGCTCAGAACCATTTGAACCATTGTTGAGTTGATGGATGTAGCAATTACCAGAATGACGCCCTCCACATTTCCGTTATTACGCTCTACTCCGAAAGGAATTATCCACGCAAGTAGCGCACCTGGCGTAAATATAAAGGCTTGCATCAGACTGGTAGCCGGACATATATATTTATTTATATACGTGCTGCGTTGACGAAGATACTGCCACCGCGTGTACCACATGTGCCACTGCGACGTGGTAAAGCGTCGGAGACGCGCCCTATCCTGGTAGCGCTGCCGCTGCGTTGCGTCGCGCCGTGTTGTGCGTGTGGCGTGAGCGCGGTGCGCTCCGCTCCGCTCGGCTGGGCTGAGCGCGGCGCGGTGAGGCGGTGGATGCGCCGCCTCCCGCAATGCTTCACCGGCGTGTGAAGTTTTGTTCCGCACGCTGCGCCCGCAATCGATCCGCTTTGCCTGCCAACGAGTATGGAAAACGCGCCTCAGCGCCACGCGCCGCACGCCACACTGACGTGCTCAGCGGTAGCTTGCACACCGTCTAGTGTAATGACTGCGCCTGCCCACACCGTCGGCCGCTGCCGACCGCGTTTCTCTTTCCACGTTTACTGCTTGTGTAATATGTACATCGAAAATGGTGTAAAACAGCTCATATAATCGTAAATTAAATTGCAGCTCTTAATTTGTTACAGTCATTCGTATCTGTGCCCAAATGATTTTGCGAGAGTTCGTTAGAAGCATTGACATGAAGTAACGTGATACACCGTTACGAGACTGACTCTTCGACGAATGCAAAGGCGAAGTGATCTATTTTGGTGTCGTTAAACGGTATTGCTTAAAGCTCAGTATTGAATTCCTTACTAACTGAACGTACATGAAAAACTTACATTTATTCTGGTAAACATTTCACGTTGATTAATTTTTAACACCCTATTGTACAGTTTGTATCAAAGATTTCTCTCTTGACGACGTACTTCATACAACAGAAACTATTTTCAGCATTTCTGGTGACCTCCATAGCGTCACCAAAATCGAGAAAATCAGTGTTCATTTCATAGATAATGCTGAAGTTGCACTTTTCCCGCCATGACACCCAAGGGTGTGCAGGGTCCATTCCGAACAAGAAACTCCAAGGTTCCAAGGTAGACGGCAAAGATACTAATGGTAGATAGTTTAAAAGACCATGACTCCTGTTTTTTGTGCCCTGAAGTGTTACCCCTTTATATTAAGGATGGCCCATATGTGAATAAATGCAATCTTACTGAAATTACTTAAGTTTCGGGATGGTAAGGATTTTCACAAAACGCGACGGAACAATAAGAGGTGGTTAACAAAGACAAATTGCAATCCTCGTTGCAGACCTCATGCAGATACTTAGTATGTATATAAAGTAATTGCATCTTACAGATGAAATTCGTGCAGGTTGAGTGAACTCACGTGGATGTATGGAACACATGGAAGACTGGGGAAGATAACTCCTAAAAATCTCGCATACTCCCAACATAATGTAACGACCAACATCTGAGTACAAGATACCATACTTCATGTGCAAATACAGTTCAGGGGACCATGAATTTTTACAATGCGTACTACAAAAAATAAAATCACCTCATAACTGATTAAAAACTGGGTAGTGATCGCCATGTGTTCTAAAGAAGTTGCAAGCGCAAACAGAGGCCTAACGTTTCCCATGCTAAACACGTCTGTATAACAGATCACGGAAAGAAGGTGTGAAAAACCACCGCCCGCATAATGAAAAATCACATAAATCTACCGGAAATGTGCAAAGCAAGCAACAATCTCACCACAACACAGAACTGAGTCGGATGAATGTTTCCATTTCACCATCATAACAAGAAGACTCTGTACTACTAATCAGACTGGCACATTGTCGTCACAGCAGCAGGAGGAGACTGTCATTGTGTGTCAGTCATGAGGCCTCGTGAAAACGTTCAAAAATGGCTCTAAGTAGTTATGGGACTTAACATCTGAGGTCATCAGTCCCCTAGAATTAGAACTACTTAAACCTAACTAACCTAAGGACATGACACACATCCATGCCCGAGGCAGGATTCGAACCTGCGATCGTAGCGGTCACGCGGTTCCAGACCGAAGCGCCTAGAACCGCTCGCGCAAAACGTATTCTGCCTCCTAGCATCCCTATTAGTGGGAACGCGTCAAAGATCACACGACCTGTCAAAACAAAACTCGCAGTTACTATTAGAGATAACCTACCTCAGCAGACAGGTAGGTGACTGTATATCTTTGAAGCAGACAAGTGCCTGTCGTCGCGCACTCGAGTAAATGACAGATCAGTGATTACACATGTTAATTACAATTGCTTAAAGTTACAGTACTTTTAGAACCCAAATAAAAACCAAACAAAACTTGATTTTTTGATGAGCATTTGGCAACGCAGTTCTCCCCTCGAGTCAGCTCGTCACCAAGGAACAGTTGCTCCTCACGCGTTGCTGTCGCGGTGCCGCATTTAAAACCGCGGCAGTGTGTTGCTCATCTCTGGAGGCTGCGAGCCCTGCGATGGGATGTCCGGTGTGAGATTGCTGAGCACATAAAAGCGAACAGGATGCTTTTTTCCCCCCACATACCCGCTATTCGATCAGCATGGGCTTTCGAAGGGCCATTGAAGGTGGTATTGTTGGAAGTGAAGCGTCACTCTCCCCCCGTCAGTCACTACTTGGACAGGAAAGACTTTTATTTTCGTGAAGACGGATTTGATGTACTCGTGCAGTGAACGACAGTCAGCTTTGGCAGCGAAGGTCTCGCTTTCCTGCCGAAAGTAGTCCTCCTTAGCTACAGAGGCTGAGGACTTGGCAAAGGCAGCCGCCGCGTTCCAGGACGGCAGTGCCCACTGCACTGGACCATTAGAAATTTGCAGCCACGGGTGCCAGGTTGAAGAATGCCTCGTTAACCTTTTGAGAAGCGGCTGCCGCGTCCCGGAGGACGGCCATTTGCGCCCGCTGAACTTTGCGCCAAGAAAGGTCCCCCGCGCTCCCGCTGACAAGCCATCATCAAAAATTCACTGCCTCGTTGTCTTCCTGCGCCCCACCCAGTTCTGGTGCCTCGCTGCGATGACGGCGAACTTGCTTAACAAAGACTTACTATGCAAAATGGCAACTCTCACTCCTTCGGGGAATAAATTTAAAATATAATTTATAACAAACTACAGTTCACTGTCATTACATCATTACAAATCTAAGCGCATCATTTCTCAGACAATGACTTCTTTTAAAATGCTTTACGTCCGTTTGCTACTACCCAATATGTCGCAAATTCTGTTGCTGTCAGGATTGCTTTACTTACAACCTTACTTACAATATTTTATTTATAGCTGTACAAAACAATTAAGATGAGGAGTAGTTTATGTCCCTGTGATCAATGCCTTCAGAATTCCGGAAGGACTACGATGGTCGATTTTGACGCTCTAGAGAGAGATGTACATCGAGTCTATTTAAATTGGGCACAACAGTTTGGTTCTATTCTTCATCCGGCCACCGTGAGTTTGATTTGCAGTACCTCTAAGGCATTCAAGATAAATGATAGGATTGTTCCCTCAAGTAATGTTGCGGCATATATTCTAATCGCATCCTGTCCAACGGAGCTTCTACTCTGTATCCAGTTAATTGCCACAACTCTTCTCTTTCCTTCAATTTTATTGGTGTCCATTTAACCCTCTGTAGCATATCCAGGCAACTTGTCCTGTAGGCCCAGCAACTTCGTTTCACTGAATCCAAAAGTATACACGTCGTTTCACGGAAGTTTCACAATTTGGTGGTGCCGAACCATAGTTAATGACCACACTTACTAGCCAGGCAATCCTAATTTCCGTGTCAGGTGATACGGTTGTTAGTTCTGTCATTAAGTGGAGCTCTGAGCCTCAGGCGAGTGTGACGGAGTATATTGGCAGTAAAAGTGACACCAGGGGGTGCGGCTAAATTGCTGTCTAGCCGCTACGTGGGCGCAAGAGACGTTAAATCGTATCCCCGAGATAGCGTCTCATTCTCTCTGGCAAATTATACGGTCACCTAAAGCTCATCTTAGTGTGTTTCGATTTGTAGGATGTTTGTTTTTACTGTGTGACGTGAGTGAAGTACACAGTTTATACTATTAGCAGCTACTGCTTACAGAAGATCAACCGATTTACATGAAGTTGCTATATTTGTAATTCTTTTCATACGCATTGTAAAATGACTTAGCACTGTGGCAACTAAGCACGCTGTCATATACATTGCTGCTCGTTTTATAAAAGTTGACAGTCCATGAATGCTGTCGATGTCATACGAAGTAGTGATACCCATTTTTCCCCGGTGATGAATTTGGAGTCCCGTAAATCATGGTGTCGACGCTCGGTACCAGTTCACACATACGGATAGTTAAATTTTATTGCCTTCGTTGCTGCTGTTCGGCGTATCTTGTCGTCAGTATGTCTATACTTTTCGTATTACTCAAGTCTGTTTCAGACCATCGGTAGCCGCTTGTTCGCATGATTTTTGATTCGTTGTGTAATTCAGTTCACTTTCAAACGTGCGTGAGTAACGCGACAAATTTTTCGTCTTTACGATATTGCTGCACAGGCCTTCGGACTCGTCCGAACTCCTTGTTTGTCGTTGTCTTATCAGAACATGTGTTCCGCCTTTAATGACCGCGTCATCGAAGGAACGTTCACATCCGAAAGTTCAAGTCTTCTGACGAGAGAATTCACTGTACTAGAATCAGCGAAAGAAGGTCCCTGACAGCTGGTAGCACAAATGGCTGGAGACGAACAGTAGTCGTCTGTAGAGCCGCGGCAGTACTGAAACGTTCCCATAGAGACGTATACATAATCGGGTGACGTGGTAGGTCGAGGTGGGTGAGGAAGCAGCCGCGCGAAGTTCACTGGAACTGTCAGGGATCGTCTTAGGCCGACTGCTCTAGATAGTATGCTGTACTTGTAGCACCAAAGTTAGGAGACCCCAATCAGTTTTAGCTTGAGAGGACACCTTGTCCTCTACATTTAGAGACGATGCATCGTGCCTCTGTCCGGCACTTGAATGAGATTTGCAGGGTATCCATGTAGGTGTAGAATTTTTGTTCATTATGGCAGCATTCTCACTGTTGGAAGAAAGCACCTGAGCTCGGCTTCTTACCTGTGTAACCATCCAACTCTTTTTGGTCGGTACATCTTTGAACTGTGTAGCAACGTAGGTGCACTTTTTATTGTATTTGCTCTTGCTTATTGTTTTTGTTACTGTCTTGACGAATATTTATTACGTAGGAAAGAGCACTGATGACCACTGTGTTCTCTAACCCACTAAGAATTACAGCTAATTGTACTATGTAGAGGTGATACTTTCGACGTGAACTGCCAAAAAATTACGTTGGTTCAGTATGTTGTCATGCAGCCGAGGATGAACAGGGTGTTTGCTTATAGGGTGCTGAAAAGTCGAGAACCCGTTTTGGGAACCGCGGCGACCACACCCTTCTCTGAACTGTGGCGCCAACGCCCCTGCACCCCGGTTATTATGGAGCGAAACTTCGGATGTCTGCCCTCCACCCTTGGAGGATTTTGGCGCGCGCTCTGCCATCGCTCTTGGAAAAATGTATTAAACTCTTCACTGGCAAGCCCCGTCAAAATTTTATTCAATGTACAGAAAAATGTAGCTCGTTTTCTTCAGCATCACACTGTGTCTTTAGTTCTCTGTCGTCTCACATAGAATGGTTGCATCAAGGCAGAAAAATTTGGTGCCCGTTAAGGTATTTACAAACCAGGAAGTCAATAAAGGTAATTATTTATGTCAAGAACAAACTTAGTGTTCACAGAAGTGGATGGTCTCGTCTGTGACAGACGGCGTTGCGTAGTAAATAGATCATCGGTGATAACTCTCAACTCGTTCGAAAGAAATCTTTGTCGACCTGTGCATGTCAATGAATTCTTACTTTTGGGCCCTAATGTTACGACGCTCCGAACTTGCGTATCTCGTTAACTATGCCTTTCCTGAGTTAATAGTGTATTAAGTACGTATCCCAGAAATTAAACAGGACTTACGGTTCTACCGCGTTTGGTCACAGAGTGTTATATTTTTTCATTCTGCAGTTTGTAACTGTAGTTGACACAGTTGCTGAAATAGTCGCAGTATGTAAACATTTTACTCGCTTGGTGCATGTCGGACCCCGCACTACAGGATTGTAGGTGATCTTCCATAATAGAAATATTTACACATTTACTAGCAGCACACAGATCGTTGCTTAAGTTAAAAAAATTGTTCAAATGGCTCTGAGCACTATGCGACTTAACTTCTGAGGTCATCTGTCCCCTAGAACTTAAGAACTACTTAAACCTAACTAACCTAAGGACATGACACACATCCATGCCCGAGGCAGGATTCGAACCTGCGACCGCAGCGGTCGTGCGGATCCAGACTGTAGTGCCTAGAACCGCTCGGCCACTTCGGCCGGCTTGTTTAAGTTGAGCAGTGGTTTGTTGATATACTTACTAACATCGATAAAGCTTTCTCTCCAGTTGTTTTTGATAGCATACGCTTGATGCACTGAGAATTGATGAAATTGTGCTGGCTCTTGACTGGAACCCGTAACCTTCCCATCCGCACATAACGCCGAATGACCTACACAGGTACGACCCACACCCCGCCCTCTCAGCTTTAATTCCACCAGTAACTCTCCTACCTTCCAAACTTCACAGGAGCTTTCCTGCATGTTTTACTCGACTGGCACTCCTATAGAAAAGGATATTTTCTTTCTCTTATCCCAGGCGATGCCAGTGTTCGCCGACCTTAGGCACGTTCTTAAAAATCAGTATCACTCCTTCCAAGACGATGGAAGAAAGTAGCTTAGATTTTTTTTCCCTACAGATATGTTTCGGGGAAGACGACGAGGTAGGGCGTGAGACCGGGGGCGGTGTCACGGTACCACGATATTTACAGCGATTAGAAGCCCCACCCACTACCCAGCAAAATGGGATCTATAGACGCTGCTCGCGTGAGACACGAAGCGTGACGTCAGTTGGTACACAGACGTCACGTGCTGTTGCGTCGTACGTGTTCCGCTAGCGGACGCTTGCCCATAGGGTGTGTGGCTGTGTGGTATGCCAATTTTCGTTTATGCTGTTCGTCCTGTGCAGGTGAACTGATGTGTCAGACGGCCATATGTCTTTCACATTTCTGTCCTTCTCCGTCGCCTGTTATCGACTACACAACTTTCTTTTTCAGGTGAATCAACATTCTATCGTCTATGATGGAACGTAATATCTGCAGAAGCTGACTGATTTATAGAGGGATCCCTAATCAGGTCTGCAGGTAACGACTTAGCACTGACTGGATTGGTCAGAACGCTCTGGTAGGCGTTTCATTACGTTTGGAACGGAACCCTCAATCAAAAGTAATCGGTTCCCAATCATATCTTGCGTTGAACTTCATAAACACTTCGCGATTTCTTGTATGTAATGTACACTACCAATGCAGCATTGGGTCTTGGTTGTTAATCACTGTAGTCCTATGAACTCTGTTGGATTGATAGGTTGACGGATGGATGGATGGGCGGGTGATTGGGACGGGGAGCTGTTAGGGAATAGGTACTTAGTTTACAATGCAGTTTGTTCTGAAACGTACCATAGTCCGAATAGAAAGTGGGCGGTAGAATGAAATGTTCCAGTGCTCTCTGCTTTTAGTGCTGTTTTGAAGCATGCTGGGGGTGCAAAATCGAAGTAGTAGTATTTTCCTCGTATGTAATTCTGTTAGAGGGTTTGTCGTATCAAAAAAAAAATGGTTCAAATGGCTCTGAGCACTATGGGACATAACAGCTATGGTCATCAGTCCCCTAGAACTTAGAACTACTTAAACCTAACTAACCTAAGGACAGCACACAACACCCAGTCACCACGAGGCAGAGAAAATCCCTGACCCCGCCGGGAATCAAACCCGGGCGTGGGAAGCGAGAACGCTACCGCACGACCACGAGCTGCGGACGTTAGTCGTAGCGAAAAAATTATTTTTTAGGTACATGTCTACGGTGCTCGTACACATTAAAGATTTCCGCTCCACAGTACCGTAACACGGCGCTAGAGGAGCCAAAAGAAAATGGCAGAGTCCCTTGATAGGCGAAATATCGTACGGTAATTCTTTTTTGGCAGCAGCGGAAATGTTGAAGCTATGTCGTATCAATCTGCACGACTAAAGAAATCATCTGGACTGGCCTGACATAGCTGCAACATTTCCTGTGCGGCCGAGAAAAAATACCGCACGATATTTCGCTTCATCAACTGGCTTGTGCCACTTTGTTTTGTCTCCTCTATCGGCCGGCTACAGTACTGTGGCATGGGAATTTCAATGTGTACCAGCAATGCAGACGTGTACGTGCAAAATAAATAAATAAATAAAATAATTACGTAACTTAATTTTTCGAGGTGGTAATTAAGTTTGGCAACCTTTCGTAGGTAGGTATGCTATATGTTTTACTCTTTTTACTTTCGGAAACATATTTTATTTGTGGTTGTATATACAGGGCATATCAAACTTTTTGGTTCAGATTGAAAGAGGTGGCAGTGGGTCCACAACCGATTATATTGAGATAGGGGACCAACGGTCGGAAATTCATATTTATTGTGTTATGGACACACACAGCATACACAGCCTAACAATTTAGCTCATAGTACTTGTTGAAAGTGACGACCGACAGTCTCAATGCATGCATGGAAACGGCACATGAAAAGAAGGCGCAGTCTTTCAAAGACCTTTGATGTCTTTTGTACTAGAAGACAGGCAGCTTGGACCCAAGCAATCAGGTCTTCATCCTTTTCTACGGAGTGTTTCACACACTTAACGTCTTGACGTAACCCCCGAGGGAAAAGTCAGGAGGTATGACTCCGCCGATCCTGCTGGCCACGAGACGTCACTTCCCGTTCGAATCCTACTGTTGAGGATATGTGTTGTTCAGGTGCTCGCGGACATTAGCATCGAAGCGGGCTGGTGCACCATTGTGTTGAAGCAACGCCCTTTCGCGGACAACAAAGGGGCACAGTCCCTCCCGCAGGAGGCTCGAGTCCTCCCGCGGGCACGGGTGTGTGTATTGTTCTTAGCATAAGTTGGTTTAAGTAGTGTGTAAGTCTAGGGACCGATGACCTCAGCAGTTTGGTCCCTTAGGAAGTCACACCTAATAGAAAGGGGTACAGTCCCAAAGAACTGGTCAGCCCATCTCGCAGGAAGACCAGCTAACTTGTACTAGTGGGGAGGCAGCGAATAAGATCCTATTGTTATGTGGTGTACGCTATGTATGCCCATAACACAATAAATATGCATTTCGACCATTGGTTCCCTATCAATATAATCGTTTGTGGGCCCTCTATCACCTCATTCAGCTTGACCCAAAAGGTTAGAGACACCCTGTAAAGTATGCGACAGATACTGAATAGTTAGACGATTCTTACTGACCTGCTTCGATAGACTCAGCTCTTCAAATTTTCTCTTTGCAGGAGACAGAAAATTGTGAAATACTGATATCTATAGTTACGATTACTCTTTTTAATTAAATGCAATGAATCTTGAGTAATTTGCGCCGTGAATAGCTGCTCTCGTCTAGGAAGAGGAAATTCACTGAGGGTAAAGTGACTGGCTTGAGATCCGCCTGCTGACGTGGAAATGGACTTGGCGGCGGCGGCGGCGGCAACGGCGGGGTGGTTATTTGTCTTTGGTGGTAGTGTGAGTTGGGCGGGGCGTGGCCGACGCTAATCAGCCGAGTGGGCCCCGCCCTGCGGAAATGAGCCGCCGCGGCCGTATCAGATCGCCCGCTACCGGCGCCAACGCCCTCCCCACCTGCCGCTTCTCCTCTGCCGCCCTCTTACCCTAAAGCGCTTAACGGCAGCCGAGACGAAAAATAAAGATAATCGTAAATTCGGCAAATTATAAATTAATACATCCGTGGGTGGTCGCGGTTACTACTCTAGTTTTGACTACCTGTACATTTTTCTCTCGATGTATACTGACGGGGAAAAAATGTCGCTATACGAAGGAGGAGTTGTGCGACATACAGGAAAGTTGGTAGACACATTTTTGCATCTGAAAGATGTCTGTTCAAATTTCGTGCCAGTCGCATAGAAGCGGAGCTAGTAGCGGCACTGTGAGATTGCAAATCAGGTTTGCTTTAAAAACGCTGTAATGTTCATTAGCGTTACTTACCTTTGAGATTGGACGTGGTGAGTTGACATTAGTAAAGAATGCTTTTAAAGCGGCAAAGACGCCATTATCAGAAACTCACGGAGCTTGAACGAGGTCGTGTAATAGGCCTGCGTGAAGTTGGATGTTCCTTCTCGGATTTTGCAGTAAGACTTGACAGGAATGTAGCAACTGTACATGACTGCAGGCAGCGATGGTCACGGGAATGTACGGCCGCAAGAAAACCGAGCCCTGGACGGCCACGTGGCACTACGAAGAAGGAAGACCATCGTGTTCGGCGTGTAGGTCTGGTGCATCGTATTGCATCTGCAGCAGCAATTTGACCAGCAGTAGGCAACACGGTGACAACGAGCTGTTACAGATCGATTACTTTGAGGACATCTTGGAACCAGGCGGCCTGTAGCGTGCATTCCACTGACACCAAACCACCGCCATTTGCGATTTCAGTGGTGTCAAGCGAGAGCTCATTTGAGTTCAAGGTGGAGGCCTGTTGTGTTTCCTGATGGAAGTTGGTTCTGCCTCGGTGCCAGTGGTGCAGTTGGTTAGGAGGAGGTAAGTTGAGGGCCTGCAACCAACATGTCTCCGTGCTAGATACACGTGACCTACACCTTGATTTATGGTCTGGGATGAGATTTCGTATGACAGCAGGAGCGCCGTCGTGGTTATCCCACGCAGGTTTGTACGTCAGTCTGGTGACCCGACCTGTTGTGCTGCCGTTCATGAACAGCAGCATTCCAGGGGGTGTTTTCCAACGGGATAACGCTCGCGAAAATAAAACAGCTGTAAATCAATATGCTCTACGGAGTGTCGACATGTTGGCTTGGCCTGCTTGGTCACCAGACATGTCCCCAGTTCGGCAAATATGGGGCATCGTCCGAAAACATCTCCAGAGTCATCCACATACAGCATTAAGTGTCCCTCTGTTGACCGACCAAGTGCAGCAAGCATGGAACTCCATCCCACAAAGTGACATGGCACCTGTACAACACAGTGCATGCACGTTTGCGTTCAATAGTCTGGCGGTTACGCAGATAATTAATGTACCAGCATTTCACATCTCGCACCTACAGTGACTTGTGATCTTGCTGTGTTAATCACTTAAATATTTTACCTAGACAAATGTAGTCCCGAATTTTCAACACTCTACATTAATAGTTTTTTGCTGCTGCGATTTTTTTCCGTGAGAGTAATCTTGACAGTTAAGCAGTATCTAATTGTTCTCACAGTGACTGCTTCGTTCCCGTTCCATGTTTTTTATCGATGCTCAGTCGGCAACATGTACCAGGAAATAGCGTGTAACACCTTTTCAGCTACTTTATATAGTATTTTACTATCGCGAATAAATTAGTGTTATTTCAGCGTGGTGAAGATGTGCAAAAATTTTTATAGAAGTGCACGCTCCAATGTGTAATTATTATTATCGATTTTAATATATTTAGAAGCAGCCAGTGTCTTTTGCTGCTCTTGCCAAACAGAGTGTTTGTGGCCATCTCTTGCAGTAAAAAGATTGTCTACGAGGAATGACATTATTCTCTCTAAGAGTTTAGTCCATATTCTGCAAGGGCGTTGATAACCTTGCCATTGAACGTCCTGAAACCAAGAACATCCACTATAAAGGTGCATTCTAGCGAAGCAATTGAACAGTGATTGTGAAGTTAGAACCTCCAAAATCCATCATATTCCGTAGTCTCTCACTCTCTCTCTCTGCCCAGGCCATATAAACGTAAAATTTGTTTCCTGATTATTTCACGCAGCTTTATCCGTGTGAAAGCAAGAAACATTACAGAATGATAACGGAACGTAAGGCATTAGTTCGTGTATGTACTTCATATTTTATGAATTTTACCAACGCCACATCAACCACAACATCTTCATACTGTCAAACTTTCATTTGAATGAAAGAATTTCGATACAAGATTAAAGTTTAATTAAGAGATGAAAGGAGAACCGATAATTTAAACGAAAGTGTTTTGCACTATAAACGAATAGTCAGTCGCATATTACACTGTTAGAGAATGGGCAAGTCAATGGCTGACGGAGCGGTGCATGCGTATTTACCAACCACCTTATACAGTAGGCGTCATATGAAACTGACATTTCTTGAAGTAGATGTAAGGATAATTCTCAGATTCCAAAGTGACGTAGTTATGCGTATTCGTCATTATTATTGTTTCAGTGGTCGTCGCGTGAAGTCTAACGGATAAGAGAAATTCGGCGTACTGATATTGAGAAATTGCACTTGATCGGCATGTTTTAAATGTAAATAAATGAATTACAGTGAAGATTTTAATTTTGCATTCGGTTAGTAGAAACGTGAACTAGGGGCTGCTCGTTTTTAATTTCCATTGTGAATTTTTCGCACAATTCCGATGCTTGTTTTGGACGTACTGAATGTGTGCGCATTTGTCTCAGTCAGGCTTCGTCGGGTGAAGAGGGTACAACTCGAGGGCGTCATCCTTCACAGGCTTGACCCTCTTTCAGGAGACGGGTAGGTGTCGAGCCAGGCTAATGAGACGGGCCGGTGAGAGTGGCCATTGTGCTGCACCTGTTGTTACCCGAGCACAATGCCGGCCGCCCTTTTACTAAACACTAGTCCGCAGCTTCCGAAACTTGCAACGAGATCATGACTGTCGACGCAGAGCAGATTAGAGACAGGTCGCAAGTGAAACCTGCGACTTGCGAGACAAAGCACTGGATTCTTGTGTATAGTAACATACTGTTAGGCTCACTGAGATTTTTGTTGGTCAGAAACATGTAGATATTTTTAAAATGTTAACCTTTCTTTACTTAAAGAGATAACAACCAGCTTCTTTTTATGTGGCTTTATTTATGCAATGACGTATTACGGTTTTTTACGTGTCTTCAAAAGTGACTGGTTACTAAATTTCTCCAACGAGTTTAATTCTCAGCCATGGAGCTCAATCACAAGTAATGATTAGTAATGATAAATTAATCTGCCTTTCTTGGAAAATAAAATGTTAACACAAAGTAATAGGGTACTACGATTTTAGAGAAATGCCAAAAACGCTTGACTTTGTAAATATTGTAGCAGTTTTACGTGTTCCCGCATTTGACTACGTCGAAGAGCATCGGTAATAGTTTCAAAGTAACCTACAATTGTAGCTGATGCAGTGGCTTAGCGAACAGGCGTCCTTGTCAAGACGCTTTACTACACCCTCCACCCCCAGCCGGCGCCCGGCGTACGATACTGCCGAGGCGCCAGCCCCCCCCCCCCCCCCCCCCCCCTTTCCAGAAACACATACGATAATATAATAGAATTTACTGTAATAATAATAAAAATATATCTCCTGGAAAATCTTGTCTGTCTTTGATACCATTTGGCGCTCCTCTGCAGGAGGCGCTGGGGGCCTGCCCCCCCCCCCCCCCCCTCTCACACACACACACACACACACACACACACACACACACACACACTCATTCGCTTCGCTACTGAGCCGAAGTTGTTGAAGGACGCTAGTGCGGCGCTTGAACGCAAAGTAACTAGTTCATATCGTGGCGGTGGAACAAACGCTCGCTACGTATGCGGTGCAGGAAGCTTAGGCTATTAACGATACCATCTGCCACATAGTACTCAACAGTTTTTCGTACGTTACCCAATGAAGTCTGCCTGCCAGTAGCCTAAGATGTGCTACATTTTTAGTTACTAGCTCTCTTCTTACTTCCTGCAGTTCTTAGTGGTACAAAGAGCTGCCATACTCCTTAGCCACCTCCTACCCTCGTTTACTGATACTAATCAGGTTGTGTTCTGATTTTTTTTTTTTTTTTTTTTTTACTTCGTCATTGGAACCTGTCGCTGTATTTTGCTAACTTTGCGAAACAATTAATACCGATTTTTTTAAGTGATAGGACGTGAGTTATGTCTTTTCTTCGATTCCCTGTGCTCAGTGTATCTGGACCCGTAGCTCTTAGAGCCTTCGAAAATGGGTCTACTGTAACCTATTTTTTTGTGAATTTGAGTTTTATGGCTTTTGTATTCAGTTAAAATACGTTCGCTTCCTTAATTGCTGTTCTCTTTTTGCAAACTGAATACTGTCGCGCAGTCGTATACCAATGCGAGATATTTTTCATTTGTTTTTGGTGCCGTCATTCACGAGGTGCATTGAATATAAATCTCATTTCCGGAATAAAACTTAAAGTCGACGACGTAATAAGAGTTTGTCATCAAAGCGTAGACAGTAACAAGGACGCTTGCAAAGCCTGCCACAACATAGACTGAAAGGCACAGTTGCCTAGAATTGCGACAGCAGTGAAGTATTGTCATAGAAACGTAAGCAAAATCGCTTTACATGACTGATGATAGTAGACGCTCGAAGCAGTCACTCCAAGCACCCTTCATCTGTCACGGATTATCTCATGCCGATCAAGCCGTAATGCTCTGCTCAGAGATAGGTGAAACTTCAAGCTCTAACCATCTTTGTTCTCATGTGCAAGAAGTCTCCACGTGTCTTCTTTACTTACATGTCTTTAATCTGCTATATTGGGGGGGGGGGGGGGGGTTAAACATTACCTTTAGCGTAGATAGCATATCGGACGTCTGGTTTTAGTCTTACATTTTTTACTGCTGTCTCATTTAGTAGACGCACAAATAGGTGTCTTTGAAGTGGGACAAGCTGCTTTTCTCAGTTATTTCCCAAGGATACTGTTCCGATATGAAACAACCCGTGAGTTTAGGCGGGAAACCTAGAAGTAGATCATATTTGCCCTGAAAGCCAATTTTATGACTAGGTTAATGTCATTTATATTATAAATTCGATAGCAACACTCATTCTCACAAGATACCCTTTAGTGTATATTTCTGTAGTCGTTTTAGAAGAGGTTACTCCTCCCTCCCAATTTTTTACGATACTTTCTCGTCAAGAACTGGTGGGCTAATTCCACGCAACGTCCGGAAAGCGTCTATAGGCGATCAGATTACCTGTAAAAAAGGGACAGAATTTTTCTTGGCGTTCTGAGCGTCCTCACAGTCTACAGGAACTGCCCCTCTAGTAATTAAAATGTTTGCAGTCAGGCACAGGCTTCCTCCGGAAGCAGCTTTCTGACAAGTGAACGGTCCCCTTGGCGTGCGTAGGCGTTTCCTCGCCCATCCACTTTGCGCCGAGCCGCTTCAGTCATCAGTCTTTCCAAGTACTCTCGACTGCTGTGGGGCTCTATGTTCGGTGTAGTAACTCGTCGTGCGCTGCGCATTGTGAGTTACACGATGTAGCCCAAGGCGTGTCATCGTTACAACCAGAAAACACCGGTTACCTGCAAAGTGCCGAGCTCACGCGAGAACAAGGCGTGGTCACAGTAGCGGTCGCTCGATACACGACTCGAGTATCACCACCATACATTTTTTTGGCTATCTACGCTAGTCTGAAATTATTTTGCCTCGTCTTTCCTAAGATTGATTTTAAATAACAAACCCTGCAATTCATCTGGATATTATTTGCAGCGATGTCAGTATCTAGTCGACACACTAAGAAAGATGATATATGTACAGTGTTACTATAAGTAACAAAGGAAGACCTGCCTCAGTTTAAAATATGAACAAACTTTTTCGATCACATGAAGATGATATAGTTAAGAATTAGTTCTGTCAAGTTGTTTAATGCTTGTGTTCGCCCTAAGTGAGAGCAGTAGCCTCCTGTGGAACGTGAGTATTCTTAAACCTACAAGCCTTATGTAAAGCTCCCTACATAAAAACATTTGCTGCTGCTTCGAGGAAGCATTGGTTTCGAGGTCTTTTCAGCCATTAAAAACCACGTACTTGATTCTGCTATGTATGAAGTCTGAAATGCAATTGTACACTTGTAAAAATGTAAACAAGTATTCAGCTACGAAACGTCACCGCAGAACTGTGTCGAAGGCTATCCGGAAGTCAAGAAACACACAAGTCTAAGCTCCACTGCCTCCAGCCTTCTGGATCTCTTGATAGAACAAAGCAGGCTCTTTCACATGATTGGCCCTCGACGAGATTATGTTGATTTCTTCAGAGAGGTTATTTCGGATCCTTGGAAAATCGCCATATGCGAGTGCAAGATACTTTTGTTCTGCAGCAGATCTGTATTGATAAGATAGATTAGTGGTCTGCGCATCTGTCTTGTCAACCTTGCTTAAAGAGTAGAGCGACCTACGAATTTTTCTAATCACCTGAGAACCGCTGTTGCTCAAGTACCTACGGTGGACTGTTCCGTGCAGAAGTATCAGTTCTTCCATATGCTCCGTAAGAATCTAACGGGTACCTCATCAGATCCACCGATCTCCCCTATATCAAGCTTCTTTGTTTTTCAAATTCCAACCGCAGGACAGGGATCGACTGTAGATACTGTCTTATGATCTTCGCTGAAGCAATTCCTAAACACATAATTATTTTAGCTTCCTTTTTATCCTCGGTTATGTTAATGACCATATGGCCGGCCGGTGGTGTGGCCGTGCGGTTCTAGGCGCTTCAGTCTGGAACCGCGTGTCCGCTACGGTCGCAGGTTCGAATCCTGCCTCGGGCATGGATGTGTGTGATGTCCTTAGGTTAGTTAGGTTTAAGTAGTTCTAAGTTCTAGGGGACTGATGACCTCAGATGTTGAGTCCCATAGTGCTCAGAGCCATTTGAGCGACCATGTGTATAGACAACACTGTTTCATTATTTGTTTAACATTGTATGAGAACATTTAGTTTTTTCTGGCAACCCGACAGGCAGTACGTTTCTTTCGAATTCATTGAAATGTTTTTGCGTAGATACTTTCAAATTTATTTGGGCTTGATTCAGTTTTTTTGTCGTAAATGATTTGGTTTCTTTGAACATGTTGTAGGTAACTTTCAAATATTATTGAACCATGTTTAGTGGTACCATAGTTAACTATATTCCTCGGCACAAATTTATTTAACAAGTGGTTACCTGCCTCAGAATTTGCGCCATGTACTCGTATTTACACTTCCCTCTCTAGATCTAAATGTTACCTATTGAATGCTCAACTTGTTTCTCATCATCTTGCTATCGCCCACCTTACATTTCGTAACTTTTTGCAACACTCTTCACTATTGACGCTATAATAGCCTTGTCACAGATTCCTTTGTTTACACTTACTGAAACTAAAAGTTCGAACACTTTCGCCACTAGATGTAATACGTTTCACTCGCGGCTGAGTTATTCAATAACGCGAACACGGTAGGTTTCATGATACGCATTTTGTACATCATATGAATTTTTGTCGTTGCAACCCGTCCTAAACACTCACGACTGAAGGTCTAGAAATCCAGATTTGGAAGTGTTCACGGACATAGAGCGTGGGGGACAGCTGCCCCGATGTAGCCTTGCCCCACCCGTTCCGCAAAACCCACGTGCGCGGCTGGCTGTCTTTATATGGCGATCACATCCGGCCCGCTCGTCTGCCGCCCACAGCTTCTGTGCGCCTTCCACGGGACTTAAGTGTCCCAGTCGGTGCTCCTAAAACTTCACTACTCTGTGCTGATAGGTGAGAAATTAGACACCGTATTTGTTAACGCTTTACTAGCCTCTGGAACACCGACACAGCCAGTTCACAATTATAGGACTGCCGTTCAATTGAGGACATCTTCTGTGTATTTGCTACCGGTCGGTAGCAGTTCTGGTTGAATTTCGTATGGCAGTGGCTATTACGCACTGCCTCCAGTTCCCGTTGCCAGCAAAGTTTCGTTTTGTATCACGTGTTTAAAGCAGTAGCGTTGCGGCTTCGGTATGTATTAGGTTGGTGCATAAGTTCGTGGGGTTTCTCCAGTAGTTTAATACACACAACAGATACACATACATACTTTAGTCATCGATAATATACATCGAAGCGCCAAAGAAAGTGATATAGGCATGCGTATTCAAATACAGAGATATGTAAACTGGCAAAATAGGGCGCTGCGGTCGGCAACGCCGATACAAGATAACTGTCTGGCGCAGTTGTTAGATCGGTTACTCCTGCTACAGTGGCAGGTTATCAAGATTTAAGTGAGTTTTGAATGTGGTGTCATAGTCGGCGCACGAGCGGTGGGGCACAGCATCTCCGAGGTAGCGATGAAGTCGGGGACATTCCCGTACGACTATTTCACGAGTGTACCGTGAATATCAACAAAAGCAAAACTAGGATAATGGAATGTAGTCAAATTAAGTCGGGTGATGCTGAGGGAATTAGATTAGGAAATGAGACACTCAAAGGTGTTTTGCTATTTGGGGAGCAAAATAACTGATGATGGTCGAAGTAGAGATGATATAAAATGTAGGCTGGCAATGGCAAGGAAAGAGTTTCTGAAGAAGAGAAATTTGTTAACATCGAGTATAGATTTAAGTGTCAGGAAGTCGTTTCTGAAAGTATTTGTATGGAGTGTAGCCATGTATGGAAATGAAACATGGACGATAACTAGTTTGGGCAAGAAGGGAATAGAAGCTTTCGAAATTTGGTGTTACAGAAGAATGCTGAAGATTAGATGGGTAGATCACATAACTAATGAGGAGGTATTCAATAGAATTGGGGAGAAGAGGAGTTTGTGGCACAACTTGACTAGAAAAAGGGATCGATTGGTAGGACATGTTCTGAGGCATTAAGGGATCACCAATTTAGTACTGGAGGGCAGCGTGGAGGGTAAAAATCGTAGAGGGAGACCAAGAGATGAATACAGAAAGCAGATTCAGAAGGATGTAGGTTGCAGTAGTTACTGGGAGATGAAGAAGCTTGCACAGGATAGAGTAGCATGGAGAGCTGCATCAAACCAGTCACAGGACTGAAGACCACCACAACAACAACAGCAACAACCTTGAATATCAGGAATCTGGTAAAACATCAAATCTCCGACATCGTTGCGGCTGGAAAAAGATCCTGCAAGAACGGGACGACGACGACTGAAGAGAAACGTACAAAGTGGCAGAAGCGCAGCCCTTCCGCAAATTGCTGCAGGTTTCAGTGCTGGGCCATCAGCAAGTGTCAGCGCGCGAACCATTCAACGAAACATCATCGATATGGGCTTTCGGAGCCGAAGGTCGACTCGTGTACTCTTGATGTCTGCACGACAAAAAGCATTACGTCTCGCCTGGGCCCGTCAACACCGACATTGGACTGTTAATGACTGGAAACATGTTGCCTTGCCGGACGATTCTCTTTTCAAATTGTATCGAGCGGATGGACGTGTATAGGTATGGAGACAACCTTATGAATCCATGGACCTTACATGTCAGTAGGCGACTGTTCAAGCTGGTGGAGGCACTGTGAAGGCATGGCACGTGCGCAGTCGGCATGGGACCCCTGATATGTCTAGATATCACTCTCGACAGGTGACACGTACGTAAGCATCCTCTCTGATCACCTGCATCCATTCACGTCCATTGTCCATTCCAGCGGACGCTAACGCTGGGATATCTTTTCGATTCTGCGACAGCAAAATCACGTAGTTTTGAGGCGAAGAACTCGTCGAGCCATGTTCGGAGCGCATTTTCGTCTGGAAAGAGAGTTCCTTGAAGGTTGTTCGATAGAGAGGGAAAAAGTCGAAAGTATGAGGACGCAAGGTCAGGCAAATAAGATGAGTGCGGAATGACTTCCCAACCCAACTCTGTTTTTTGTCACTCCAGCTTATTGCGGACGGAAGTTATCACTACAAGCAGTCTTTCTGGTCGTTGTTCTTGGACTGCGACTACAAGACATCTTATTTGTTAACAGTAAACGTCAGCAGTGATTGTTACAGCTCGGAGAAGCAATTCGTGATATACCACTACGTCGCTGTTCCACCAGATGCATAGCATTATCATCAGTGGATGCTAGCTGGTTTCCTTGTGTTAGCATAAAGACACTATTTCTCGTCACCATAATATGATACGGGATAGGAATGGTTGGTGCTGTTGATGAACCAATTGATGACGAGCAAGCAGGACGTACATACGGTACGCCCACCCGCTGATTTTTTGTGATTTTGACGTAGGGGATGCCGTACGTATACACACGATTTTTGAACCTATCACATTTGCTAGTTCTCGAGTACACCGATATGTAGCATTGTGGATTAATGCGTTTAAACCATTTTCATCAAATCCCGAAGGTCTTCTTGAATGTTTTTCTATTTTCTTGCCGTGCTCTGTCCAGTGGCACAAATGTTTCCGGCTGCCTCCGATGCTGTCACCCCTCTATTGAACTCAAGCAGAACATGTCGGAAATGTTCCGATTTCTCCATTTGGCACTCCATTTTCTATCGTCCACAGTTTCATTCACTATCTCCACATGACAATATAAAAACTCAAATAGCGACAGTAAACTACAAATAAAAGATGACAATCTATGAATAAACTTGTAGCAACCGGTATACCAACATGTAAAACAAAAACTCGCGCACCAACCGAAAATAAGTGAATTTTTCTGTAACAGATTCTCTTGTGCAGATCTTGGGTTTCCCGCACTTTACTTCATTGTCATCTGGCCGTGTCTGTGACTACAATAATTAAGTCCCCCCAACGGGAATGGTTCGCTCTTGTATTCCATTCTTTGCTGCACTCGCTGCAAGTAGGTCGGCCTTCACATTCCTCAGAATCCTGGCAGTAGCAGCTATTTGTATGGGAAATACTAACTCCTATAGCCCTTACCATTGAATGTTGGCAACGCGAGTAGCGACTCAGTTATTATTGCAATTTGGTCACCATGGATCATCATACTGCATCTTAGCTCTCTTTCGATGCCAGAGTGTTAACGCCGTGTAAACTTAACGCTTCTTTCGATAGGTGGGATCTGCGTAGGCGCAACCAATGGAATCATATTTTAAGGCGGCATTTCATTGTTGGATTAAGTAGTTTCCTTTTTGCTGTTAAGTTGAATTTTTTGTATAACTCGGAGAATTTAAAAAAATAACAAGCAAAAAATGGTTCAAATGATTCTGAGCACTATGGGTCTTAACATCTAAGGTCATCAGTCCCCTAGAACTTAGAACTACTTAAACCTAACTAACCTAAGGATAAAACACACCTCCATGCCCGAGGCAGGATTCGAACCTGCGACCGTAGCGGTCACGCGGTTCCAGACTGTAGCGCCTGGAACCGCTCGGCCACTCTAGCCGGCAAAATAACAAGCATTTTCGTTGCTCCGCGAAAGAAAGAAAGAAAGGAATTTACAGTGCCGATTTTGGAAGAGAACAACATAACGTGCGTGAAAAATTAATAGCATGATTTGTGGCATCACTGACGCAGAATAATCGGTAGTCAAGTGTTGAATTGAAGGTGAAATAACGTAACCATCAATTAATACACGCTAATACTAAAATCGAAGTCAGTGTGCCAGAACGATAACTTCGCTAAAAAGTTTATTTCCTTTGGTCTGTAATGGCATAGAGAATTCCCGAGGTGTAAAATATCTCATTTTTATGTAGGAGGAGGATAGGAGATCGGATGCACGTGCCAAGTATGCTAAGAGTACTATCGCAGCAGACGAAGACTCGTTGTTGATGTAAATTAGTGTTTGTATGAACGAATAAATCCAATAGTGATGAATATAATCGAAAGAACAAACATCCGTTTCGTATTTCACTTCCTGCTAGATGTTCATAAACTTCATGACAGAGAAAGATGTTTTTAACTAAAAATTGCCGACTCACCGCCGTATCGACGGGTGTAGTTTTTGGATCGGAAATCAAAAAACAGGTAGCTTAGGGTAAAAAATTAGCCCATCTACCTGAGGGGTTAGTCTACAACGGTTCAGCTGTTTTCTTTGTCCCTCGGTAGCTCAGAGAACAACTACATCCAGTTCCAGAATTTTTATATCGAGAAAATAGTTCAGTTGTCAACAATGCAAAAGGAACGTTTGACCACATTAATTGAAAACATCTGACAACATGTAGGGTAGGTAACATTTTAAATGTTTCTCAGTTGTTTTAATCTTGTTGCGTATCGGTGAATACAGTCGCTCAGAGTCCTAGTTCGGACGGATTGATCACTTTACTGTGGCGTCTTAATTATTGTTTGGTCATTCCCCATCACATCAGAAAATCATATTATGTAGTTGCTGTCTTCTCACTATTGCTTGCAGAAGATGGCAGTGTTAAAACGTCCGTGAAGAGAAGTATCATGACCCCCGCAGTTTGTTCTACTGTTCATGTTTTTTCTTATCTAGAGTCATATTCGTGAGAAACTGTTAAAGGAAACACTGTTGCCTAAAAATCCAGGAATACTACTAACGTGTTTCTTCGCTTCGTACGATGCAGTGAACGTCTGTGACCCGCGAAAGTGGACCATTTCCGATTGTGGAAACTTGTGCGTTCTTATAAGCTGGGGACGATATTTCACAAATTGAGTTGAGTAGAGGTGCGACACGAAGGCTGAGGAACTCACGACTCCTCTGCGAGGCAACCTCGTGAGCGCGAAAGTCGTGGAGCCCGCAGCTTTGTGCTAGGCCGTCGACCCACGCGCTGCCCTGCTCGTCAGCGGGCGACCATCTCCGTAGCTGGCGGCGTCGTAATCGCGTGCGGAAGCGCAACAGTAAAACAGCAGGTAATGTGATACCTGTTGTAACGTTATTTGGGAACTACAGTGAATCACAGTTTTGTGCAACAGCAACTGTAAAATTTGTTGAAAATACACAGGGAAAATATTCAATTGCACCTCATCTTCTCATTATAGAGTACGAACCAGATGGCTTATCAGATATATTCGCGCACTGCGTTCTTTATCATTTACATTATGTCACTTCTTCATTTACATTTCACATATTTTATGGGCATCAGTGGCTGACAGACTCTGCGCATTCAGAAACAGCACGAGTGGGCGAGTGTAACTTAAATATTCTTGGCATATTCGTTATCTTGTGTATTAACCACAGCCATATTGCACATGAACATTGTTGTTGTCTCTAGCATTGATGTCTGTCTTTCACAGATAAATCAAATGAGTCAGTGTACCTGTCAACCATCTGTTCCTTCAACATTGTTAATGCACTCGCTCTGTGAAGGCTATATATATATATATATATATATATATATATATATATATATATATATATATATATATATATATATATATATATACGCTCAGAAAGTGGGGCATTACTTTTTTAGTTGACAAGGATAGCATGCACGTTAGAGAATGGGGTTTGGTGAAAGAACTGAGTGATGGCGTCGTTAGAGACGTACCATCATCAGAGAGTTTACGAGATGAATTTAGCATGCATTAAAATAGCATCAAATTTTTGTAGTGGCTTGGTAACTGAGAGTGTACTTTGCAATATAGGTACAATTAAATCTTGAGTTCAGTAAGAGTACTATAACATATTTCTGTCAGCATCAAAAAATGGTTGCTTGTACAACCACAAATAAAGAAAAAGACTGCTGAAGTTCGTTAGATGCTAGTTTATGGACATACATGTTAAACTGCTTCCTGCTGTTCTAAGTGACAATTGACCTTCTGTTTACTCTCCCTGATCACTCACAAAGATGTGAGAAGGCTGCGGATTAGTTTTTAGGGACACACATTCTCTGCTGATATGCATATGCCCTGTCGGTATGCCGAATTTTCCAAATGCAGTGTTTGATGAGCAATTTAGGAGCTAATTTAAATTGTGCTTGAATTGTTATAGAACAATCACGCAATTTCAAAACTCGAGGACACAGTTAAAATCCATTTCCTCGGTCATTGGATTTTCATCTTGCCTATTTTCTAACATGGTAAACTGTGCTCAATGTGGATCACAGCTAAGAAGAAAAACTAATATTTGATATGAGATGAGATACTAGTGTAAGTGAAGCTGTGAGGATGGGTTGCGAGTCATGCTTGGGTAGCTCTGTCGGTAGAGGCGAAGGTCCCGTGTATGAGTCCTGTTCCAGAACACACTTTTAATCTGCCGGGAAGTTTCAGTATTTGAGGATGTTATGGGAATAAGTTTCCTTCAATTGATTGGAAACTAAATTTAACTTTGGTAAGGCTTTGCAATGTTCATGATTCAAGAACAATTTTTTACTAATGTTTCGATGATATCACTCTTAAGAATTGTAAATCATGTAAATAAATCTGTATGTGTCTAAAGCATTTTAAGTCCATTGTTTTTATCTATTTGTCTTCTGTTTTGTGGTTAAACTGAATCAAGCTGGTACTCAGCTTTTGTCAGAAGTAAAAATAGGAAAAGAATAAGGAAAAAGAGAGGAGGACTGGGACTAAACTCTCAGAGTATTAACTTGGGCCAGTATGCATCGGCTATCTTATGACTACGACAACCGATTCCATTGAAAATGAAGTGAAATGATTACATGGCATTTTTGAGGTGCTAAACTAATATTTTCCACTTTTTGAGGGTATCTGTTGGATAGGGACCCATCATGGTAAATGGCTTAAGGGTGAAATACCTGACATAGTACACTACTGGGTGGTTGCTATTAAACTTTCCCTACTTGAGAGGGCCTCCATGAAAAACAAGTGACTGTAGTACAGTGAAACTTTGTGGCAACATTTGTAAGGACACGCAGAATAGATATATTGAATAAACAGTTAAAAGAAACACATTTTAATTTCCACATATCAGGGTAACGTTTGTTATTTGCGTACCATGTTCATGTTCCAGGTAACAAATGATGCTCAACGTGATGACTGTGCATCCATGACATCTTAGAATCATACTAGAGATTGCTCTGCTGCTGGCTGAAACATTCTCATTTGAGATTTTGGCTACATCCCTCACTATGCTCATCTTCAACCTCCAACATGTGTTAGTGTCCTATTTGTAAAACCCATTGTTCAGGTAACCCCACAGCCAGAAATCACACGGGTTCAAATCTGGTGATCTTGGTGGCCATGCAGTTTGAAATGATGAGCCAATGATTCACTTTTCTCCAAATGTGTTATGGAGTAACCGAGTGACCTCACGAGCATTGTGAAATGGAGCTTTATTGTGCATCAAAACAGTTGAGTGCAAAGCATTTCTCTCCCATACGGCAGGAATCAGTGTTGGTGAAGCAGATCACAGTAATGTGTGCCGTTCACACTGCATGTCATTGGTCCTGGGAATCAGAGTTCCTCCCTGTGTTACCGTACCAGTACCAGTGCCTAATGTCAAGTCATGAAACCAACACTACTAAGAGTGCAAGTCCTGCTGTGTGCAGTCTAAACGTCATTCTTATGAAGTTGGGTACTTGTGCAGTACGGTAAATAGTTTTTTATCTACACTGGCTCAGGTAGTTAAAGTTCCATTATAATCGCCCTGTGCATCACAGTTCAGTACATTGATTGATCACCATCCCAGCCTCGAGCGCTCCTCTTGAGTCTCTCTCTCTCTCTCTCTCTCTCTCTCTCTCTAAGCCTGATAGTATTCTAAGGTGCATTTGTTGTAATATGTTACACTGCCAAAGTTACTCAAATACAGTACACAGCCGGGAAAACATTCCGTAGTTGGTTTCATATTGTGCTGCATTTTTAGACAATCTGTTCTAGACCATGACCATTGTGAGTACATAATTTTGGTGTCCACAAATGTGTTAGCGCATCTGATTCAATTGTGTTCAACGTATCTTAGCAAATATGTTCTATAAAATGCTTTCATCAGTCACTCTGAGCATAATTGCTTAATGTCATACGTAAGGTGGCATCTAGAACAGGAACACACAATAATAATAATATGGGTAGCACCTAAAATATTACAGTTTAAATTACTGGATGTTGAAGAACAGTGCGTGGTCTTCAAGCTATTAACAGTAATTTATTTATTCACAGCAACTGTTCCGCAGTCAGCAGCAGCAACAAGCTACGCCTCAACAGTTGCTCTTGCAGCAACAACAGTACCTAGCAACACAACAGCAGCAGCAACTTGGTGAGTTTACAGTTTTAATTTAATGTTACTCTGCACTAAACTTTCAGGGTCCTTCTTAAAAAGAGTTTAGAAAAATCTTTTCATCTTTTAAAACCAGTTCATAGGAATGA
The DNA here is from genome assembly GCF_021461395.2 of Schistocerca americana. Classification (NCBI taxonomy): domain Eukaryota; kingdom Metazoa; phylum Arthropoda; class Insecta; order Orthoptera; family Acrididae; genus Schistocerca; species Schistocerca americana. The sequence continues at coordinate 116,394,045 of NC_060120.1, forward strand.
AGTGTACAGCATTCATAGTAAATGTAAGATCTACTGCCTCCTTTTTTATGGTCTATTTGTCATTGGAAAGCTGTTGACTTGTACATATTGTAAACAATTAATTGATTTACTCAGAAACTTAAAGACCAGAAATGCTAACATTTTCAAATTTTCATTTTCCTCATATGTTACTTATATTGTACATATTTTGTGTACCGGTGAAATTGTACATATCCATTTTCAAATTATTTGTTTAGTTACATTTACTTGAAGTAGCATGTTGACTCCATAACAGTTGTGCGCACCAGTAACAATAAGTGTAGAATGTCTTAGCAGTTGCATTACTGAAATTTCACAGATGGTGCTACAGAGTTGTACATGTGAAAGTTCAGTATATATATATTATTGATTTCTGCTTTAACCTTCATAAAGTGAGAAATGAGACACAACTGAGACTGTACCTGGACTGCATAGTTATTAAAAAAAATTAATTAGATGATAAAATGTAACTCATATACTACGTTACCCTTAAACCACTCATTTAAGACCTAAATATTCTATGCTGGTCTGTAATACACTCCATGCAGGATCACATGACTGCCATAAGAAATCAATTTTTCAAGACATTTAAATGACTACCTAAGTTTCAGCCCATGATATTATCAGCCATTTCAGATTTATCAAAGCTCGTTCACTGGTTCAGCTGCCCATATTTTATTTCTGTTTTAAATTTTCAGTTATGGAGCAGTTTTTTTCAGAACACATGTAACAGACTTTGGATCTGAATGCAGAGAGACCTAATGAAAGTGAATGCTATCTTGTAGATCATTTTAAGTGTTTCTTTGCAGGGCTGGCTGCCCCTGCTGCAGCATTTACGAGTGCACCTTATGTGATAAATGCACCCCAAGAGCCTTATGTTGGAACACTTATTGCAGGTGAGGTTTTATTTTCCATGTTATTTGTTTCCTTGTGTTTTAATATTGGAATCTTCAAACAATTCATAAATTTCATCATATTAAATAGAAGAGTGAGGGTATAGTCATACATTGTATCATGATACTTGGTGTCATTTTAATTTTTAGTTTGCTTTAAGAGAGAATTTTAATATCCCCCAATGGCAATCACATTTTTGTCAGTATTTTGTATATTATTCAGTTTTTGGTGTTTATGCTTTACACTACAAAAATATCAGTGCCCTTTACTTGTTTTTATTGTATCCTAGAAGGCTTCTTAACAAAAGAAATGTGGCCTAAAATAATATCAGAATGCGTGCATCTAACAAGAAGTGAATTTTGTTAGAGGACATTCCTTCCTCTTACACAGAAATATTAATACTTCAAATCTATAATCTTACAATGAAACTCGTCAATGAACTTGCCAGTTACGAAGTTTGCGGAAAAAAGATTTATATTACCAGCTACAGAAGCTTCATAATACATAATTATTCAAATGGGATTTTAAAAAAGTGCTTTTTTCTAAACCAAGCTTAAAGAAACCAATGTTTCAAAAAACTAAATCCTCGCAGATTAAGAAGATAAAAGTACGTGGATGTTGGGACTGTTCAAATGTAATATATGTTAAGGAACAGAGATGAAACAAAAAAAAAATTGTTTCGATAGAAAAACAAAAGTAGATGTCAACTTTCTTTGTTTACATGAAAACTGTGATGAAGGCTACGGCGGTTGTTCTGTTTTTGTAGTATTTAAAGACTTTTTTTTCCTTTTTATTAAGTATAGTATCTATACAGCCACATGCATTCTGGATTGTAATATTAACTACAAATGAATGGAATTGTTCAGCTATATTATCTGAAGAAGAAACCTGCTGCCAGAACCACCACCACCACCACCCTTAAGCAGGAGTAAGACATGAAATGGTGGGAAAGATGATGTAACTTACCAAACGAAAGTGTTGGTACTTTGATAGAGACAATAACAAACAAAAACACACACAAAATTCAAGCTTTCGCAACCCACGGTTGCTTCATCAGGAAAGAGGGAAGGAGAGGGAAAGACAAAAGGATGTGGGTTTTAAGGGAGAGGGTAAGGAGTCATTCCAGTCCTGGGAGGGGAAAGACTTACCTTAGGGGGGAAAAAGGGACAGGTATACACTGCCACGCGCGCGCGCCCACACCCACACACAAACAACCCCCCCCCCCCACCACACACACACACACACACACACACACACACACACACACACACACACACACACACACACACACACACACACACACACACACATTTTTCCCACGTGTAATGTTTCCCTATATATATATATTTCATTATGCACTATCTTTAAAAAACAGAATCTTAAACTGTTACATTGAACCACAATACATTTACTTTGGGGACAGTTTGTTATACTTCTTAACTAATTGATTTTGCTTGGAAGTGATAGGGATACACACTCGATATGCATTGAACGGTGCATACCACAATTAAGCAACCATGAGTATCATTGTGTGGACTGTAAAACTTCAATTAAAATGAGAATTAATTTTTTTATGTTCATACAGCTCACAATAAAAATGTAGTAAATTGCTTTGTTTTTTTTTACTTAAGATTGCTGTAGTCAGTGCTGTAACCACACATATCTAATAATGCCTTGTACAAAGGAAGCAGTTGTGTCCTGATAATAGGTTATAGTTCATTTGGTGATCACATGAGGGTACTGTATTCCTGCCAGGTTCCACTAAAATCTCTTGAATTAATGTAGTCCTGGATCTGGTCTCATTCTGCAATATAAGCTGTGTACCAGACTGGGACTCAAGCGTAGATCATCTGTCCTTCTCAGGCAAATGCTATACTGATGAACTGTCCAGGCATGACTCGCTCTTATTGCTTTACCTCCAACAGTACCTGTTTCCTACTTTTGTTGGTTTGCATGTAAATTTTAATCTTGTGCTATTTGTAATTTGACATGTACACTTTGGAAGAGGCAATTATGTCCTTGTTCACCTTCAGTTATGCTTCAAATACTCTCATTATGTACAAATACTGCTTGTACTTAGCCTTGCTAAATAATTAATATTTTTAGTCTCTTCCCCAGTTTTGAACCTGATACGTAATTTACATCTTGTGTGATAGTGTTGGCACTACTGTCTGTGAGTAACTTCATGAAGTGTTCATCATCATCACACTTCCTCTTGTAAATACTGTTCTTCTGAATGATCCAGATGAATTGTTCATTCTGCTGTGTCGGTTTTTAAATGTGTTTTTACATTCTTAAGTGCACAAAACAATATCAGATGGTTTCTGTTACTGGCTTATGACTATAAATTTTGTGGTAATGGTGGAGGTGTTAAACTGTGTAATTTTTTGTTGAAATGTATTAGAGAAGACATTTAATTTTCTTTTTTTGTGATTTGTTTTTAATCTTGACATTTTCTTTAATATATTAATTTTAATTTTTCAAGGGATGCCAAAAATCTGTGTTCAGGAGAAGGTTTTTGTAACCAATTGTCATACGACAAGAAATCTTAAAACAATGATAAAGATACAAAACAACAAAATTTTAGTTTAAAGGGCATGTGGTCTCTGGTGCCTTGTTACAGAGTTATAATTAAATTAAGATTTATTTCATTTGTTACCACTTTCGTGAAAATAGCCTTCCCATTAGTGATAAAGCCTGTAATATGCAATCTCCAAAGTGAACAACGCATGTACTGAAGCAAAAGTACTGTGATGTGGCTGGTGGCACAATGGGGACAGCCCAGATGTGTGGTTGTGCCACTCATTCATTGCATTGAGTGAACTCATACAAAAAAGTTGCACATAAGCCAAGTCTCCGTCAGTAAACATATCAATAGTGCTGTATATCAGTGTTAATATAATAAGAATGCTACTGGGAAAAATAAACCTGAGATGGAACCAAGCAATATTGAATGCAGCTTGAGGGCAAAGAGTAAAGTAGGCATTACTGTTGTCAGCAGCAAGTTCCATAAGTAACTGGAACAAGTTTGTTCCCAAACAAGACGCATGGTGTATACTGTTACCATTCACACTGTTTGACAGATATTTTCAGTGCAGCATAGATAAAAAGATAATTGGAAGTTTAAAGTAAAAGAAATGCAATTACTCTGTAATGAGCCACTGGAGGCCAAGGGTCCCTGATATCAAGATGCTCAGAAAATATCCTGGAAAAATTTTGTCTGTAGAGTCTGGGTTCACCCTGCACACTGACAAAAATCTTAACATTTGAAGGCAAATAAAGTGTCTTTTATGTACCTCATAAATGCCCATGTAACTTTAATCAAACTGAAAAGTGACACATATAACCAAAATATAAATACGGATTATTAGTAGTAGCAGTAGTAGTAGTAGTAGTAGTAGTAATTAATAATAATAATAATAATAATAATAATATGTGCCCTTAGCAACGTAAAATGGTTGTGGTCACATTGGACCAACATGAGACAGTTACTATATCGTTAGCACACAGGAGTAATTTACTGGTAACTCAGAAATACTGTGGTTAGAACTCCTCTTTGACGAAGTAAATCTTAACAAAACCACCACCTGTCATCATTGTGGAAGCACAATCGCTTCCCAAATGGGAAATGCGCACCTTTTCTGTTAGTACACACATTCTGTTTGGTCCAGAAGTTGTCAGTAGTATCCAGCATTCACAGTATGGCATTTGTGGAGAAAATAATGAGAAAAACTACTTTAAAAAATAAAAACAGACTGTTGCAAGAATCTCCTCCATGGAAGGACAGATTTTTCCTTCGACAGGGGCATATTTGTCCCTTTTTGTGCCATTTCATGGAGGCCCCCCCCCTTACCTTGTGGTATAATGGTGGTGCACTCATGTTTCATTGCAGATCACAGTGCCTAGTGCAAAAAAAATTTCCCCTTCTGTTTCGTAGCCTGTCAGTAGTCATTTGCACACCCCTAGACAATGAAATTTGTGCTTCGTGGTGAAAAAACGAGGCACCTACAGAGACCCTTTATCTAAATCTAAGGTCGTCAGTAGTGACCACCATAGCATTACCATGTATTATTGTGACCTCAGTAGCAATTTTCGCAACAGTCATTCAGTGATCATCTGTAATAAGCTGGCTAGCAGTGTGAATATTCTCTTCAGGCATGTTGGTCCTTGGGCGATGTTGGTGAGCCGCAGTCTCAACTACTTCTTGACCCCTAAAAAACTGTTTGTGCCATGTGTACACTTCAGTCCTTTTTTAGAATGTTGTCCTTGACCTGTGCCGCAAGTTGTCTTAAAATCTTGCACAGTCGTATGCCCTCTGTTACGAGAAACTTGATTATAATGTATTGCACAACAGATTGCGGTACCTCTTGCTCTGACATTGTTATTATTACTGGGGAAATGGTACAGCAACATTCTAGTTGTAGAGAACAATCACTGGAAGTGAAAACAACAATGAGCAGAGATCACTTCACACTAGTTTACAAAAGTTCATGAAACAAAAATTCCGGTATGTTTTATTCACCCTCATATAATGTGTCTATTTAGAGAAATCTGCCTGTAACATTATATGTTGGTAATGTAAAGTCCCTTTTTTTATTTATGTTCATGCATTTAAAGAATGGTAATATTCAATAGTGCAGGCTTAAAGTGTTTTGAGGATTGGATTCTTCTTAGCTTCATAAAAGAGGGAAATGTAAAGTGTACTGTAAGTCTAAACCTTTCTAAAGAGTAAGTCTTATTTTGTAAATGTCTTCACATAAAATGTTCGCTTTGATATCTTAACTTCTGCAATGAAGTTTCAAGAGTTTGAACCGCTTTTAAAGACCAATGGAGCTCACGTAATAATAGATACTGAAAGTTGGCTAAAACCCCAAATCGATAGCACTGAGAATTTTGGAGCAAATCTGAGTGTGTATAAAAAGTGTAGGTTAACAGAAAATGGAGATGGTTTTTTTGCCACAAAAAACAAGTAGCTCAGATCTGTCAAGATAAAAATTGAAGCTACATGCAACATTGTGTGAGCAAGACTCAGTATTAAGGGTGGGCATAAACTTATAATTGAATATTTCTGTTGACCATTTCGCCTCACCTCTGGTTGTAACTGAAAAATTCTGTCACTAGTACATATATTCTCCTATTAAACTGTCGTTGTCGTCGGAGATATTAAACACCCAATGAGTGCCTCAGATAGTTACAGTTTTGTAAGTGGTAGGTTTGACAAAGACACATTGCAAAACAATAATACATGTTTTCTTTGAAAATTACTTTGAATAAATAGTTCAAAAGCTCACTGGCAGTGGAAATATATATAATGGCAACAAATAAATCTGAGCTCTTAGACAATATTCTCATTGAAACTGGTATCAGTGACCGTGAAACAATTGTACCAACAATGTTGCAAAGCTGCATAGGGCAACTAAAACAAGTAAAAAGATTAATTACATTTTCAGTAACCTTGATAGATGTGTCGTATCTCAAAGAGAAACTCCAGACATTTACTTCTGAGCAGAAGCTTGTAGAAGAACTGTATCTCAAGTTTAGTAGAATAATTGACAATGCGCTGGGTGAATACAAGGTATGCCCTGGGTAAATACAAGATATATACTTAGTAGAACAGATCATGACGTCGTGACGAGTGTTACCCTCTATATAGTCATTGTAAAGAAACTTCTGAAGAAACAGTGAATACTGTCCAACAGGTTTAAAACAGGGTGGGGCTGTAGATGGAGAGGTACTAAACGAAACAAGATTATGTAAAAAGGGCGATTTGTGAAGCCTTCAACAGCTACTGTAGCAGGATCTTATAAAAACACCGCCAACAAGGCCCAAAGAGATTGTGGTTATATACATATATCTTATCAGATGTATCGGGAAACTCGTGGGTGATATGGGAACTGAAATTGCTGAAATTGAAGGTAGTAAAGCAGAAGCAGAAATGCTGGATTCCGCTTTCAAAAGTTTGTTTGCAAAGAAAAAATCTAGGAGTACAGCAACACTTTAATTCTCACACCATTGCATAGATGAATGCTATAGATGTTCCTGTTGGTGGCATTGTGAAACAGCTGAAATCACTAAAATGGAACAAAGCCTGTTTAGTTCTGTTAAATTCAACTCTTTTGGTGGCATCTCGTATCGTCTTGTACCTGGTCAGGTCAACCTGTCCAGTATAAACTAAACTTTGTTGATAACTGTATTTATGTGCACCTACCTGGAACACGATGACCTTGTTGTTCAGATAACTTAGAAACTATGCATTTGACTGCAGGAGCCAGAGAGAAGTGGGTAAATAATTGTGCACATTTTTAGTCTTCTGTAAGTGTGACCAGTTGTTTAAAATTTTCCATCGATTTTCTGCTATTTAATGCAAATTTCTGTTATATATGCTCTGGTTTGGAAGATTGGTGATTGTTAATAATGGTGAAGCCATTATGACACAAGGTAATGTCCTTCATATATCTGTTTATATGTTGAATCCTATTGTATTTTATTTAACAGGGCCAACAGTTGTGCCCCAATATTACGGGGTTGCTCCTTGGGGCGTCTACCCCGCAAACTTAATCCAGCAAGGTGCAGCAGCTGCAGCAGCTCAACAGAGGCGTCCACTCACCCCTTCATCGGCAGGAGAGCTGCCCTCCACAACGACAAATCTCACACAGGTATTTTGTTTGAGCAGCTGCTGCCACATTCAGCAAGTTAAGGTCTCAATATAAAAAGTTATTACAGATATAATTTAAAGTAGAATAAATTTTAGATACAGAAGAAACTCCATGTGGTGGTTTTATGACAGGAAAGAATTTTTAAATACAGGATGTGTTGTGCTTACTGTAGTTACATCACGTTTCATGAATAAACTGAAGACCCAATAAGTAAGACTAGCTATTTTCTTGCAGTTTGTGCCTTAATCACTTTTTGTGAGAGTGGTGGGTTAAATTCAGCAGCTTCTTGAATAAATGTTTGTGAACAGTCACCTCTGCCATTGCTGAAATATCTTTATCTAAAACACAGGCTTATGTGAAAGTAGCATGTAATATGAGACAAACATCACCGTAACAAGCAGTTTCCACAGGGCTGAGGGTAATTTCCGATGAGGAAATGTGTGAGAGTACATGGTTGCTTCAACAATTTCAGCAAACCGCCCCCCCCCCCCCCCCCCAGAAAATTTTGCAGTTCTATGTTACATACATAGAAAACAGTACATTCTAGAAGGGCTTTATAATTCAGTGACTGACACCAGCAACAGTAAGATAATTACTTGAATAGTTAATTGGAATAAAGCAAATTTGAATGACAGTATGAAGGAAGGTAACTGGGAATAAATTTTTATGAGAAATCAGCAAACTCGAGTTTTTTACGTACTGGATCCCTGTATGTATAAAGTTTGTCTGGAATAAGTTTTACAGGAATGAACCATCAGTGCTACCTCAGACGACTCAGAGGTACTATCCCATATATCTTGCTGAGAGAAACCATTATTTTCCCTAGCTGTTTGGAGTCTCTTGTGAAGAACAAAAGATGTTTCTTATTGTTTATGCACACCATATCCTTTACTGTTGGAGAATGAACATGAGTGCGGCAATTGGGTTTTTCTCCAAATGTTGAAAACAATAATAGAAACATTCGAAATGATGAAGGTATATGTTGACACCTATTTGATATGCAAACAATTGTGTGAGAACAGTACATAGCGATTTTAAGAGATAAGATTGTCATTAGACAGTTAATCAGGGAGGGGGTATTGTTGCAGAAGCAACACTGACAAACATACGCAGAACCAATGTTTAACATGTTGAAGCATAATAAATTAGTTTTAGTACAGATTATATTGTCTCTCTTCGTGAATGAGATATTTGAAAAATTTATTCTCCATTTTCTCAGTCTGTCAATAAAATTTCGTGGAAAGTTCAGCAGTTGCTCCCAATTTCCTATTATACGTCAACAGTGGTGTTGAGACATGATGCTTGAAGTACGGTCCAGACAAAAAAAAAAAAGCTAAGTCATTGAACAGACAAGAAAAGCAAATAAAGGTCAGAAATTTTATGTAACAAAAAGGCTCATTGCAATCTTCACTTGGCAAAGCATCATTTACAGGGAACCTTTCTCAGAATGATTTGTTACTGGCAACTTCTACAAATATATGGTGCACTTCCTTCTTGGTGTGTTAGAACCTTGTGATCCAGTAAGCAGTGAAGCAAGGTGACATGCTGCATGTCAGTATCACTGCAAACTGCCCATGTGCCCCCCCCCCCCCCCACCCCATCCCCCTTCTTCCCAGGATAATAATTGAAATTCATTGGAAGACCCCACCCAACTTCCTTCTCTGTTTACGTATACATCTAGATCTATACTCCAAAAACTAGTGTGAGGTGCGTGGAAGCGGGTATGTCCGATTGTACCAGTTATTAAGCTTTCTTCCTGTTCCATTCACTTATGGAGCAGGGGAAGAATTATTGTTTGAATGCCTCTGTGTGTGCAGCAGTTATTCTAATCTCATCCTCACGATCCCTATGTCAGCAATGCATAGTGGGTTCTTGTATATTCCTAGAGTAATCATTTAAAGCGTTTTCTTGAAACTTTGTTAACAGGCTTTCTCGGGACAGTTCATGTGTATCTTAGAGTCCTCCAGTTCAGTTCCTTCAGTATCTCCGTGACAGTCTCCCATGGATTAAACCAACCTGCAACTATTTGTGATGCCCTTCTCCATATACATTCAATATCCCCTGTTGTTAGTCCTATCTGGTATGGGTCCCACACACTAGAGCAATATTCTAAAACCGGTTGCACAAGTGATTTTTAAGCAGTCTTCTCTGTAGACTGATTGCACTTCCTCAATACCAGGTCAACAAAATTCTGCTACATGGAGGATATTGGTCTTGCTTGTAGAACCAAAGATCTCGGACGAGCAGAGACAATTTTCACAGAAGATCTAGCCGTTATGAGCTCCTATTTTAGAAATTGGAGACTTAAACCCAGTACAAGTAAAACTGAAGTATGTACGTTCCATCTGAACAACAAAAAAACTAACACAGAGCTCAGAGTTAAACTTAATGGAAACACTGTTTGCCACAACACGTACCCTAAGTACCTTGGTGTCACCATATACTGCACCCTTTCACATAAAAACATCTTGAAAATACTGTTGCCAAGATAAAAGCTCATAACAATATTATGATATGGGGAGCTTCAGCAGATACCTTGCCCACATCATCCATTCTGCTGGTCTTCTCAGTAGCTAAATGTTGTGCCTAGGTGTAGCTAAACAGCTGTCACACCAACTTGATTGATGTCCAGTTGCACTACACTATGTGGTTAATAAGTGGGACAATCCGACAAACACCCAGAAACATCTACCTACTCGCAGTCCGTAGAAGTGAAGTCTTAGAGAGTAACGCAAGCTAAGAACCTGGAATTACTAGACTCCATTCACCGCTCAGCAAATGGAACAGTTAGATGCCAGAAGTATCTAGGTAAGAAACCTATGGGATCAGGATTGTCATCTTATTGAAAATCCTGAAGAGCATGAGTGGTTCCGAAAGAATAACTGCGATACTGCTGGCACAGACCTCGACAGGAAGCTGTCGGTCCAATTGAACAGAGCTCTCACTGGGCATGGTCAATGCGCAGACTCACTTTACAATTGGGGTGCTTCAAAGTGTCTGGTTTGTGACTGTGGAACTCCGAAGAAGTGAGTCAAGCACATTAGAGATGAATGCCCATTGCATTCCTATCAGGGTTGTTGGCGACCTCATTAAAGCTGACGATACTGCTCTTACATGGATTAGGAACTTGGATATTGATGTTCAGTTAGTTTTGTGTAGTTTTATCTTTCTGTATTCTTGTTACACACATATACTAAAGTTATATTCCTGTATTTTTACTCTGCATGTGGGCCACACAAATAAAAACGTCCCCATTATTCTGCCAATAAAATGAAGTTTACCACCTGCTTTACCCATAAGCTACAGCCAGGTATCTGTAAAAGTTAGTCAATTCCAACAGTGACTCGCTGATATGATAGTCATAGATAGAACATTTTTCTGTTTTGTGAAGTGCACAGTTTTACATTTCTGAACATTTAAAGCCCACTGCCAATCTTTGCACCACTTTGAAATCTTGTCAAGATCTGACTGAATATTTATACAACTTCTTTCAAATGGAACTTCATTATAGATAACTGCATCATCTGCAAAAAGCTTGATTTTACTATTAATATTGTGTACAAGGTAATTAATATACAACATGAACACCAAGGGTCCTAACACACTCCCCTGGTGTACACCTGAAGTTATTTCTACATCTGAAGAGGACTCTCCATCCGAGATAACATGCTGTGTCCTCCCTACCAAAAAGTCCTCAATCCAGTCACAAATTTCACTCGATACTCCATAAGATCATACTTTCGATAATAAGCATAGATGTGGTACCGAGTCAAATGCTTTTCGGAAATCAAGAAATACGGCACCCACCTAATCGCCTTTATCCAAAGCTTTCAGTATGTCACATGAGAAAAGTGTGAATCGAGTTTTATATTATAGCTGTTTCCGAGATCCATGCCGGTTGACATTGAGGTGGTCACTCTGTTCAAGATACCTCACGTTTGATGTTAAGGATATTGGATAGTAGTTTTTTGGTTCACTTCTACTACACTTCTTATAGACAGGTGTGACCTGTGCCTTTTTCCCAGAACCAGACAATATTTTCTGTTCGAGGGATTTACGATAGATTATAGTGAGAAGAGGGGCTTAACTCAGCCCTAAATTCAGTATAGAATCCGACAGGGATTCCATTGGGCCCTGGAGCTTTGTTCAATTTTAACGGTTTCAGCTGTTCCTCAACAGTACTGACACTAATACTTATTTCATTCATTTTTTCAGTGGTACGAGTATTAAATTGGGGCAGTTTTCCTGGGTTTTCCTTCATAAAGGAAAATTTTAAACTGGAGTTAATCAATTCAGCTTTTGCTTTGATACCCTCAGTTTTACATACAACCAGAATTTCTTTGGGTTCTGTGAAATATCACTTGACAATGTTCTGCCGTGGTAGTCATCAACTGCATCACGCATTGCTCTCGTGACAGCGAAACGTGTTTCGTTCAGCATCTTTCTATCTACACTCTGTTTTACTCCTGTTATGTTGTAATATCTGTTTCTTTAGAAGTTTCTTTACAGTAAGTGTATACCATGGAGGTTCCCTCCAATTATGGTCTGTTCTACTGGGTACATATCTATCCAGTACATGGTCAATTACTCTTTTAAACTTGTGCAAGAGTTCCTCTACATGCTCCTGCCCTGTGTTGAAAGTTTCAAGTTCCTCATTGAGATATGACATTAATGATTTTTTATCTAATTTACTGAATATAGACATTTTTCTGCTTGTTTTAGTTGTCCTTTCTAGTTTGCTAATAATTGTTCCACCGCACCGCGGTCAACGATACCAGTTTCGATGTGGACATACTCAAAGAGGTCAGGTCTGTTTTTCGCCATTAGATCCTATGCATTTCCATCGTGAGTGGGGTTGCAAACTATCTGTTGTTGGTAGTTTTCAGAGAAAGCGTTTACTGAAAGTTTCACAGGACATTTTATTATGCCCACTACTAACAAAACTGTAATTTTCCCAGTTTATTGTTGGATGGTTAAAGTTTCTACTGGTGATTACAGCATGATTGGGGAACTGAGGTTTTCTCTAAAGTTTTTGATTACATCAGGAGATATATCCTAGTTTGTACACATTTTATGTATGTATTTATTGTTTCTGTAATGTGGCTGACATTTCCGATGGTGTTGAACTGAATGGTAAAAGGACAAACAAATATATATAAAATGTGAGAGAGCTATTTACTAATCTCCTAGTTACAAACTGTAATACTGAACTTTCAAAGAGACACAAAATAACTTAACCAAAAAATTCTTTTTTTCTGTGTATATTGTTTATCTACGAATACGCAAAAGTCAGTCAAGCATTTAGCTTCTCTGGCGTGCCACCAGTTTTATTGGCAGGGAACCCTTTAAATCCCCCATCCGAATCCCACATTCGGTCTTCGTGACAATCGTATAACTTGGATGATGAGTAGTCACTTGGCCACAGTCGCGTAATCTCGGCACAGGTTGTTGTTGTCCTGGGACCTATGTGCTTATCACCTTCTCAGCACACACCATAGGTATCGCGCCGGCTTTAATGTTGGTCCAGTTTGTGTTTGTTTCATTGCCACCAGGTCACCAACTTTGTACTTGGGGGCTTTCTTCCAGCAAAAGTTGAAGCTAGTGTGGTTTTCGTCTTGCACCATGCTGGTTTGTTGCTTAGCATATTCCTTCTGTTTACTGTCTCTCTCTTCAAATGAATCAATAATTTCTTGTAATAGTAATTTTGTGATGTGAAGATCAGTTTGTGTGTGCATCTTAACTCCTGTCAAAAGCTTAAATGGTGTTCTCCCAATACTTCTGTGGTATGATGAGTTTATGGCACATTCAACTGATGGTACCACCTTATACCATTCATTTGGGCTTTCAATGCTAAGCTTAGCAATGATTTCAGCCAACGGAGGACTGATCTTCTCAGTTTGTCCGTTGGCTCTAGGAAGTCATGTTGTTAAAATGTATTCAGTTACATCTGTAATGCAGTATTCCATGAAAGCAAGCCTCTCTATCAGTAATTACCTGGACTGAATTCCCAAAAGGGACAGAAGAAACCTTTCTTTCCTGATTTCTTATTCACAGTTAAACATTTCACTCAATTGGAGGTAACACTATGACATTTGGCAGTCACATCTGGTATATAATATTCTTTTTACTTCCTCTTCAGTTTGCCTTACTGCATAATGACCTTCCTCATGCACCAACTTGATGATTTCACATTGAATAGCGCATGGAACCACCAAGGTGTCTCTTCAGACATATAAGTTGAAAAGAATTCCATTTGTCATTGAAAAGTTGTCCTAAGGCTGTTCTTTGAGAATGCTCTTGATTACTGCTAAATATCATCTTTCTCTTTAGCTTTTTTGATTGTAGCTATTAAGGTATGTGCGAAACCAGACAGTATGTTCTCACAGCAACTTAAGGCATGTATGTGTTTCGTCCTAGAATCAATCGGTCTTTGATGGTGTAAGAACACTCTTCCAAGACAAAGCTCAACTTGATATTCTTGGTGATAAGTCCTTTTTATCGATAGTGTTTTGGAATGCAGTGCAGCCTGTTGAAACGAAACTAGTAATTACATCTGGAATTGCCTTAAGACGTTCACAATAGCTAAAACTTCAAGCTCATAACTACGGCATTTTTCCTCTTGAGGTGTTTTTTTCCTCTTAAGGTGTTTTTTTTTTTTCTTACTTGTATGCAAAACTGGCTGCAGCTTATCTTCTTATCTTATCTTCACCTGGAGATTTTTGTAATAACGCTGCTCTAAAACCTCCTTTGCTTGCGTCTATGTATAGCTCGGTTTTGTATTCGCAATGAAAGAAGATCTTTGAGCATGTTGAATGCTTGCCTCTGCTCATCTTCAAACTTATATTATTGATTATTTCTCAGTAAATTGCTAAGAAGTTAGCAGTTGCAGAGAATTTGAGATGTTGTTGTTGTTGTTGTGGTCTTCAGTCCTGAGACTGGTTTGACGCAGCTCTCCATGCTACTCTATCCTGTGCAAGCTTCTTCATCTCCCAGTAACTACTGCAACCTACATCCTTCTGAATCTGCTTAGTGTATTCATCTCTTGGTCTCCCGCTACGATTTTTACCCTCCACGCTGCCCTCCAATACTAAATTGGTGATCCTTTGATGCCTCAACACACGTCCTACCAACCGATCCCTTCTTCTAGTCAAGTTGTGCCACAAACTTCTCTTCTCCCCAATCCTATTCAATACTTCCTCATTAGTTATGTGATCTGCCCATCTAATCTTCAGCATTCTTCTGTAGCACCACATTTCAAAAGCTTCTATTCTCTTCTTGTCCAAGCTATTTATCGTCCATGTTTCACTTCCATACATGGCTACACTCCGTACAAATACTTTCAGAAATGACTTCCTGACACTTAAATCTATACTCATGTTAACATATTTCTCTTCTTCAGAAACTCTTTCCTTGCCATTGCCAGCCTACATTTTATATCCTCTCTACTTCGACCATCATCAGTTATTTTGCTCCCCAAATAGCAAAATCCCTTTACTACTTTAAGTGTCTCATTTCCTAAGTGTCTCATTTCCTAATCTAATTCCCTCAGCATCACCCGACTTAATTCGACTACATTCCATTATCCTCATTTTGCTTTTGTGATGTTCATCTTATACATTTCATCTCATCTCATACACTATCCATTCCATTCAACTGCTCTTCCAAGTCCCTTGCTGTCTCTGACAGAATTACAATGTCATCGGCGAACCTCAAAGTTTTTATTTCTTCTCCATGGATTTTAATACCTACTCCAAATTTTTCTTTTGTTTCCTTCACCGCTTGCTCAATATACAGATTCAATAAAATCGGGGATAGGCTACAACCCTGTCTCACTCCCTTCCCAACCACTGCTTCCCTTTCATGTCCCTCGACTCTCATAACTGCCATCTGGTTTCTGCACAAATTGTAAATAGCATTTCGCTACCTGTATTTTACCCCTGCCACCTTCAGAATTTGAAAGAGCGTATTCCAGTCAACATTGTCAAAAGCTTTCTCTAAGTCTACAAATGCTAGAAACGTAGGTTTGCCTTTCCTTAATCTAGCTTCTAAGATAAGTCGTAGGGTCAGTATTGCCTCACGTGTTCCAACATTTCTACGGAATCGAAACTTATCTTCCCCGAGGTCGGCTTCTACCAGTTTTTCCATTCATCTGTAAAGAATCTGCGTTAGTATTTTGCAGCTGTGACTTGTTAAACTGATATACTTTTTAAAGTATCCTTTTATATCTATTGCTGCAATAGATTTAGGTTCTAGAAAGTTTTGAGCAGCTATTGTCTTCTGCGAAGGAGGTTAGATTTGTCCACACTGTGTAACACAGCCAAGAAACTCATCAGTTCCACTCAGGAACTGCCATTTTGCAAATTAATTTCCAAGTTATATTCTGCTTCAGGTTTTAACACTAAAGCAATTTGTTGAAGTGCCTCATCACTCTGTTGGTATTGTAATATCGTCCATATTAACAAATATTATGTTCTCTTGAGCCAGTGCCCAAAAACAGTGTTAACAAAATGTTGGAACACAACAGGTGAATTTTATAATCCAAATGGAACTTTCCTGAATTGAAACTGCCTTGAATGTGTCAGATATGAGGTATATTTATGACTTTCCTGTTCAACATCAAGTGGGGGGGGGGGGGGGGGGGGACATTCTTGGGGTCTAGTGTGGAAAACACAAATGCATCTTGTAGTTTATCTGAAAGATCTTCTATGGTGGGCAATGGGTAACAAACTTTCACTGTGATCTTGTTTAATTTTCTGTAGTGTATACAGATGCGATAATCTCCATTTTTCTTTCTTACAACTGCTACATGGCCAGCATATTCAGATGAACTTTGTGCTATTATTCCCCGATCAAACCACATCTAGATAGACTTGCCTGCCAACAATATCTTTCTCAGTTGTTCTCTTACAACAGTCTCCATTCTGAAATCAGTGGACTTTGTCTTTGTTGGGGTGTAACTAGTCACTAAATCTTCTATATGTTCCTTTGTTTCATCACTAACAGGGCTTTCAGTATCCAATCCTGGTTTGTCTGCTATATGGGTACACCCTCTTCTGGCATCCCAAAAGTAACTGTACCCTTGTTTATTGATATTCCAATTTGATGTAGAAGGTAGTTTCCAACTACCATTTCTAAATTCATAGTGTGTCTAGAAACTTATAAATTTGTTTCAATTTTCAAATCATAAATCCCAACAGTACCTGTACAACACCCTGTGGAGAACCAAAGTTTTCCAAAATCCCGTCAAAACTTTTGCAAACTTCGAGGATCCATAATTTCAAAAACATCCTGTTGTAATAAATAAAGTTGACTGCCCCAGTCAGTTATCGGTTACTTATTTGTACATTTTAAAATTTACGGTTGTTAATACTCTGTTAACAGTGTTTGCATTCATTGCCGCTTTTCAGTTATTCTTCTTCTTCGTGCATTCAGTTGAGATATGGCCAAAAGTGTTGCAGCTGAAGTGTCGTTTGCCTTTGCGCTTGACCTAATGACCACAGGCACCACAATTGAAACACTTTTTGTTTGGATCCCAAGCTGCACTTTCAGTATTTCTGTTACTTAGAGTCTTTATTGGATTTATAGGATTGGGGAGAAGAGAAGTTTGTGGCACAACTTGACCAGAAGGAGGGATCGGTTGGTAGGACATGTTCTGAGACATCAAGGGATCACCAATTTAGTATTGGAGGGCAGCGTGGAGGGTAAAAATCGTAGAGGGAGACCAAGAGATGAATACACTAAGCAGATTCAGAAGGATGTAGGTTGCAGTAGGTACTGGGAGATGAAAAAGCTTGCACAGGATAGAGTAGCATGGAGAGCTGCATCAAACCAGTCTCAGGACTGAAGACCACAACAACATAGAGTCTTTAGCATATTTACTACTGAAGTTTAAATTTTCATTTCTGTAACTTTTATTATTTCTTTTTGGCAATGACTTCACAGCTCTTTCGTAATGCCTCATTTTTTCCTTAGACTCTTTCCTCTTTTACACTTCCAGCACTATGAAGTAGAAGTGTGCCCGAGTTGTCTTCTGTCCTGTCAGTTACGTACTTAAATAGCGAGTTGTTATCAATATCAGCATGGCTGGCAATTTCCTCCATTCAGAGAAAATATTCTTGGAGAGACTGTTCCGATGTAGTCCTGTGGTGAATAAGCAGTTGACGGATCTTGTTTTCACATCAAATTCCTCCTGCAAAACACTCTAGAAATGACAGAGAAGATTTACATATATCTTGTGAACACGGTGGGAATAGTTTTTTGCTTTGTTGCCCATTCCTAAATTGTCTCGCTATCCATTTGGATTGCATGCTCCTCTTAATCATTGGTATCGTGATCTTTCTCTTCATATTCTGTGTTATCATTTTTCACCCAAAGTTTGTCAATGTTGAATAAATTAGTACAAATATCGGTAGTCATTTCTGTTTTCATCCTACTAGCTAGACATACTATTTTGCATATTGCCCCTAACTCCACTTCTGAAAATGATGCTTTAGTAAATGACTTCTTAGCATCAAGTTCAGTTGCTATTGATTAAAAAGTAAAACAAGTAAATTCTCTGAAGTATTTTGACTTTCTTCTGTCATCTTGAACTGTTCTGAAAATTAATGTGTGTAGAGATTTACACACACACACACACACACACACACACACACACACACACACACGCACACACCACATCCCACGCCGGCTATTTCTCCTTTAGTCGCGTTTTACTTGCAATACTCTGCTACTACCAATCGTAGTTAAAATGTGAATCCTTACCATAGATTGAAAATCAACACCATTGCACATTGCTACATCACAGGCAAAACTGTATTGTCACATGTTCAGTTTATTTCAGGTAGAGCCCCCAAAATTTGTAGGTTCTGACTTTCATGAAGACATGTTTATTAATCTCCTAGTTACAAATTTTAATGCTGAAGTGTCAGGAAGAAACAAAAGAACTTACCCCCGCATCTGTGTGGGTAGTATTGGCATGCATTGCAGGGGCTGAAAGTTTGGATGGGCATAGTTGAGCAGAGAGAGGTGGTAGGAAGAGATTTGACAGATACTGAGAGGGAGTAGGATGAGATGGGGAGGAAAAGGTAGACAGAAGGAGTGTTAGGAGTAAGAGATAGAGAGATAGGGGTTGGGGAATGAAGTGATGGGGAGATGGAGAGACATAGAGGGGCATGGGATGGGATTGTCAGAGAAGGGTGAGGAGGAGATGTGTGTGTAACTTGTATGCAGTTGAAGCCAGGGGGGACAAGGTTAGAAAATTATGAAGACTGAAGAAAAGATAGGTGATGCAAAAGAGGAAAATGTAAATTTCTTACACACTGTTTGGCAAGAGACAGTCCAGGAAAAGGTCAGAACTAATATGTGCTGAATGTATCATTATTGTTTTGTTCAAAATCATCTTCTTTCTTTCTTTCTTCTTCTTCTTCTTCTTCTTCTTCTTCTTCTTCTTCCCCTTTTTTTTTTGACTCTTGACATTTTGTATGTTGTAGCCATTAATTTGGTCAGCATGTATCGATTTTATAAAACTGCTGCAATGTGGGGTGCATTTAGATTATTAAGATTGCAGCTCTAGCTGAGTATTAATACCAGTACTAAAATTATTAGTCACCCAATAACCCTGAAATTGCAAGGTATAACAATGAAAATAGTGGTATATATGTTAAGTTCATTGAATTGTTCTGTATAATTTTATATTGTTATCTTTTAATAATCTTTCTTAACAAGCAGGTGCAAGGACAGTATCAAGTAATACCTGCCTACTACGATCAAGGATCAATAGTTATGGGCAATGTACGAGGTATTGGAAGTGCCACTCCAATGCGGCTAGTCTCACCTGCACCTGTTATAGTAAACACAGGCACCCCTGGTAAGTGCCCCAGCCTTTTAGATTGAAACATTTATACAGTGCTGTTTGTGACACATGCAGTAGAAAACTAAATTAGGTGTACATCATATGAAGTACAGGGTGTTTCTAAAAGAATATATGTATTACAAAGTATCATTTTGTCCAAACTATCAATCGCTGCACCTCGGCTTGGCTATTGGAGAAACGAGTACGTAGTCTAGTTTATATTAATAGCTGCTAGATGTCAGTTGTCCTCTGTTTTGCTTGGTAACCATCATATGTTTAAAATGGTTACTCTGCAGAAGAAATCATTTTGTGTTCTTGAGTTTGTGAAGTGCAATTCTGTGATTACAGTGAAAAGACATTTCAGGTTGAGGTACCAAATTGATCCTCTGAATGGGTGGAACATTCACAGACGATATCGACAGTTTCTAGTTACAGGATGTGTATGTAAAGGAAAGAGTCCTGGCCACCCTCTTGTTCCTGAAAAAAATGTTGCACGAATTCAAACTGCTTTCCAACGTAGTCCTTCAAAATCAACTCGTCATGCCAGTTGGGAGTTAAAAATGCCTACAACAATAATTTTGCGTGTTTTGGGACGCCAGTTCGTTATGAGGCTGTAAAAGTTAAAGCTGTAAAAGTTAAAGCTGTTACAAGCTCTGCATCCTGATGACATATGCAAACGTGTGGCATTTTGTAACGAGATTCTTGATGCTATTGACAATGATAACACTTTTGTACAATGCATTGTGTTCAGTGATGAGGCAACTTTCCATGTTAGTGGTCAGTTAAACAAACACAGTGTTCAAATTTGGGGCCTACAGAACTCACATGCAGCCATTGAACATGTACGAGATTTGCCCAGAGTCAATGTGTTTTTTTGCGATATCCTGATCATGTGTTTACGGCCCATTCTTCTTTGATGGAAACACGGTTAATGATCAACAGTATCTCGCTACGTAACAAAACTGGTTGTTTCCGAGGTTGCACGAAGACAACTTCGTTTTTCAACAAGGCGGGGCACCACCTCACTGGAGTCGTCAAGTGCGTGAATATCTAAATGAAACTCTACTGAACCGTTGGATTGGTCATCAAAGAGCTGTTGATGTAGCATGTCTCAGCTGGGCTCCATGGTCACTGGATTTGATACCCTTTGACTTCTTCCTGTGGGGTATTGTTAAAGACAACGTTTATGTACCACCACTCTCTCAGAACCTGGAAGAGTTGAAGAACCGGATCCATACTGTCACACCATCAGTGACTAAGGACATGCTTGCCCGAGTATTGGAGGAATTTGTATTGATGTATCATGTCGCTGATGGAGGGCATATTGAACATCGGTAATCTGAACTTGCTAGGTTCGTAAATGTGTGTGTAAAGTTTCATATTCGTATGTCTTAAAGTTTAATAAATATATGCATTCGAAATATGTATATTCTTTTTGGAACACCCTGCACTAAGTGTAATAACTGCAAAATATATCTGCAGTCATCTGCAAGTTCTAGTAGTACAAGTATGCTTTGATTATGGAACTTCCTGGAAGGTGAAATTGTGTGCCAGACATGGACACAGCCCATTGATCTTGCTGGATGAGATATCCATACACAACTCACAACCCACCCACACAGCTTTCTGCCAGTAGCTCATCTCCTACCTTGCAAACTTACTTTTTTCTTCTGAGAGGCTGGTCCCGCAAGGTATGCAAGAGAACTTCTGTGTAGTTTGGAAGGTAGGAGATGGAAGCGTTGGCAGAAAGCTGCGAGGGCAAGTCTTATGTCATATAGATAGTGCAGTCGGTAGAGCACTTGCCCACAAAAGGCAGAGGTTCCAGCTTTGAAGACAACTGCCCACACTCTGCCGTAGGAAAACATTTTGAATATGATTGAACTAACAATAAGACTGTTGTCTTCATACTTGGGGAAGCAGTGTGTTTTGATACACTAATTCACTTAAAGATATTCAGCATAGGAAGTGCAAATGTGGCATGTAATAAAGAATGTTAAGATTTGGCAAGCTATTACAAATAAGAAAAATTAAGTGCAGAATTTCTCAAAATGAATAATAATCCAGAATGAGATTTTCACTCCGCAGCGGAGTGTGCGCTGATATGAAACTTCCTGGCAGATTAAAACTGTGTGCCCAACGGAGACTCGAACTCGGGACCTTTGCCTTTCGCGGGCAAGTGCTCTACCAACTGAGCTACCGAAGCACGACTCACGCCCGGTACTCACAGCTTTACTTCTGCCAGTACCTCGTCTCCTACCTTCCAAACTTTACAGAAGCTCTCCTGCGAACCTTGCAGAACTAGCACTCCTGAAAGAAAGGATATTGCGGAGACATGGCTTAGCCACAGCCTGGGGGATGTTTCCAGAATGAGATTTTCACTCTGCAGCGGAGTGTGCGCTGATCTGAAACTTCCTGGCAGATTAAAACTGTGTGCCCGACCGAGACTCGAACTCGGGACCTTTGCCTTTCGCGGGCAAGTGGTCTACCAACTGAGCTACCGAAGCACGACTTGCGCCCAGTACTCACAGCTTTACTTCTGCCAGTACCTCGTCTCCTACCTTCCAAACTTTACAGAAGCTCTCCTGTGAACCTTGCAGAACTAGCACTCCTGAAAGAAAGGATATTGCGGAGACATGGCTTAACCACGGCCTGGGGGATGTTTCCAGAATGAGATTTTCACTCTGCAGCAGAGTGTGTGCCCGACCGAGACTCGAACTCGGGACCTTTGCCTTTCGCGGGCAAGTGCTCTACCAACTGAGCTACCGAAGCACGACTCACGCCCGGTACTCACAGCTTTACTTCTGCCAATACCTCGTCTCCTACCTTCCAAACTTTACAGAAGCTCTCCTGCGAACCTTGCAGAACTAGCACTCCTGAAAGAAAGGATATTGCGGAGACATGGCTTAGCCACAGCCTGGGGGATGTTTCCAGAATGAGATTTTCACTCTGCAGCGGAGTGTGCGCTGATATGAAACTTCCTGGCATATCATATTGGTAGAGCACTTGCCCGCGAAAGGCAAAGGTCCCGAGTTCGAGTCTCGGTCGGGCACACAGTTTTAATCTGCCAGGAGGTTTCATGAAGAATAATAATAATAATAATAATAACTTTCATGTGGCATAGTACAATCATGTTACAGTACATAAGGTAAATTTTAGTTTTAGTGTTGACATTTCTGAACGACATTTAGTGAGAAGTGTATCCAAGAATTTGTGATAAGTCATGTTACATGAGCAATGAGACATTAATGATGTATTTCTTCGCCAAATAATCATTCACGTGCACATCTACATCATACATCATACTCTGCAAGCCATTTAACAGTGTGTAGTGGAGGGTACTTATGGTACCACTAACTGATCGTCTACCTTCCCTCAGTTCCCTGTTCCACTCACTACTGGCATTTGAGAAGAATGATTGTTGATAAGCCTCTGTATTAGCTCTAATTTCTTGAATTATCTTGTGTTGTTCATTTTGTAAGATGTATGTGGAAAAATTAACATGTCTAATTCTTCACAGAAAGTGCTTGCTCAGAACTTGAGTACCAAAGTTCTCCATGATGCATTGCGCCACTCTTATAACATCTGCCAAAGGAATTTGTTGAGCATCTCTGTAACAGTCTCGCTCCAACTAAACAATCCCTTTTTGAAAAGTGCCACTCTTTGGATCTTCCCTCTCTGTTGTACCAGTTGTACCTGGTAAGGATCCCCGATAGATGAACAGTACGCGGGAATCTGTGAAACAAGTGACTCGTATGCCACTTCCTGCGTGAATGGATTACTTTTCCTTAAGATTCTTCCTGTAAATCTGTTTGGCATCTGCTTTTCATACTATTAGCTTTATGTGATCATTCCATTTAAGGTTGCTATAGATAATTACTCCTAGATATTTTACGATAGATAAGGTTCCCAGCAGTTTGTTAATTGTACAGTAGTGGTTTTCTTTTCCTATGTTTGCACAATACGTTACATTTATTTATGTTCAGGGTCAACTGCTGGAGACCGCACCATTCATTAATCCTCTGTTGGTCATTCCGCAAATCGATATTATCTTTTGGTGTTGCTTCTTTCTTATAGGCAACCGTATTGTCAGCAAACAATCTTTGGATGTTTCCTACTACATCATTTACTTACAATGTAAACAGTAATGGTCTGTCACACTTCCTTGGGGTGACGCGTTCTTTGTCATGACAATATAATCAACCAATTGCCTTTACATCTTTGACCTTCCATGTAAGAGAGGACATTGTCACAAAGAAGGAGACCGTAAGGTTTCATGCTGTGTCCTCCCCCCTCCTCCCCTTCCCTCTATGAAAGTGTAGATATTGCAGACATAAAGCTGGATGTGACATTTGTAGCTTTGTTGAAGAAAATGTAGATTTGTCATTTTCTTTAATTATTATTAGTTTGTGTGATAAAGCATCCGGTGCCCTGTTCGCATAGATTTGAAGCTCGAAGAAATTAATCTGTGATATGACAGAGAATATAAAGACAGTCTGAATTTCTCCAAGCATTTACATACGGATCAATTTTCTCGTGTACACAAGTACCTATCAGCTTCCTCCCCTATTCTTTGGGATGATGTAGGTGGTACAGTACTTGCTGCTCGCAGTCCATGTTTACTGTGTAGTTCTACTCTAAAGCAGTGGTTACAAAACAGCCAATGTAACTGAAGAAAGTCTCTCTTTACTTTTGCTTTTTGTTGACGCACCTAAAGATTTTATTGCTACATTGTGTCTGCTTTATATGAATATGTCGAAGTTTCTTTTCTTGTGAAAATGTTGTATAAGGATTTTGCATTTACCAAGTTGAATTTTTTTACCATGTCTTAGGCAATCACAGCTATGAATAGTCATCTTGTGTATTAGTCCTTTATTATTGGATCACTACAAGTTTTATGCCACTAAAAACCACGTCTCCAGATGAACATTGACTAAAACACCAGAGCGGAAAAGCTCAAGACCTTTTTACTCCATAATAAAAGACTAATTACAACTCAAGTGGTTACTAATACCCAAGATAACAACAGTCAGGTTTGAGCTTTGGTCAAATAGTGAAAAATCCACTAGGAACACAAATTTTTTGTAGCTAAATGTTCTTGCAAAATTGCTTATACTGTGTGTGAATTCCTAAGGGACCAACCTGCTGAGGTCATTGGTCGACTATACTGTCATGACAAAGAACGTGTCACCCACAAGAAGTCATGTGATCCTCTTCAATCATTTGTCCAATGCAGCAGTGTTTCTTGGAACAACAATCTATTTCACTAAACCTTAATGAAATCCATTGTCTGCAAACAAATTTTTAAAAAAATTCCTGAGTGTGATTGGCTCTCAGAAGCTAATCAAAGTTATTTGAGGTATAGGTATTGAGTTGTGACATTAGGTAAATCATAAAGCATAATCCTAGGAAAACTTTAAAATGAAATTTCCGTTGGTATCACAACACTGCATCAAATGTTCGATCTAAACTAACTACTCGGGCAGGTGCTGGGCTGCAATTGTTTCAGCTGTAAGAAATGGCAAATTCTAAAACAGTTATGTCACATCTCAGGAGCTCCATCCAGTGGTAATGTATAAAAAGATGGACAGACATATTCAACTGTTATTAAGTAAACTGATCATTAGCAGTTTTTACTCTTGAGTAAGGAACATCTTCAAACATTTTTGAAAGGTCCTGGGAAAAACAATATGGTTGTATTCTTTCTCAATTTGTGGAGGAAGATCAGCAGCTGTAGTGCATCTTGTAAGTGTTCTTGTATAAAATAGATTGTATTTGTATAAAATAGTTCTCACCATCATGGTGGATGGTATTTCACCATGTTTGCAATTTGGAATTCCACAATAATCAGTTTCTTCCAGTAGATGGCTCTATTTGTTCTGCATTTGATATACTCATGTCATATTTCAGGAAGTAATATGAGGTTACTGGGCAGTCAACCTCAGCAGATTGCAACACCACCCTCAGCCTCAATCTACAACAGCAATCAGCAGCCTTCTCTCTACAACTCATCTGCATCAAATGGAACTACTATTGGAGGTCAGTACAGACTGGTCAAGCGTAAGCTCAATCACTGCATTAAGGTGCAAATGAAAATGGAGGAAGGAGATACTTGCCTCTCTTCTGTAGCATCTGCCTGTGAAGTCCAAGCTCGCATTTCTTCAGCAGTTGGAAGTGAACCTGTTTAATTTCATCCAAAGTGTTTTAATATATTACAGAGCCCAACAACAACAGCTCTACGATAGATATACACAGCAAGCTCAGCGTTCACCATTCTTTTTTCTCATCCTTTTAATTATGTTGCACAGGCTTAGCCTAAATGATTCATAGGATTTTAAAACATTGTTTATTTAAATATATGTCCTACAAAGATGGGTGGTACATAAAAAGACAGGTACACTCCAAGTTTCAAATACATTTTACAAATGTTCAATGTGTGTACTCCTGGTACTTCGCACACATCCGGTGGTAATCCAATTCATCCGTGTATGTTTCAATCTATGTCCATAACAGCAACAGTGATGTGTTCCTGCGGCTCTTGCAGAGTTGTTGGCATTGGCACCACATAAACTTTGCCCTTTACGTAATCCGACAGGAAGAAATCGCACAATGTTTTATCTGGTGACCTGGAGGGGCATGACAACAGAGGAACATAACTCAAACCATCGTGCCCCACCAGCAATATGGCTGAGAAAGGTACAGACAATTGTGCTCCAGTGTGATCAAGCCTCATCCTGTTAAAGGATGAAAGTCAAGGAGTGAGCAGTGAGCAGTGAGCAGTCAGTCGTGTCAACAACCACAACTGCAACATGTCCAAGTACATGAAATTTGTCACCGTCTGCTTGGTGAAGCAAAAGATGTCATACACGTGTGTCTTGGATGTGGTACAGAAGAAATTCACTTTTGATGAATGCCTTTCCAGCTCCTCACAAACATGCGGCAGTTCAGTACCCTGCACTCTCACTATGTCATGATTCACGTTTCCCTATGGATGGAAAGCCGCCTCCTCGCTGAAAATCAGTGCTTCTGCAAAGCCATCATCTTCTATAGCATGGTGCATTCAGGTACAAAAGTTGGTGGCCGTAGTCGTCTGGAGTCAAGTGGCGTAACATTTGTAGATGGCAGAGTTTGAAATGCAAACGCTGCCTCGAAACATCCCACACTATTTTGTGGAGAATGCCCAGTTCATGGAATAAAATGCTCTCGGGTTTCCAATTGTATCAATTGCTTAAAACTACACAGCTTTCAGCCAAGCAGTTATTCAATGTTATCGCCGCGAGACTCTGCATTCCTACACACCCAGTTCATGGCTTGCACAAGTGGTTGATTTCTGTGGGCTGTGCACAGAGATCTTTTTCACGCATTCCCCAATTTCCTCTTGAGACTCACAGTTGCCCTGTGCTTTTCGCTTTATACTGACCGCCAGTACCCCTGATCTGCTAAGACCACTGCAAAATATTCTGATGACCAGATGCAGTTTTCCTGTATTTGCATACAAATACACATTGAACTCTCATACCGACGAACACTGTTCATATTATGACAAACTAAAACTCTACTCCTGCATTGGCTCCATCTTGTAAAGTGCTGCCACAGGCCTGCCATTTAGCGTAAATGCGAGCCAAGAGGCTGGTTTTTTAAACTGGGTGAGTGTATATGTCTGTTCATGCATCACCCATCTTTGTACATTGTATACTCATCAGTAAGCATTGCTTTGAAACCCAGTGAATTGTGTAGGCTAACCGTGTCTTTTATATATGAACTAATGTCGGTTGTTCACTTACATCTTCATTATCCTTCTGCCTTTAATCAGTTTAATTCCTTCTACTGTAACATTTATTATCCAGCCAGTCATCACCAGATGTACTGACAAATTAATTTTCTTTTACTTTATTGTCCTTACTGAATAAATTCCTTTAGTCACTCAACCCAGTTTTAGTACCTCTTCATTTCTCATTTTGTATTTCACTTCACTGTATCTATCTACCTCAGAATTCACATTTAACAATCTTCTAAAGGGGCGGAAATCAGTAGATGTGATGTACATGCACAGACAAACAAATGATTACAATTTCAGAAAAAATTGATGATTTATTCAATGGAAAGAGCTTCATGAATTAAGCAAGTCAGTAATGCATTGGCCCACATCTGGCTCTTACGCAAGCAGTTATTCAGCTTGGCATTGATTGATAGAGCTATTGGATGTTCTCCTGATTGATATGCCAAATTCTGTCCTTTTGGCACATTAGACCATTAAAATTCCAAGGTGGTTGGAGGGCCCTGCCCATAATGCTCCAAACATTTTCAGTTGGTGAGAGATATGACGACCTTGCTGGATGAAGTAGGATTTGGCAAACACGTAGACAGTCAGTAGAAACTCTCACAGTGTACGGGTGGGCATTATCTTACTGAAATGTAAGCCCAGGACGCCTTACCATAAAGTGCAACAAAACCAGTTGTAGAATATCATCGAGGTACCACTGTGCTGTAAGGGTACAATGTGTGACAACCAAAGAAGTCCTCTTATGAAAAGAAATGGCCTGGTTGTCGAGCTGTTTGGTGTGTGACAGTCAGGCTGGTATCCCACCACTGTCTGGGACGTATCTTCACTGGTCATCGGGGCTCAGTTTGAAGTGGGACTCATCACTGAACAGTCTACTCCAGTCAGTGAGATTCCAGCCCAAAGATGTGAAAACTTAGCTAACTTTCAGTGGACAGGATAATGTTCGAAACATCTCTTGGGGATATGCGAGATGTAGATGAAATTAAAATCTTGTTTTGAAATGCTGTTCTTTGAAAACCTTAGGCTGTCCACCGAGGAAATGTTAATTATCTACTACTGAAATACCAGGTGTAGAAGTATGAAACCTGTATTTGGATGCAATAACTACAAATCATTTGAAACTGATAAAAAATGTTTTATTCAAAATAATCTCCATTGCTATTTATATATTTCTCCTACCTATGAACTGAAGCATTGTTCAGTGAGTGTGTGTCCCAGTGTTGCAGATAGGTGATAATCGGACGGAGCAAAGCATGGAGAGTAAGCCGCATGGCCCAGTATTTCCCAAGTGAGCGTGCCTCGATCATTTCCGTGACTCGTTTTGCTGTGTATAATGGAGCGTTATCATGGAGAGATATGACTTTGTGTTGCCTTTTTCCATGTTCTGACCATTTTTCACGTATGCTCAATTTAAATTGATCATTTGCCATTGGTAGTGGTCAATGTTAATGGTTTCACCAGGTTTTAGCAACTCGTAATAGATGACACCATCCTGATCCCTCCAAACATAGGGCATTGTCTTCTTTCCTAATTGAATTGGTGTTGCAGTGGCTGGTGTGGTTTACCTGGATTCACCCTTGATTTACGATGCTTAGGATTCTCAAAATATATCCATTTTTTATCACCTGTCAAACGGAGAAACAACTCTTTTGTATCTGTCGAGCAACATTCCATAAGTGGTCTTTAAATTTACTTGCAGTGTTTCATTCAGTTCATGCGGAACCCATTTTTCTCACTAGTTGTCGGGAGGGTGGGAGGGTGTGACAGTCGGGCTGGTATTCCACCACTGTTTGTTGGGATGTCTCCAGACAAATCTTCACTGGTCATTGGGGCCACTGCTGTATTCACAATATCCGTGTTTCATACTAAATCAACAGTGGTTAAAACACTGAACTTGCATTTCACATAGTAAATGTCCAAGTCCTGTTTTAGGCTGGCCGTGGTGGCCGAGCGGTTCTAGGCGCTTCAATCCGGAACCGCGCTGCTGCTACGGCCGTGGGTTCGAATCCTGCCTCGGGCATGGATGTGTGTGATGTCCTGATGACTTCAGATGTTAAGTCCCATAGTGCTCGGAGCCATTTGAGTCCTGTTTTAGTTTTCTTATGTTTTAATGTAATGCAAGTGCTTGGATTTCTTGTTTTCTTCCACATTGATACCTAATCACAGCTTATGGACGCACACCACCACCACCTCCTCCTCCTCCTCCTCCTCCTCCTCCTCCTCGTGTGTGTGTGTGTGTGTGTGTGTGTGTGTGTGTGTGTATTGGTTTTGCACAGTAGTATGTTGTCATTTGTAATACTGGTTAATTTTTTGAAATAAGTGCTCTAAGTAGTCTGTAACTTAGTTGGAAAATACATTGTACTTTTAATTTATGTCTGGATATTTAATGTGTTTTTGATTGGTTTCCCATAGCTTTCTGCATCAAATTAAATTGTTCTGTGAGTTCCTGTTGGGTTTGAGTATAATCTTCATCCAATAAGGCCTGCAATTCGTGACCTTCGAACTATTTCAGTGGTTTCCCGTGCTTGTCGTTTCTTATGTCAAAATCACCACTTTTGAATTTTTTGAACTGAGAGCATGTTCACCGAAAGCATCGACGAGCATTTGATGTGATTCTGCAGCAGTTTTCTTCAAATGATAACAGGAAACCAATACAGTGCACAAATCATAGTTCCTAGGCACAAAACTAGACATGTTTACGCATTTGAAACAGATACTGATGTGTGGAACTTGGGTTATTGTGTGTTGACATTCATAGTCAGCCATTACAGGAAGCAGGTGGCACTGCAGGCGCGATCTCATGGGCCCTACACTGACCGCTAGCACCATCTATAGGGAAATTCCGGTTTCATACTTCTACACCTGGTAAATGAGTTACTAAAAAGTTTCTGTAATTTCAAGCTCTTTGATGAACTTGTTCTTCACCTAGAAATTTCTTTATTAATTCTTCTTATTTTCTCTTGACAAGTAGTTCAATCTTCTTGCTGGAAGGAATAAGTTTTTTCCTTGGAAACACTGATTTTGATGTTCTGAAGTCGTTTAGAATTTTACAATACAATTTCTAATGTAATTCAATTAGTTGTCAACACACTCCCGTGATGTTAAATAAAAACATATGTTGGTTTTGCACAGTAGTATGTTGTCATTTGTAACCCACAATTTAGTTTCATTTAATCAATTAATACTGGTTAATTTTTTGAAACAAGCGCTCAAAGTGGTCTGTAATTTTGTTGGAAAATACATCGTATTTTTAATGTATGTCAGGATATTGTGTATGTTTTTGATTGGTATTTCATAAGAGCTCCTAAAGTTCCCTAATTCCTCATTGGTTTATTACCTTTGTGGTTTTCTACTTGTTACTTACGTGATGCACTATAGTACTAAACTTGCTTTCAAAATTACTGCCACACCTGTGTAGTATTAATCACAACTAACTGAATGGTGCTGATTCTTAAAGTAAATGTATACGTATTAAAAGAACATCAGATGTCTAACTCATAATTCACACTTGCAAACTTACAGTGCAAAATTACCTAAGGATTATATTATTTTGAGGTATGCCTTGTTCAGTAGTTGTGTGGCTTCAGTTAAAAGGCCACCGTGAGACTTTGAAACTGTTGTTGAATTTCAGTGTAGTTTTATTGTGTTGAAACACTTTAATTTGTAAGTGGTTTTACTATCACAGGGAGTGATATTTTAGAGAGATCAGTGTGTGTACAAACTAACATGGTGGTTGGCTGCTTGTACAGGGCTGCAGTCAGGGTCAGGTGTAGGTGGTGGGTTTGCATCACTGGCCAACTCGTTGGGATACAGCAACAGCAGCTGCAGCCTTGGGACCATAGGCTCACCAGCTGCCTTAGGATCAGGTACTTGCTTATGTTAACGCGCGCGCGCGCGTGTGTGTGTGTGTGTGTGTGTGTGTGTGTGTGTGTGTGTGTGTGTATTTTGGACAGTAGAGATTTAGGTTTAGACTAAATTCATTGTTATTTTCATAGAACAAGGAAAGATATAATGCTCCTATTTTGTTTCACTATTCTACCAATTTTAGGGCAAATATGCAGAGCTGCTGAATTAGTGAAAATGTCGTAACTGTAAACTGAGTAATTCCGTTTGAGCCTGTGTCTCGTTTCATAACCTGTTATATCATTCTTGTTTGGTGATAAACAAACTAAATTGGGCTGGTTTTAAAATGTTTTCTCATGCTCTCTTATTCCTCTGGTGTAAAAAGAACGGCTGCAGTATAAGTTTTTGGTATCTGTAATTCACACAAATGGTTTTGTGAGATGTGTTAATGCTGTAGCTTCCATTGTATAAATGTTTGGCATCTCTAAAACTACTTCTGTAAATACATTCTTCTACTCTTTAACAAAGTTGCTTTAGAATTGCATTAACAACTAATGTTCTCCTGAATATGTGTGATAAATGTACAGATGATTTTTGTGGTGTTCATATTTTATGCATAATCTGTATCCTGCTTATGTGTCTTAAAGCAACTGTGATAGTTTCGGAGAATGTTTTTAATAGGGTAGTAGAGCTTGAGACCTTGAATGGCTTACTTTGAATACTACCATAGTGTAAAGAAAAGAAATAAGTGTGGAATGATGGCATATTCATGAATTTGCAAAAGCAAATGTGTGGGTATGTGTGCACTTCTCTGCTGCACAAGATCTGATAAAACATTGAAGGCAAAGTATTTGTGTGATATGCAGGCAGTTAAGTTTTCAAAACTGAAAATTTCCCACAATTCCTGTTTGAGAATTGGAGGTGGTGGAGGGCATTGAGGATTGCTTTCACTTGTTTCTAAACTTCTGCTCCAGCCTCATATGTCAGCTCATATTGTATTGCATTCATCAGCCTTCAGTTTCATCATCATATTCATTCAAACAAGGGTAGCGATGGAGTAGGCTTGATAATGAAAAGGAAAATAGGAATGTGGGTAAGCCACTATAAACAGCATAGTGAGTACATAATTGTAGCCAAGATAGGCATGAAGCAGACAGCCCCCATAATAGAAAAAATTTGTATGCCAGCTAGGCTTTCAGGTGCTGAAGAAATTAAAATAATGTATGATGAGTTAAAGGAATTTACTGAGATTGTAATGGAGACAAAAATATAAGAGCATGTGCTGAAAAGTAATGCCTCTCAATTTTTTATGTGAAAACTCTCAAAGCTTTACTGGAATATCTTTATTCTTCATGTCTACATATTTACAGCTCTTTGCCACTTAGAGGGCTCCAAATTGTAGCATGAAACATTGCAGTGTGTAACGGTGCATGAGAAACAGCATGCTGTAAACGAGTTTTGAATTTGAAGAGTTCATCCACACTTGGAGCACTGTGACATGTACAACAGTCCGAGGCCTTTGCTGATTGTTAACAATCATCTTCCATACAGTCCCAACTTGACTTCATCTTGATTTTCATCTGTTTCCAAAATCTAAAAAACGCCTTCATGTATTTCACTGTGGTGGTGGTGAAGCGATGCAAGTAGAAGTGAGGTTGGGGCTCTGGCAACAAAGTCAAACATTCAACAGTGATGCTATCAACAATCTGCTCTCTCATTGGGAGAAGTGTGTGCATTGCCAGGGTGACTATGTTGAGAAAGAAATATGTAGACACGAATAATACAGACGTATGTTTCATTTAAAAAAGCTTGAAGAGTTTTCTTGTAAAAAAAAAAAAAAATCAGAAGCATTACTTTTCAGTGTGCCCTCATGATTGTGATGGGTGCCTGGGATTTGGTAGTAGAAAAAGGAAGAGAAGGAAATATAATAGGAGAACATGGCCTGGGGTAAAGGAATGAAAGAGGAAGCTGCCTCATAGAATTTTGCACAGAGCATTCGTTAATAACCATGGAAACTTAGAAAGAAGATTGTATACGTGGAAATAGCGCAGGACATGGGAAGGTTTCAGATTGATTGTATAATGTTAAGGCAGAGGTTTTGTAACCAGAGTTAAACTGTAATGTATTTCCAGGGACAGTTGTAGTCTGACCATAATTTATTGGTTATGAGCAGTAGATTAAAACTGAAGAAACTTCAAGAAGGTAGCAAATTAAGGGAATGGGACCTAGATAAACTGAAGGTAGCAGAGTTTATTGGGAGTTTCAGAGGATGCTTTAGGCAAGATTGGATTAAAACAGAGAAGGAATACAATGGAAGGTAAATGGTTAGCTTTGAGAGATGAAATATGGGAAGCAGTAGAGGACCACAAATGTAGAAAGACAAGGTTGAGTAAAAATGTCTAAATAACACATGAGATACTGAATTTAAGTGATGAAAGGAGAAACTATAAAAATGCAGCAAATGAAAGCGAACAGGAATATAAATGTAAAAAAAAGTTGACAGAAAATACAAACTGCCTAGGCCGGCATGGGTAGAGGAAAAATGCAAGGCTGTTGAAGCATGCATAACTAGGGGCAAGATAGCTACCACCCATAGGAAAATTAACCCTTTCACTGCTACAAGCATTCTCTCTGCATTCCGTGCTGAGGATGGCGTTTGTTATGGCTGTACTGCTTACCAAATGCTTGTGCATGTGCTGAGAGACTGCATTCTGGCTGACAATGAAATGCTAATCATCCGATTTTTGGAAACCTATTAGGTGAAAAAAAATTTGATTCTTGCACATCTTACAGTCTGATATCTTTGCTCAATAAAGAATTGCATTCCTTTTCATTATCCATCATACATACAGCACTGCGTCAAATTAAGCGAGACATTCATAAAATATGAAAGGTTTTGCTGTGGTAAAAATGCATTGTGTAAACTTTGCGTTTGGTTGATTTGTAACTCATACTCTGCAATGTATGAAACGTAGATAAGATATTTAGAATTGAGAGCAGAACAATACCTAGTCCGCAGCACATGGTCTCGTGGGCAGATTCTCGCTTCCTGAGCACAGGGTCCTGGGTTTGATTCCCAGTGGGGTCAGGGATTTTCACCCGCCTTGAGATGACTGGGTGTTTGTGTTGTCCTCATCATTCGTGAAAGTGGCGAGATTGGACTGAGCAAAGGTTGGGAATTTGTATGGGCGCTGATAACTGCACAATTGAGCGCCCCACAAACCAATCGTCGTCGTCATCGGCATCATCATCATCATCATCATCATCATCATAACGATACCTCATTTTATTCTCAAGTTATTAGATTTTACATCTGATTGATAGTCATGAGTAACATGCCCATTCATATTCTTGCGAATCACAAATCGTGGTCGTAACAATCGTCATATCTCGTAAATGATTTGAGATATCAAAACAAGTTTTTCTTTTTCTTTGCAAATGATAGCAAGCTGTGAGCACACATGTTACATGATAAATACACAAAACATGTTTTATTCACCGTGATGTGAAAGTAACGTGCACTATACAAAAACCAAGTGGCATTGGTATACATGTCCACACGACCTGGTGAACAGTGCAACAGGACATGTTATACACATCCACACCAGTGAAAGGGTTAAAGACACCTTCAGTGAACTGTGAAGCTGCTGTATGAAGAATAGGACCTCAGATGGTGAACTAGTACTGAACAAAGAAGGGAAAGTTGAGAGGAGGAAGGAGTATATAGAGGGTCTATAATGGAAACCAACTTGAGGGCAGTATTATAGAAGGAGAAGAGGAAGTAAATGAAGATGAGGTGGGAGATACAGCACTGTGAAGAATTTGACAGAGCACCGAAAGACATAAGTGGAAACAAGGTTCCTGGCCTAAATGATGTATTCTCATAGTTACTGAGACACTTGTAGGAGGCAGAGAAGACAAAATTATTTGACCTGGTGTGCAGGATACGAGACAAGTGAAATATCCTCAGATTTCAGGAAATCCTGTAATAATTCCTATGCTAAAGGAGGTAGTCATTGAAAGATTTGAATATTATCAAAATGTTAAGTCATTGTTGGAAAATATTGATATGAAATATTGAAGAAATGGATGCGTACCTGTGTTCATAGCGTTTGTGTATTTAGAGAAAGATTTTGACAATGTTAATGGGACTAAAAGATATTTTGAGGGTACTGGACTGCATTTATAAGAGTCTAAGAAAATGAAAAAAGTAGTTGAAAAAGAAAATAGAGAAGGTTATAGCTTACCCCCATATTATTTAGCCTGTACATTGAGCAAGCTTTGAAGAAATCAAAGGTGAAATTTGGAAAGGGAATTAATGTTCGGGAAGAAGAAACGAAAACTTTTGACGCTCGTCGATGACATTGTAATTCTCTCGAAGATGACAAAGGACTTTAAAGATTTGTTGAATGGAATAGGAATGTCTTGAAAAAAGTTCATAAGATAAACATCAGAAGAAGTAAGACAAGGTTAATGGAATATAATGGAATTAAATCAGGTCATGCTGATAGTTAGTTTAGGGAATGGAGACACCATCTGTAGTAGGTGAGTTTTGTTATTTGAGCATCAAAATAAACTGATGATGGTGGTGGTAGAGGGGATATAAATGCTGACTGGTAATAGCAATAAATGGCTTTTTTTTTTTTTTTACATCAAACATGAATTTCAATGTTAGAAATTCTTTTCTGGAGGTATTTGTATGTTATGCAGAAGAGAGGTGTGGAAGACAGCACAGATAAGATGAGAGTAGAAGCATTTGAAATGTGGTTCTAGAAGAATGCTGAAGATTTGATGGGTATATTGAATAAGTAATGAAGAAGTGCCGAATCAGATTGGAAAAAAAAGAAATTTATGGTACAGTTTGGTTAAAACAAGGGCTCAGTTGATATGACACATACTGAGGTACCAAGGAATTTGGTAATGGAAGTAATTGTGTGTGTGTGTGTGTGTGTGTGTGTGTGTGTGTGTGTGTGTGTGTGTGTGTGTGTTGGGGGGGGGGGGGGGGGTAAAAATTGTAGTGGGAGACCAATCTACAACTACAGTAAACAGGCCAAACAGTAGGGTGTAGGTTGTGTGGTAGTTATGCATAGGTGAAGAGGTGGGGTGTACTAGTGTGGAGTGTTGCATCCATCAGTCTTCAGACTCAAGACCACAATATCTTCATTCATGCATCATTCATATTCCATACCCATTTGCCTCCAAGAGATCAGTTTGCCCATTGAAGCTATACTTTGTTCTAAGAATAAGTCTGATGTAAACACAATGATTGGTCAGCAGCTGTAGCTCTCGTACATTAGTGATGTTCTGCTCTTGGAAGTAGGTCCAACTTACATAGTAGACATCTTATTACTGTGTCACGGTAAATGCAACGTTAAGACATTTTGAATAATTAACAGCCATCAATGTTTTTTTAATCATACTTGAGCTACATAATGTTTATTTCAAAAATCTTGTACAGCAACGCACTCTGTAAACGCCATTTTCTCGCTGTTAATATGAATGTGAAAATGGATGACACTGCTTCCTGCTTCATAGTGAAACATTCACTTGGAACACCATTAATGGCAAGAAACAAGTTATTCTTAATCTTTTTCACAAGATCACAGAGAAGAATCAGTGTTCACATTTTTCGAGAAACACTAGATAGTAAATATAATGATAAATTCCAATTGTGTGCAGGGCGTAATTGGTAGCATTGGAGAATAAAAATGGTATGCATTCTGGAGTAGTAGTTCAAATCTCATTCTTGTGTGTAATTTTTTTGTTCAGTTTGAATACATAAATCATTTAAATATGAAGTTCATCAAGTATATGTTAATTATCTCATACTTAACTATCATTTTCAAGAAAAATGCACGTCTTCTAGTTTCTAATTACATATTGCATGCAAAATTTTGGTTTTCATTGCAAATATAAATTCTTAGTTACCATTATTTTATAAGATCGTTGAAGCTAAGAAAACATTAAACAACTACGCTCTCTTTTGAGAAAAATCAGATACTCTTTATTTGAATATGCCCGTTGTTTTGTAGGACACGTGGGTTTTTTGCCGATTGCGTTGTTATCAGTGAAGCAGTACTGTAATGTATTCCTTGGAGTCTGATATAGAAGGGGTCCAGAGATTACCAGACGACTGACTATTATACCTTCAGTGGCTTCAATATTTAACTATGTGGGAAATCAGCAGTGCACTTTTATGCCCCACATAGCTCCTGCAGAAAATTTGCTCTTGTTAGTCAGAAATTTTCATCACTCATGTTTTTAATTACAGTACTATGTCAGCTAAGATCGAGAGCATGGTATGTTTTCCGTTTGGTAATCTCGCGTGAGTTTTGCCATAAATTATTTCCTTCTGTTTAAAAATTAAATGACATTCAAAGCTATTTTGTTCTCTGCTCATCTCATTTTACATCTTTACTGCAACTGTTCACAACACAGCAGGTTAGTTGGATCACTCACACAAGTTAAAAAGTGCCAGTAAAGCTGTTGCTCTGTATCATCACTGAGCCTGTGTACTTGACTGTACTTCAGATAGCTTGGCTTCAGTTTCATGTGAAACGAAATCCAATGAGGTTCCAGCAAATGTGGTAGAATACGTAGTGTAATGTTTACATGAGGCTTATTCTTATGTTGAACGGACTCTCTCTCTCTCTCTCTCTCTCTCTCTCTCTCTCTCTCTCTAGCCCCCCCCCATCCCTATCCCCCTCCCCATTGAAGATGCTATACAGGCAAAGGTTAAATTAAGTATTGTCTTCATAGGCTCAGTGGCCATGAAAAGCCTTCGAACATTGCTGTATATTCCCCCCCCCTCCCCCCTTTGCTTTTTTTAATAATTGTTGTTTCTACTGCCTTTAAGTATCAGCGGAAGCTGTTCAGTACCATATGCTGCAATTTTCATAAAACTGTTATCTTTCCACTTTTTATCCACATCCAGCAGATTATTTACATACATTTCCTTAAATATCTGAAGTACTTTCGATTTCCTGTGAAACCACACTTCCCCTCCCCTCCCCCCCCCCTTTTTTATACATGTAATAAGTACACATTATAACGATAAAATAGTGTTATGTTGTTCACTTGCTCATACACTGAATGTATAAAGGCCTCCTCTTCTGTAATTTTTAGCTCTCATTCCATATCCTTGCTTAAATAAATGTCATTTGTATGTCAGTATATGTTAACTGTTTTGTTGTACAGTTTTGTGATTGTGGCAATTCCAGGTCTTGGTTTGGGAACCAACAGCTCTGGACGCAGAGATTCCTTCGACAGAAGTACCTCTGCTTTCTCCCCTTCGCTTGATTATGGGCGTGGGAAATGGCCACAAAACTACGGAGCGCTAGGTGGATAAGAAGTGTTTTGTTATCTGTAATGCATGTTACTTACATTAATGTCAGTAGTTTAGGATACTATTTAATTCCAGAATGTCAGCAATGTTGAAATTTGTTTTTCTGTGATGCTGTGTTAGAGAGAAACAGTAAATCTTGACAAGTGTTTTATTTATTGCAGCAAAGCAGATTTTTTGGGAGAGCAGCTTACAATTTGATGGGAAGAGAAACTCTTGTTATTTTACTAATTGCTTAATCAAAATTAAAATTCTTAAACAGGAGCTTTATTTACACACTTCCTTCACTCAAGTTTTCACAATAGAAAATTTGTCTTTAATTGCATATGCGTCTGTACTATTGCCCTGTTTCCATACTTCTGCAGATTCTGTGTGTAAATTGGCAAATTGTGATGGTGATTCTGAAAAGCAGATTTTTCAAAGCTTTTTTTTATGTTGTACATTATAAAACATTTTCTGCAACTTTTCAAGACCAACATAAGTTCAAAATTTTATGAAGCAGAAATCCCCCCCCTCATCATGAGACACAGGCAGTTTTGTTGCATAAAGTTTAGCAGTGAGAGAACTTGGTATAATCTGAACTGTGCAGTAGTGTTAACAGTTCGTATGTGTTATAATTACATCCAAAGTTTGTACAACATTTCAACTAGGAATTGTACAAAGAAATTGGCATGTAGCAGGATGCAAATCTGCTTCCTTAAAATCTGTAATTGCACGCCCCTAACCATAAGCCCACGGTGAACAGATATTATTGAGCATTATTATCATCATTCATCTTATGATATTTTAAAAGCTTTTAGTCTTGATGTGTAATTGAAATTTAGTTATAAGAAATCACAAATCCAATAAGGTGCCTCCAAAGCAATGACTGGTGGATGTCACGTGAATGATTTCAGATTTCAGGCCAAATGCCATCGTAGGCTCATTATTTTAGTCACTCATGCTTTAATAAAATGCTAAATAAAATGTCTCAGGTCATAAATCAAAAGATAAAACTAAAAATAAATACCAATAAGACTAAGGTCATGGTTATAGACAAGAAAGAAGGTGGAGGCAAGACTGACGTAGGAATAGATAATGAGCAACTTGAACAAGTAATTGAATTTCACTATCTCTATAGCATTGCGAAGAAAAACAATAGATGCCTCAAGGAAATCAAGAGAACAACCAACACTGGCCAAGAGTCTTTCCAAAATACGAACAAGTGTATCACTTCGATACTAAGAAAAGATTTGTAAAAATCTTTATGTGGAGTGTCCTGACATGTGGATGTAAAACCTGACTGTTAAAGACTCACCTCAAACCTGTGGGTATGTGATCCTGGAGGAGAATGCAATAAATACAATAGAAAAGCAAACAAGATGGTTCTACAGGAAATAGGAGAGAAGAAAGAATTATTGAAAATTATAGGCCAGCACAAAGCATAACTTGTTGAACACTTAATTAGCTGTGATGTTCTGGTAAAAAAACATTTTCGAGGGGATGTCATAGGTGGCCAAGAAAATGTTGCTAAGGGTCAGGGCATGGCCTTTTGGAAGAAGGACAAAGAATAAAAAGAAGAAGAAGAAGTAGTGCTTTGATAGTGTTGGTGATACAGAAGTAAGATAATGTTAGCTGTGTTTTGATTTGCTTTGTAGTTATATGTTGAGCATCAGTAGTGTGAGTGTTTGTATTTGGGAGATCCTGCACTCATTTTGATGAGAGATATTCAAAAGAAAGCTAAAAGATTACAGAGTAACTTCTAGTGCTATGCCAGCATTTAATGTTCAGACCCTTGGTCCTCCAGTGGTTCTACCACCAGTGATGTCCCTGCTGTCCCACTGGAAGACTTTTAGGTCACACATCTGCCAAATTTAGCTGGTTGGGTGTTCCATTATTACATTCTGGAGGTTATCTAGACTATAATCTGCTTTTATGTTCCTGGAATTTACGTTTCCTTGCTGTTTAAGTACTTCCATCAAATTTCCTATGTTAAGTAACACCTGATTTTGCGTTAACTTCTTTATAACTTTTCCGCGATTTATGCTTTATGAAAAAAATGTTTGGGGAGAAAAAACTGACGTAAAATGACTTTGGCGTGATGCTGGCCATCGAGTATTGTTTACACTGAACCAGTAAACGGATGAAAGTTAGAACAATTCATGCCATTTCTTGTGTCGTTTCCAAGCTCTGCTCGGCTTGGTGGCTGATGGGAGTAACTAAGTTCGTTCAAATAAAGATATAATGACCAAACGCAACCATTTCATAACTGTCTCTACTGCACATGCATAGCTTCATGATTATTGTGATCGCCATGACATCTTTGTCGAACCATATTTATCGTGTTTTGTCATTTTACCACTTGTAGCGCTAGAGGACAGCTTCACTGACTTTGCATTACTCAGATGTTTTTGGTTTTAACACAGCACCAGTTACGTATATTTTCATGCTTAGCAAGACTTATTTCGAGAATTTATTCTCATTGCCAAGAGCAACATTTACGTATGTATTTTTTGTCATGTTTCACAAACAAACAGTGTTAGAGAGTTTGCATATGTTTGGTTTTCTAAATAATTTAGGAGGCACAGTACCGATAACCTGAGAACGACAACCACAGGCAAGAGATGCAGAACAACAAATATGCAAAGCACCACATACAATACTTACATAAATATTTGTGCTTGACAACGTGAAAAAATTCTCGAAAAGTGTCATGGTAAGCAAAAAAAATGTAACTGGTGCAGTGTTTTATTATGTAAATAATGAATGACAGCTGCAGGCTTTTCAAAAACATCAATTATGAAGTATGAAATTAAGTCAAACATTTCTTCTTCCCAGACAATTACCAGTTCCAGTTACACCAAGTGGTTTTTATTAGATGATATACAAGTCCTTGACAAGATTTTGATGCCTGATATGTACATACATCATACATAAAAGTGGGAAAATGCAAGAGGGGATCCTGTGTGCAACTTTTACCACTTAAAACATTATTTCCCCCATTTTATACCGTTTATTTAAAGTTCCTTGAAAAGTGTAAAAGACACTGTGAACCCTGCCATATCATGTCTCCACATAAGCATTTTAGTTTACCATTGTAGCTCAAGAGTTTCACCTTTTTCTTCCCCTCCACGAAAAAACCACTGGGTTCAAGAAACATGTTGCTATGTGTATAGAGTTAGATTTGAGCTACATTAGGATTTTTCTCCCATCATTAATCACTTCAGTGATGCTTCCTTTCTTCATAACTTCTATCCTAATTTTGAAGGTTTCATGTAATCCCATGTTTAATTATATTCGTATAATGTTGCATGGACATTATCATGTGTTATTGGGTAATAGCTCATTGGTTGTGTGGCAAACTCCAGATACATTACAGTGTCTGTAGTTAAATTTTATTTTTAATATGAGGTGATTATTTTCTACCACTTCTGCTTGAGCATATTATTTACAACGGAGTACAATGATGCACCAATATCACTAAATCCTGGAAAATCGCAGATTTATTAATTATTTCATGTGCACTCACTTTGTGAAGTAGCTTTAGAATTGGTTAATTACTTTCAAATTTCCAGAAAGCCCACCAATTTTTTATTTTCTTCTTTTATATGGTTGCTGGTGTCAGTTGGGGAGAGAGTCCACTTCAACAG
This sequence comes from Schistocerca americana, assembly GCF_021461395.2. Classification (NCBI taxonomy): domain Eukaryota; kingdom Metazoa; phylum Arthropoda; class Insecta; order Orthoptera; family Acrididae; genus Schistocerca; species Schistocerca americana. Next base: position 116,436,058 of record NC_060120.1, read on the forward strand.
GATTCTAGAATTGAGTAATCTTTTAACCCACAAAGGCGAGAATTTTTACATGGAATTTCTGTATGTTGTTACTTTTCTGTTCACTTAAATTTCTTTGAATCACTGGTCTGAATTCCATTATCAGCATTTTCTTAAATCTTCAAAATAAATCCCCAGAAACTCAAAAGTATGCTTCATTACATATAGCAACTGTTAGTGTAGTAATTATCTACAGTAAAAATAATGATTCAATGAAAGTTCCATCTTCCCAATTACAGCCTCGGGCTTAACTCAGGAATTATTTCTTTTGAAAGTTGTTGGCAGTTCCTTCCTTTGAGACATTTTATTTCGGACTCATGATTAGTATACACCTTGGAATATAGATAGACAAACTTTTGTAGCAGTTGTACGTATACCATGTTGAGGATTAAGAGCTTCAGACAAAATAAGTACATAACATTGCAGGGCACCATAGAAGCAACTGCACCATACAGAGCTGCTTTAAAGTCAACATTGACTATTGTGGATTGTATGTCTACACCCTTCTTTGATAAAGCAAGCAAAGAATTTTACAAATAAGTATCATAATGTACTTGTTTTGTGACAAATTGGCTTCCTTTCTAGGCTTATTGATAGCAGCAAGGCTAATTTCCACAATACAGATTTCTATCAGTGAGAGGAAATACTCCATTACATACCAAACTGTGATGGTTGAGATGAGGAAGGGTAAAAGAAAAGGTTATCATGTCTCATTCCATATTTCAGTTTGGGACAGGATTGTTTACTTACTTGATCATGTAGAGAATTGTGCGGAAAACCGCCATACCACCCTTTGAGCCCCAGTGGATTATGCCTCAAATCACCATTTTATTCATTTTGTTTTGAAGTACCAGTGCCTTTAGTGTGAAAATACCATTGCTACAGAAGTGCTGAAACAGGTATTTACTGGTGTTGGCTGTTTCATGGTAAATGCACTCATTCTTAAAAACAAAATGAATGAAATTGTAGTTTGCAGCAGAAATGACTGGAGCTCAAAGGGTTAAGCATTCGTAAAATCGTCTTGAAACTTCATTAAGATTAAGTGTGTCCCATGTCAGAGTATCAATTGTTTTCTGTAATTAAGGTCAGAGGCATGTCTTGATGTTGGTTCAAATGCCAGCCATCCACAAAGAACCTCACAGGCCATGACATCATGCAGTCGCAGTTTTAGAGGGCAAGAAAGGGAACGACAAAATACTATTAGACTGCTTAAACTGCAGCTTCTGGAAAGTATGGGAAGCAGTCAAAAACATTTCAGGCCAGTATTGCAGGTCACCTGTATCAGACTGTGATGATGTCAAACACTAAGCCGCTACATTTAATAATGACTCGCAAAGTACCAAGCGTTTACCAAATTTCTTTTCATTTCTCACATTACGGGTGGAAGGAACGAATGGAATGGGCATTTAGTTGGTTTGATAAACCGTTTCACGCATTAGTGTGAACTTCAGAGTAATTGTGTAGCTATAGTTGGTGTGATTGAAATGAACTGTTATTCCAGTCTGTACTTGCTCACATTCTTGTTATTCACTGGAATAATATTTCATTTAAGATGGTAAAGCATGGAGTGGAGAAGAGGTGCTTAAAGAAATGAACTAAGTGATATTGATAAAACAACATGACAACTCACTCTGTTAATAATAAATGTATAAGAGGTGACCAGAAAGTTTCCATTTGAGGGAATTGCTGTTGCATACATTCAGCATAGTGTGACTCCAATGTGGGTGTACGAGTACCAACATTTAGGCTACAGGATTAGTGTGGCATTTGTCTCTTCCCAAATGTGAGCAGTAAATGCAGAAATTTGAACTATAGTAACGTTATTATCAAATATATCCAAAAAGGAACAACATGCTGCTATTCTTTTCTTGGCTGCAGAAGGCCAAACACCAGTAGACACCTGTCAGAGAATGAAGAATGTGTATGGGGGCAGCATGTCTGCGAAAAACACTGCTGTTGAAAATTGTGACAAGAGGCACTGCTGCTTCATGATAAAGCATGTCCCTGTATTGCGAATTTCATAAAACAGAAGTTATGCCATCTCAAGTGGGAGACACTTGAGCATCCAACCTATAGACTTGCGCTCTCTCCATGCAGTTATCATGTCTTTGGGCACTTAAGAAAAAGGCCTTGAAGGATCGACAATTCCTGTTGGTCGAATTTGTGCCACAGGCAGTTATGGATTTTCTTGCAGCAGTACGTGGTGTTTTACCAAATGTGTATTTTCAACCTGGTGCATCAGTGGTACTTACTACTAGGTGGTCACTGTGATTTTGCCAAATATGCGTACTGATGCTGCACTGTATGGCCTTGGAAGAGAAACTTTTTGGTCACCCTGTTTAATATGCTTGTATATGGATTTCTGTTTTTAATTTCAAAACTTGACTTTCCTAAGCTCTTACTGATAATATCTTCTATTACTGCTACTGTTCTAATGTATGTAATATACGGTGCATGTTACAAGTAGCTCAAAGTTGCGCAGCATGTAATCTTCTTTTCAATCAGTTTGATGTAATATTTTGTTGGCATGCTTTGAATACATGTATCATAAAAGTTATTGTAAGCATTTCTATAGGCTTGTGTTTTGTGTCATTTATTGCTGCTTTCCTACATTTGTGGTCTAACAACAAGCTCTAGTTCAAAAGTTTTACAACTTTAACAATAATGTTATGGACTCATTGGCACTTACATAAAAAATTACTATTTTATATTTCTGACTTGGTTGTGGGGGAATAAACTGGGGAAATAAATTTATGGGGACTTTATGGTTTTCTTTGTATGATCTCCAGACATATATGGAAGTTCACATTCCATGAAAATACACACTTGAGTGTGTGTGTGTGATATGAATTGTAATTTTCACAGTGATGGAAATTGGAAGTAACTGACCCTTGTCTTGTAGCAACTACTGCATTGGGCAAAACTTATTACTCCATGTCTCCATTCTAAACACAAGAACACACATAATCCAAATCATATAACACTGGTTATTATAAGAGCAAATGTCATTGAGTTTAGATACTTTGAAATTTTTACTGATGATTATAATTATGTAGACATATAGCAAACACATTTGTAAAAGGAATTGGGTAAACTATCGAACAACAGAAAATACAGGATGGAATGTAACAGTATAATGAAAAGGATAGTTACCACTCACCATATAGCGGAGATGGTGAATCGCAGAGAGACACAACAAAAAGACTGTCAGGAAGTTAGCTTCCAGCCGACAAGGCCTTTGTCAAAAATACACACACACACACACACACACACACTTCTTTCCAACTCCCTCTCAGCCCTCTCACAAATCCTCTGCCGCCGCCCCCCCCCCCCCCCCCTTCCTTACTCCTTGTTGTCACTCTTTCCACCCGAAACCCTCCATCTTTAATTTACTATAAATGGAATTTTGGTATCTCTTCGCACTGTTATTGTATTTGTTAGTAACTTCTTATTCTGTTAATAACTAATACTTTTCTAATTACTTAAAATCTGCATTAATGATTTTTATCTGTCTCAGGTACAGTGACCGCCTCTCCAAGTCCTCTTGGTCTTACATCGGGATCTTTGACACCCCCACCTACTCTTGGAGGAAGTTCTGGAAGCCTCCAGTTGGGAACACTAGGTGTAGGAACTGGCCGTGGTGTGTTGTCTGCGGCACCAGGAGCAGAAGCTGCCAAGTTCCGCAATGGCGTTGGTGTTGCTGGGTTAGCTGCTAATGGAGTATTTGGATCAACAAATTCGCTCTTCACAAAATTGGGTTCAAGTAACAGGGGAGCAGCAGGTGTCACCCCTGGTGTTGACAAACCACCTGGTCGCAGTCGTCTCCTGGAAGATTTTAGGTATTATTTTGAAAACTTCTTAAAATTTAATGACTTCTAATGTTCAGAATGTGTCCTATATTCTTGGATGCAATCTCTATAGGGTTAAAGGGAAACTTTGAATAGGACTTAAGAATGCAGTACATTTTAACAGCTCATTCAACTAGCAACTTTTTAACACTTTCGTGGGTGCAACTCAGCGAAGATAACTTTTTTTGCTATCCTATTAGAAATGTAATCAACAATAAATATATTTATTTTTTGATACTTATATTTTTGTGATTTAGGACCGTTTTGATACTTATATTTTTGTGATTTAGGACCGAAAACTATCACCACAGCACCTTTGTGAGGTATTAAAAAAACTGGTGGTAAATGGATTTCCCACTTCCCCTTCTGTTTGCTGTTAACGTGTTGCCATTATGCATAAAAAAGAATATTTGTTCCTGGTATTTAAGTTTACTTACAAAAGTGTGAAAACAGTCCTGAAACTTCATCGTGCAATGAAAGTATACTACTGATACGGGTCACCATAATGTATATTGCAGAAGTGATGCAATGTGTTCCGACAACTGTTGTGATCCTACGACAAACAGAAACTAATTGTTGTAGCACTTTTCATACACCTGGTGCAGTGTACTACCACACGATGTCAGTATAGACAGAGGTTGTAAAACATATTCCCGCAAGCTTCAGGATACCTTAAGTTGGTGGTAAGTATGCTTCCCAAGGACCACAAATGATGGGTTAATTTTGTGGTAAGTATACTTCTCAAGCCACTTCCAGAAACTACACTGGTGGTAACCATACTTCCTAATAACCATTAAAACACTGTTATTCGGTGGATTATATACTTCCCACAGTCCTGAAGGCTATATTTTACAACAAACAGAAACTACAGCTGGTGCAGCAGACTGCTACTAGATGTCAGGAGCGTACAGAAATGGGAACACACATTTTTTTTAAATGCTGTAAAGAAATACGTTTAGTGGCCCGCGAAAGGGTTAAACCTTGAGATGCAAATAACTCACGAGATTTGTCATGTGTGTCTGACATTTCTTTCGGGAGAGAAACTAATTCTTCGAACATTGCAACAATTATATTTTCTAATTTTGATACTTGTTAAAAGATTCTCGTATATGGAGAGTAAAATGTTGTGAGATAAATTGTTTACTACTTTTTCACAAATTGTATGACAGCATATACCGAACGTTATACCATATAAAAAGTAACATCTGAGAGATGTGTTTCTATTAAAAGGTACATAATTGGAAGAGTTACGAAGATTGATTGAGACTTTGTTATGGAAAACAAATGAGAATACATTGTGTGCAGTAGAAATGCCAGAGGATTTTTCATGAGAATTGCATTCCCAATGTGATGCTGATCATCACTTACTAACGGCATATGCAAAAGCTGGCAAAAAGTATTTCATAAATATAATGCTGTGCAATAAAATTAAAATTTTTGATATTTGAAAGGGATTGTCAAGTACAGTGAAAAGAAGAAACTTTGTTTAAGGGTGTGTGTATCAGTGATGTAAAAAAATTGGAGAAGGTTGTAAGATTCAATAAGTAACTTCATGGGCATGTTTGTGTAGCTGCTGTGGGTAGAGCAGACAACAATGTATCAATATCTTCTGGAAATAATGCTGATATTCGTAAATTGACATTGTACTATTGGTATATTGACAATATAAATATGTTTCCCTGATATATCAGACTTCAGTACTTGTATTTGCTATATACTGGTGTTGGGCAGTATAAGTTATTACTGTTTTTCACTCAGCCTATCAAATAAACTTAACAAAATATTAATTAATTATTTGTATTATCACATTAATATGATACCTTATACCTTTAAAAACAAAGATGATGTGACTTACCATACGAAAGCGCTGGCAGGTCGATAGAAACACAAACAGACACATACATACACACAAAATTCAAGCTTTTGCAACAGATATATTGTCTGCTCGTGTCTGAATACGTGTGGATGGATATGTGTGTGTGTGCGCGAGTGTATACCCGTCCTTTTTTTCCCCCTAAGGTAAGTCTTTCCGCTCCCGGGATTGGAATGACTCCTTACCCTATCCTTTAAAACCCACTTCCTTTCGTCTTTCCCTCTCCTTCCCTCTTTCCTGATGAGGCAACAGTTTGTTGCAAAAGCTTGAATTTTGTGTGTATGTATGTGTCTGTTTGTGTTTCTATCGACCTGCCAGCATTTTCGTATGGTAAGTCACATCATCTTTGTTTTTAAATATATTTTTCCCGTGTGGAATGTTTCCCTCTATTATATTGATACCTTATGATGTTCTGTTGGTAAGTACTTAATTAGTTTTAATGTTTATTTTGACTTACTTGCAGTCCAGTCTCTCTCTCTCTCTCTCTCTCTCTCTCTCTCTCTCTCTCTCTGTGTGTGTGTGTGTGTGTGTGTGTGTGTGTGTGTGTGTGTGTGTGTTTTCTTGATTATTTCCCAGTGTATTTGAAGTAGCTAAATCCAGTAGATCAGTTAACATCCCTACTATGTTGAAGCCAGTTGTGTGTCTCCATCTGTTCATTTGATGTAGTGTTGAGTCATGTTTGTGAACTGTTACAGTTGATAATGTGACATAGCATCTTCTGCAGAGTTGTTAACTGAGTTTGGTGTATGTTTACAAGCTAATCTGGCGAGACATGGCTCTTAAAAGTTTTATATAGGGACATTTCACAGAAAAAAATAGAACAGACACGAAATGTGAAAATTGCATTTAAAGTTTAAGCACTTTTGAGAACAGATTCTTAAGATTTTGGATCATATCATAAGACACTGGAGACGACTAAGGAAATTAGAGCACTTTTGTCCTATACTGCGAACCTTGCTGCAGCAGTAATACCATTCTACAAGTCAGCATCAGCTCTGCATCACAAAACAATGTCCTTCAAAGATGTGACAAGACTAGCCACATACTCAGGACACTGTTTCATCAATACAGGCCTTTAGACTCGTTGCTGCTTCTATTACAGCTGAGAGGCTATTGTTGCTGCTTCTGTCCTAACTGAGACAGTTGTCAAAGGCAAGCAGCACTGTCAATGAAAACAATAAACTACTGTCACAAGCTCATACCAAAGTTTTTTTTTTTTTCTCTCTCTCTCCAATTATTTTGGAAATAAATATATTTCATAAGTTCTTGCAAATTCTTTTGTATTCACAAAAATAATGGAGTTTCACTTTTACAGTAGAGGAAAGAGTAGTTTTACTACATTAAGCTCATCTTCAAATTTTTCAATAGTGACTGTATTTTTTAATTCATAATTTTTTTAGTGTTCAAACACAGAGTATTTGATATCATTATTTTGAGGTAATGTTTAATTATTAAATAAAGCTCTAAAAATGATACTGTTGCTGGTTTCCAAACACTGTTTTCCCTTGACATCTGTATTACTGTTTTGGGTTTATCATTATTAACCAGTTCTATAAAGTTCGTCATTACCATCTTGCGATTAGTCTAAGACTGGCGCTGCTTCTTGCTTCCCATATTGCACTTCCTCAAATCGTGCCAGTTTCCTAGTATAAAAGGAATGAAAAATGATAGTTTTTTTGTATAAATTAAAGAAATTTCTGGAAATCAACAGCAGAACACACAAAATTAAATAGTTTGTGTTTCAAACCTAGTAACTTTTTCAAATAAGGATATTGGTTTGTGTTTTTATACATTGGAAAGAATATTTTACTTCTGATGTAAAAGTCAAGTGATTCATTGAAAACTCAGTTTATCACTATTCCAAAAAAAATGTTTTCTGTAATCAGGTCTCCAATTTATGTAGCTATACTAGATAATAATTGTGAACTGCATATAATCACTGTGGAGGCCATAGTAAGTATTGGTGATATAGAGACAATCTATTCTTCAACAAATTTGTTGTCAAGTAAGTACACTCTGGGCTCATATTTCATCAAATGTGGATGCCAAAAACATATTGTGAAAAGCTTCTGAAACAGTTTCAAGCTAAGGTGATTCTTTTCTACATTTGTCAAAGTTGATAGAAAATATTTGTATTGTTTCACAAAAAGCCGAAACAAATATACTCATTGTGGACTCGTACAACAAAAAAGGATTACTAACATCTGTTGGGGAAGTATTGTGCACAGTGTTTAACATCATTAGAGATGGCACTACATTTGTGGACAATCTTATACCTGGGGACACATTTAATACTAAATGTTATGTTACCAGAGAAGGAAAGTTGCTACTCACCATATAGCGGAGGTGCTGAGCTGCGAGAGACACAACAAAACGATTCACACGATTATAGCTTTCGGCCATTAAGGACAGCGCGCGCCCACACACACACACACACACACACACACACACACACACACACACACACACTTACTCAAACGCAACTTGCACACACATCTGCAGTCTCAGAGAACTGAAACGTGATGTGTGTGCAAGTTGTGTTTGCGCGCGCGCGCGCGCGTGTGCGTGTGCGTGTGTGTGTGCGCGCGCGCGTCTACTGCTGACAAAGGCCTTAATGGCCGAAAGCTATAATTGTGTGAATCTTTTTGTTGTGCCTACCGTGACTCAGCATCTCTGCTATATGGTGAGTAGTAACTTTCCTTCTCTGATATTGTTACATTCCATCCTGGATTTTCCATTGTTTAAATGTTATGTTACGTTACTTTTATCTTGCGTGCTAAATGAGGTTCAGAAGAAACTACATAGAATGTAGTTGCAAACCAACAATTCTTTCCACATTTTTGTCCATCCTTATTTAGTACTTAAAATTACAACATGGTAGTCCTGCAGTGAAAATGTTTTCTGTGCTGTGTTGCAGTTGATACCTGGTATTGAATGAGTATCACTAATTTTAACTTACCAGGGATTGAAAGGATGGGAGGAGTTATATATGTGTGAAGTGCTCCAAGCCACCATCCTTTAGTAATTACAACAGGAGTCTATATGTCTCTGCACTACAGGAATTGTGGAACTCATATGGGTTTGTGTATGTCATCCCATATTAGATTTACAAAGAAGACTTATGGCCAGTCTTTAAATGCCCACATAAAATCTAAATCAAAAATCATGAAGCATAGTGTACACAATGAAAAAAACTGAGGGAGAATAAAAAAAGCTCAGATGGTCCATCTTCCAATTCCTCCTCTCCCCTTGCTGTGTAAATATGATTGAAATCGGTGCTGTTCAACTGATTCTTTAATTTTTCTAAATGTCTTGAATGTGTGTGTAATGCTTTCAATGAGTACTAAGCTGCTTTAAATTGCACTGTAAATACTCTGGTAACCTTGTTCGTGTGATTTTCAGAAATAACCGGTTTCCAAGCCTTCAGCTGCGTGATTTGGTGAATCACATTGTAGAATTCTCTCAAGATCAACATGGTTCAAGATTCATTCAACAGAAACTTGAGAGAGCAACAGTAGCAGAAAAACAAATGGTATTTTCAGAAATTCTTGCTGCTGCCTATAATCTCATGACAGATGTATTTGGCAATTATGTCATTCAAAAGTTTTTTGAGTTTGGAACACCAGAACAAAAAACCACCTTAGCACAAAAGGTAAATATTTCACATTTTAGATAGGTTGTAGATACTCCAA